>NC_044381.1:68814225-69120217 GCF_006542625.1 Nomascus leucogenys | reverse complement strand
GTAAAACATATGTGTTTGAACAATATGAAATCAGTGCACCTTGAAAAAGAACAGAATAACAGTGATTTTCAGGGAACAAGGGAAGAAAACCATAAGGTCTGACTGGCTGCGGGGTTGGGCAAAATAGAGCCATATTTTTCTTCTTGCAGAGAGCCTATAAACTGACATGCATGTAGGGAAGATATTGTTAAATTCTTTTCCTAGCAAAGAATATTAATAATTAATACCCTGGAGAAGGAATGCATTCCTGGGGGGAGGTCTATAAACAGCCACTCTGGGAATGTCTGTCTTATGTGACTGAGATAAGGACTGAAATACGCCCTGGTCTCCTGCAGTACCCTCAGGCTTATTAGGGTGGGGAAAAAAACCCACCCTGGTAAATTTGAGGTCAGACTGGTTCTCTGCTCTCGAACCCTGTTTTCTGTTGTTTAAGATGTTTATCAAGACAATACGTGCACCGCTGAACATAGACCCTTATCAGTAATTCTGCTTTTGCCCTTTGCCTTGTGATCTTTGCTTTTGCCCTTTGCCTTGTGATCTTTGTTGGACCCTTATCAGGAGTTTCTGATTTTGCCTTTGTCCTGTTTCCTCAGAAGCATGTAATCTTTGTTCTCCTTTTTCCCCTTTGAAACATGTGATCTTTATGACCTACTCCCTGCTTGCACCCCCTCCCCTTTTGAAATCCTTAATAAAAACTTGCTGATCTTGCAGCTCAGGTGGGCATCGCGGTCCTACAGATATGTGATGTCACCCCCAGCGGCCCAGCTGTATAATTCCTCTCTTCATACTCTTTCTCTTTATTTCTCAGCTGGTCAACACTTGTGGAAAATAGAAAGAACCTAAGTTGAAATATTGGGGGTGGGTTCCCCCGGTACCCAGAGACTCCGACTTAATTAGTCTAGGCTGAGCCATGGGTATCAAGGTTTGCAAAGTCCTCCAAGTAATTTTAATGTGCAGCCAGGGTGTGAGACATCCATTTAGAACCTTATCTAAAACCTGGAATACTTTAAAATTATTCATTTATCACACTTAAAAACAAAAGGCCCACTTAGGTCAATCAAACAAATGACTTTGGGCTTTCAGAATTCATTTCCTGATCATTAATATACAATCTGATTTTCCCTTGGAAATGGAATCCCCTAGAGATAGCAGCTGACATTTATTAAACACCTGCTATGTGGTAGGCATGGTGCCAAGCAATTTATAAGGCATATTTTGTTTAATATTTACATAAACCTACAAAGTATTATTATTCCCATGTTAGAAGGAAATGAAGGTTTCGAAGATCAGTTACTTTGCATAGAATTATAGTCTGGGTAAGCAGAAAAAATGTGGAGTCAAACTGAATCCATGGGACACCAAACTTGGCTTTTAGCCACTACACACTCTGCTGTCATCTATATAAAAAGCCTGTAATGTAAAGCTTAGCATGAAATTCACAAATGTCTGACCACATTATGGGTTTGGAGGAGATTTCTCTTCAAAGATGTCACAAAAGTTTATGGATATCATGGTTCCTGTTTATGGACTGAAAAACCGTGGCTATTTCTAAGTAGCTACTTAACTTTCTCTGGGACTTGTTTTTCCTCCACACTTTTCCACAGCTAAATTGCAAGCATAGATTGTTACATGTTTACCTGCCTTCTGAAAGACACTAAGGTGTCCTGACTATAGACTTTGCCTAATTCATTCTTTAAAAAAAAAACGTTTTGGGGGGAGATTATTTTTCAGGTATATGATGCTTTAAAGAAATCCCTTTGCCTGAATCACAGGTGCTTTGTGGTAGAGGGAAACAGAAGCCTATTTTCCTTCAGTAGGAAAAACTGGATCCATGTGGCTCCAGAACTAGTGTCCTTTGTCTTGTGCTTCTCAGAACTGGAAACAAAAAAGAGCAAATGCTAAGGTTTAGACCTCTGGGCCTATTTATTCCAAGATGGTGGCTCTTAACTCTTTGACAAACTGATGGACACTATGAACCATCTACCCACAACTCATACAAACATATAAACATAAACTCATATAAACGTTTTTGCAAATGATTTCAGGCAGAAAATCCATGCACTTTCCATGCAGCACAGGTTATGGACCCTGCTCTAGAGGAACTTTCAGCCTTTTCTAAATGTGCTTATCCGATCCCTGGCCCTTTCTATCACATATATGTCCCAGCTGCAAAGTTCTTAGGTTTAGTTTTCTGTTAGGGGCAGTTTTAGGCAGCAAAATATTCTCAGAAAAATGGAGCTTGGTACACCTTGATAATATAAACTGAGGTACAATGGACTTGAGCCCAAGATAAGGACAGGGAGTAGAGGGTCAGAAACTTCAAAACAGGACAGGAGAAGCCAAGTGAGCAGACCGAGTTGCAGATGAACTGGGTCTTAAGCCTCTAGCTGGAAAGAGACCTGTTGATTGCCTTCCTGAAACACGGTCTCACCATTTCTATTCTTTTTTTAAACTTAATACTGTGATTGGTTTTTGATATGCCAAAGAAGAAATATACCATCTCCAGAAGGTGTTTCTCTTTAAGCTGAGGACCTGGTCTAAACCATCTGAGATAGCAGTGAGGACCCACTTGACCAAAGGTGTGGACATAATACACAAATTCTCTTTTGGGAAAAGAACTAAGGTTCTTTCTGTTTACATTTTTAAAACCAGTGTAATTGTGTCTTTATTCAAATCAGCATTCATAATATCAAATGGCAAAGGAGAAAAGACGTCAAGTGAAAACACTCATATAGGGGAACTTTCTCTTAAAAGATCATGTGTATTAAAACTGTCTCATTGATCCCCAAACACATGGTTAATGACGCTTAAATGATAAAGGGCCTTCCAGTTGTTTATGGACATTAACTTAAACTATCACCAGGCAAAGTTCATTGTGGTTATACATAGAGATGTCTGGAGTTCTTTTTCATTCCTACCAGAATGGTTATATTTTGCATGTGTATAATCTACCAATGTCATATCAGCTTTTCAACCCCCATTCATGTTATATTTTACATAATGAGTACGAGGGAGTGAACAGGAAACTCTAGTACTGTTTACTGGAGACTGTTTTGTATTGCCAAGATCAGATTTCCACTAATCAGATTTACCTAGAAGTTATAACCCTAAAGAATTTCTAAAAACGGAGAACTTTTTAGTATGAGTCAATGGTTTACTCTTGAAATTTTAGAACTGAATAAAAATGCATAAGCACTTTATCCTCATGGCATGTGGAAAACAGTTTAAAATGGCCAGAAGCTATCCACAATTAGAAAAGTGGCGAGAAAGGGGCTTGATATGAGTTCGATATGAAGACACAAACAGTATCTGAGGCAAGAATAGAGGTCTCATATATTTCCTGTGTTCTGTTCCATTTCAGGAAGAAAGTTTCTATTTATCTCTGTAAAATGATGGCAGAGCTGATTAACATAAGGAGGAATTTATTAATTTATACAATATCCCTTTAGTGAATAAACAGTTTGGAATATGTTGTTGGTTCCATGCAGAATTTCATATTGGGCAGCCAAAATAATGTCATTTCCCAAACACCACATGGTTTTTGATCACTTAAGAGATGTTTTATTTGTTCTGATGAAATATTTTATGTGAGGGATAATCTGATTATTTCTTAATTTGGACCAGCATTTACATTAGCCAATCTCCTAGAATCTGGGTCTCAGTCTTTTATTTCATAGGTCTGTGGAGAAAAGAAAGGGAACCACATAGTTGGCCCTTGCTCAGCTCCCTTGAGCTGACATGAAGAGAAAGGTCTTTGCCACTTTCTTTTTAAAGCTAACTAGTTGGGAATTAAGAGGCAAAGTGGTCGAGATATTTATAACATTCTCACACCTCTTTTATGAAATCTTAGATTAGTCTTCTCATCTGTTACCCCTGAAATGAGTACTTTCTCTTGGATAGTGTTGTGGTTAGGTTAACTGGCTCAGTGCTTAAGCTGCCTAGCTTTGAGTCCCATTTCTACCACCCATTAGCTGTGAGACACAGGGTGAGTCATTTGCCTCGTCTGTACAATAGAAATCGTCATACTATTTCCTATGGTGTTGTGAAGATAATGGGTTAATGCAAAAGTTAGCATTCAAAAGTCTTATTTTGTGGTTGATAATAATGACATATGAGGTTGAATTGGACTTCACTTGAAGGGACTGGGCCTTTAAAAAAAACTACAGTTTTACTTCCAAAATTTTGGAAGCCCTAGACTGGCATCTTTGGAGGAAGCAATAATTCCAACCTGCCCAAACCTTGGGACAATGCCTGGCATTAGTAGTTCTAGGTTTCTGAATTCCCCCATTTCCCTCCTCTGTCCACTACTGGAGTGCTATGGAATAGACTGGTGTCCCACTGGGTACAGCTGTCCTCCTTGTTGCCAGTGCTTTGGTCCACTTTTGAGGGACATAGAAAGCAGCTTGTTATCCTGAGGAAGGAGTGGGAAGAGATAGAGTAGATTGCTACTATTGTCTGGGATACAAGGAAGAAACTTACTTGGAATAGCTTACTAATAATTATTTTACATAACTAATATTTTGAATTGATAATATTTTAGATATATTGGGTTAAATAAAATATGTAATTCAATTAATTTTCTATGTTTCTTTTTACTTTTTGTTATATGACTACTAAAACATTTAAAATTCCGTTTGTGGCTTGCATTTGTGGTTCACACTGTATTTCTATCAGATCATGTGCACTCCGTTAGAGAAACAGAAACATTTCTGAAGGCAACCATAAACCTTTGTTTCTAGAGCCCCCTGTTAGGACATGTGGAAATGATTCCTGCTTCAGGTGGGAGATTGGTATAGGCCACTTCTGACCACAGTTTTAGTGTGGGCCAAGTAGAATAAAAGGACTTGGAAGGAAAAGCAACCTCCCCTGGAGGCACATGCCGAGGATTCTGAACAGCAGAATACATGAACCAAACAGTAGCCATGAGCTTGCTTTTTCAGATAAGCCCTTCAAGAAATAACTTAAATCAAGATAATACAGCATTTCATAAAGCTTAAAGTGCTATGTAAGTGAAAGATACTAGCAATTATTCCCAATAATCTATTGACAAAATAAGATCCATCAGTGGTCAATATAAATTTTCTTATTAAGAGGTGACGATGCTTCAAATTTCCATTTTGTGTATAGTTCATCTGAATATGGTGTCATGGTAGTTCCAAGAACGGAAGTCAGGGAGGCTGGCTTTCTGATTATGTTCACACTAGGATTTTCTCCGGCTCTTTGGGAATCTTTGCCATGAATATATGCAGAAGCAAAAGTAATTTGCTGATAGTGTCAATGCTTAGAGGTGGCTTGGGGGAGCTAAAGCCCCTTCGTAGTCTCCATCTGGACCCCCTAAGCCATAAACAGGAAATTGAAATAAAAACACAGCTTCAAAGCAAAGCTCCTACTCCCTGAACACCTTTTAGCCAGATTTCTGTCGCTAAGCCTCTTCTATCTGGCAACTCTGGAGCAGCCCTTGGCCTAATATTAACTGAGGGGGGGAAAACAATTTTTATATCTATATCTCTATCTATATCCACACACATATATTTGAATTTACAAAAATATATGGCAACGATGGAGTTCTCATGGTAAAAGGCCAATTTATATGAAAACAGGGCAACCTGTTGGAAACCACTACCTTTATTTAAAAAAAATACAGTTTATGCAATGGGTCAGTCATGGTCAAAGAGGAGAACTTTTTCCTCTTGCTCGTGTAGGAAAGAGACTAAAAATCATTTTCACAAGTGTGTTATCACCCCAAACCCATTCCCAGGCTATTTAAGTACCTGATAGTGGGGGATATTTTTATAAATATACTCACAAATGACAGATAAAACCCTAAGAACTGATTATCTTAATTCCCACCATCCTAAGATAGTCTTTCAGGAATAGTTTCTGATCCCCAAGCTGAATGCAAAGCTGTTTAGTGGAACTTGAAATGCTCTCTTTCATAGATATATGTTCTGCACCCTAGTGCTGACCTTCAAAAGCTGATTTAGCTCCTAACATAATCAAAAGCTCCTACTAGTAAAATAAATCAAAAGCATATAAGCCATGTGGGTTTCTACATCACAGCGTTTCTGTTGCATAAACTCCCCTGCTCAGAGTGGTATGGGAGATGCAGCCTCCCACAGTCTGACTTCATTTTATAAGAGGGCGTCTTTGAATATTCCATCTCATTCCCTCAAAGTGTAACCAATTCAGAACAGTTTCTGCCCTGACAGAGGATGGGGTAGAAGGGTGAGGACAGTGGGGACCAGGGAGAAGAGAACATAGCTAAGAAAGGGAGTTAACTCGGCTGGGGAGGAGAGAATCATATTCAGACCCTTGGGACCCTGTGTCCCTTCCCATCCCTGAGGATGAGCACATGAAGGTATAAAAAGCAGTAATGGAGGCAGGAGATAGGATAAAGTTACTTCTCCTCCAGCTTTTACAGGTCAGACCTGTTAATAGTAGGCACTGCCCATCTCTTTTCTTTTCTTCAAGATTGTGGCAGGTGGAAGTCACTATTAACTGCTTTGATGCTGCAGCATCAGTCTTGCTCTTCTGAAGATTAGGAAGTGGAGTTGCCACAACTCCCAATTCCTAGCCCCCGTAAGAGGCCAGCACATTCTCAGACATAGTCCAGGCTCAGCTAAAAGGTTACACTTCGGGAGGCTTGAACTCACAGCCTCATATCATTTAGCAGTTAGCATCAAATAACTGCTAAAGTTGCCCCAAATCAAGGCAGCACGATGCCAGGACTTGGTCTCTTGTCCTTCAGTTCCCCAGGTAGCCCCACTCTTCCCTTCCTGAGATGGACCAGCCATTCCTGCATGTGGCTTTGTGCTCATCAAGTGCATAACTGTAAGCTGAAGGACACCTGTGTGTATTTCTGACAGTGACATTAAGAGGGTGTTTTGTAAGATATTACAAATGCTTAGCAAGGTGTTCCTCCAAGTATTTCCTCTAGTTATCATTATTGTTTTATAAACTTTCATGGCCACAAAGAGTTACATTCAAATATATAAATTGGGAAACCTATAAACTAGATGTTTGTTGGACTTTTAGGACAAATAACAAATGCTCTAAACTTCTGCATCTGGGACCCTTCTCATCTGGGACCATTTTCAATGGCAGCTGGAATGCTATGGGTTGAGTACTACATTTTGCCCTGGCAGGAAAAGAAAGCAAGCATGGAGAACTAGCACCAGTGGATGAGAGGTACAGGGCAGCAAACTGCAGCTCCAGGTCGTCAGGCTGGAACAGTGACAGCCATCCTAAGGTGGACGGGGCTGTCTCTTTCTCAATTACTAAGCCAAGATAGGCAACAGCGGGAAAGGGGCACTGCATAGGGCTAGGATGAGGAGATTGGCCGGCTTAGCTGAGGCCCAGGACTCACTTTCGGACGGTCTGTATTACTGTATAAGAAACTCTAGCCTAGCAACGCCCATAAGCCAGAATTGAGGGAGGAAGGAAGTGGGCTAAAGAGGAGGGGAAGCGAGTGGGGAAGGCTACAGATCTTTACAAATTAGGACATATTTTTACAAGTTGCAAAAAGTTTGTAGGGTGGTGGAAAGGGTGGAGGCGTCAGGGGAGAGCATGAGAAGGCTGAGCAGAGCCGGGCTGTGGAAACGTAGGGAGTGACTTACCGTGAAAGGCAAGGAGCAGACGGCGAAGGTGATGGTCATGATAGCCAAGAGAATGAGGTGGTCCGTCTCCTCCGCCATGGACACCCTTTCCCCTCTCCTGCGGGCCCCGGGGCCGCCCCGGCCACTGCCCAGGGAAGGTCCGCAGCGGTTTCTCCGGCTTCGGCGGTGCATGCGGATGAGGTTGAGTATGACACTGAAGTTGCAGGCGAGCACTGCGACGATGAGAAGCAGCAGCAGGGTGGCGTACAGCTGCAGGTAAGCGGTCCGCCCGTGCCGGATGAAGCACCAGGTCCCGGGGCAGTACTGGACGTACTGCCCGTAGTCCAGCAGCGGCAGCGAGCAGAAGAGCAGGGAGACGACATAGATGACAGGCAGCACGGCCAGGCCCCCGGAGCGCGAGACGCGGCGCTGGTAGAAGTAGGGGTGCCCGATCGAGAGGTAGCGCTCCAGGGCCATGGCGAAGAGCATGAGCATCGTGGCCAGGCTGAAGAAGGTCATGGCGAAAGCGAAGTAGGTGCACGCGCGGCTCTCGGGAGCCAGTGCCACCAGGGTCTGGTTCTGCGCGTACGAAGCCAGTACCACGGGGCTGATGAGGCAGGTCCCGAGCAGGTCAGTGAACACTAGCTCGGTCACCAGCACGTGGAACAAGGAGAGGGAGCTCCTGCGGCCGGCGCTGCACCCCGCGTCTCCCCGCCAGCGGCGCGCCAGCAGCGCCAGTGCTATGAGGTTCCCCAGCACGCCGGCCGAGAACATGACGGAGCTGATGGCTGGGCTTTCGCCCGGGGGAAGCCACTGTCGCGTCTCGCAGTCCTCAGACCGGGAGTCATTGGAGGCATTGCCCATGGTGGGGTGCCTGGAAAAGAGATGCGCCCTCCTCTCCCGGCCTTTACCTGGGAGGAAGAGGGTCTGAGAGCCGGAGCGTTCCGAGACTCAGAGGAAAAAGGGGAGGGACCGAAATCCAGAGCCCCCTTCCCGCACCCAGCGCGCCGACGGCGGCTTGCCCTGGGTCTCCCGCCGCGCGCCGAGTGGCGGCTCGGCTGCTGCATCCGAGCGGCCCTCAAGGCTCCCGCGCCTACCCGCGCCGGCCAAGGCCGGGAGCCAGAGCCTAGGGGAGCCGTCGTCTCCGCCCCCGCACCGTCGGGGGGCGTGCCCAAGAGTGCTGGCCAGGCCTTGCAAGTGCGAGTGTCCGCGAGCTGCTGGGGAGGCAGGACGCGTCACACTCGCGGGGGCGTTCCGAGTCCCTGGGGCGCGCCGGCGGGGATGGAGAAAAGTAGTCTGAGCACCCGCTGGGCGCGGCACCGGGCAGAGGCGCGCGTATTGCTGGCGTACTGGAGCTGCCCGCGACCGGCGGGAGCGGCGTTTCTCGCTTCCTCGGGGTCCGGTACTCCGAGCGCACGGCAGTCTGACCGGCTGGGAAGCATTAAGTCCCAGCAGAGGGCTGGGAGGGAGTGCAGGAGCACTTACGGGGTCTGCGCAGAATGCACAGAAGATCGGGGCAACGAGCAAAGCAAAGCGACTCACCAAACAATGAAGTTAGGAGAACCCAATCCCGTGAAATGAGCGGAACAAGGGAATAACAGTCCAAAGGCTGCTTGAAGTAAGACCAGAATGTTTTGCTTTGTTTTTACCATTCCCAGGAAGATACGCTAAGAGGCTGGGACAAAAATTGGGATGAGGTGTAAAGCAAGTGTGTCTATCCAAGGAACTAAACCACGCAATGCGCACCACGGAGCGGCCTGTTGCACTGCCGCTTTGATTCGGTTACTAGCATTTCACCTTTTCCTATGTCAACAGCATAACGGATAACCACTTGTTTAAGCAACCGTTAAAAAAAAAAAAGGAATGTTTCTTGTACAGAATTGTGTTTGTGGATACAACTTGAAAACCATTGCACATCACTGTTCTGTCCTTAAGCTCAGCCTTGTAAGAAAATGTTGATGTTTTGTTTAGCCGTTTATCTTTACATGTTCTGTTAACCACGTAGTATCCATCCAGAAAGACTTGTTCCTGACAAAGTGTATTGGTAAGTGGTCAGTTTCAGACTGGAGCTGACAGTAATGGTTTCCTACCACATATTGTCATAATTGCAGAGTCGTGAAAATGGGCTGATATTTAACACAAAACAAAACAAAATCCAGTTTGGCAGACAACATAGGTAATTGTGTTCTGCAAGAAGTCACATTCACTTGGGGAAGGGAGGCCAACTGGGAGCCTAGGGAACTGGCAAGAAAGACAGTCATAACGTGGGAGGAAGCAAAGATTGCCTGCTGAAGAGCCTATCTTGCTACGGCCTGCTTACTCTCCATGAATATTTTTTGCCAACTTTGATGATTCTGGCCTGGGGATTGGAATGTGGAGTGGGGGGTCCCACTCGGACAAGCATAATTTACTGGATCGCTTGCAAAGTTTACAGGCCTGTTTTCACATGTCAGCAGCCACTACCTCAATCCCTAAACTTCTCATGGCATGGATTCCTAGGAAAGAGGATCTTAACTCCTACAGTTTTTCTTTCAAGCTGTAAACTCTGCAGGTCAGTAACAACTTATCATCAATCTTTGCCATCCATCTCTGACTATTCCCCTACTCCAACTTTCCCCTATCTCACCCCAAGCAATGGGGAAACACCAAACTTAAATCAGAAGTATTTCTTAATAGGAAAACACTATGAGTCTGATTTATAGCATAATTCTGCGCTGCAGTTTTACTATTAAATAAGGGATTTTAGATTCACTGAATTTGCACAGTGCTTATTTTCCAAATATTTTTATACCTTTTTAATTTTCATAAGGCCCCTCACAACGAAAACCTACTATTGAACCTTTCCTCTAAGTTTGTCTCTAGCTTTTCTTTGGATGGGTACCTGGTGGCAGGCCGGCCCCTGGTTTTTATGAATACCAGAGCAAGAGTGCATTTGAATATCCTCCCCCAGGCCCCTGCCCCCTTGTCTTCCTAACCCCTGACTCAGTCTTGCACCGCAAGAAATATGCACAGAAATATGTGGACAGTATAGTTCAATATGTGGACAGTATAGTTCTTGATAACCAAGCTGTCTCCCCAAAGCTACCTTGATCCTGGGAATATGCACCTCAAACATGCAAATGACCCTTGATTGGATGGACCTAGGGAAGATGCCTGATCAAGCCCTGGAAGCGAGTTATGGGACCAACATTTGAGCAGGAAATTTCATGATCTCAGGTACCTGGAAGGTGGTCTAGAATGGAGGGGGAATGGGGTCTGGGTGAGTAGTTCCCTGAGGGTGTCTCACCTGTGGTAAGGTATGTGACAAGAGGAAGACTAGAGTGGGCCCTATAAATCTTGGGAGGCCAGTATCCTATTAATTACTGTGCTGCTCAGTAGTACTTGTTCAAATTACTCCTTTTAATTGCTTCCAGCATTTGGACAGAATACATACGTGTGTGTGTGTGTGTGTGTGTGTGTGTGTGTGTGTTTGGTTTAGCAGTTCTGCTATGTTCCATGTTGCTAGATTGCTGAGTAGGAGAGTTGATAAGTTTGCTGTCACTACGTAGCAACTGGACCATCACATTTCTTCCTTTAAGTGCAAGTCTAATCTTGCTTGTCAGTTACCCCCAATTAATTTTGTGGTTTAAAAGCTACTTCTTCCCTTTTCTAATTTTAGTATCAGCATGATACAGTTTCAGTTTACATAGATCCTAGAGTTTCTTAACAGAAAACAGATTAACACCCTCAATTCTAGAATTGTGCCATAGAGCTTTGCTAATTGTTTAGTTCCTGTTTGTGGGGACATTGTATGTGGGGAACACTATGTGATGGTTAATTTTATGTGTCGACTTGACTAGGCCATGGGATGCCCAGGTAGCTGGTTAAACATGATGGCGGGGTATGTCTGTGAAAGTGTTTCTGGAGGAGATTAGGATTTGAGTTGATGGACTGAGTAAAGCACATGCCCTCCTCAGTGTTGGTGAGCTTCATGCAATCCATTAGGGCTTGAATCGACTAAAAAAGTGGGGGAAGGTGAAATTCGCTCTCTGCCTCACTGCATGAGTGGGGACATTGATCTCCTGCCATTGGCACTTGTGGTTGTCAGGCCTTCAGACCAGGACTGGAATCTACACCACTGGCTCTTCAGCTCTCAGACCTTCAAACTTTGTCACCAGCTTTACTGGGTCTCCAGCTTGTACATGACAGATTGTGGGACTTCTCAGCCTCTACAATTGCATGAGTTGATACGTTATAATAAATATCTTTATATATATGCGTCCTACTGGCTCTGTTTCTCTGGCAAACCCTGACTAATACACACTTCTTAAAGTCTAAAGTTCATAGTGTTCATTTATGTATCCATGAATTCAAAGGACTATGGAAGGTGGGTTACTTCCTCTAGGTCATTCTTCAAGAGAAAGCAAAGATAAATATGAAGGAAAGGAGAATTGCTTGGGCAGAAAGCTAACATTAATTCTTGTTCATAGTTCTATTGATGTTACTTTCCTCATTCAAAAGACGAGTTTAAATTTATATTTTGTGATTCCTATGTGTGCATAAATACATTTTTTTTTTCAAATTGAGTCCTAAGAACACCATCTGTGTCCTGTGGTATTGGAGACAAGGTCTACACTTCACAGCAGGAAGCAGAAGCCACCAAGAAAAGAGACAAGATTTATTGGAAGTACACAGTGATAGTTCACTGCCCACTGGGGGTCTATTTTTTTTCTCACTAAGAAGTTCAAAGGTTGTAGGCTGGTTGAACTTCCAGGACCCAGGCTGCTTCTTCCTCTAGCCCTGTGATTCCTAGTAATGCTGGCTTTGTGTCTGCATGCTCTCCCCATGTAGCTAGCAGCTGCTGCCTCTGTCAGTCAGGATTGAACCAGAGAAACAGAGCCACTACGAGTGATTAAAAAAACATGGGATTTATTATTAGGCACTAGGCCTGCCTTGACCAATACTGTAGCCATTAGCCACATCTGGCTATTTAAATTTAAATTAATTAACATTAAATAAGAGTAACAACTTAGCTCCTCTGCGGCACTGGGTACATTTCAAATGCTCAATAGTCACGTGTGACTTGTGGGTATCATATTGGGCAGCTCAGGTATAAAACACTTGCATCATCACAGAAAGTTCTACTGGACAGTGCTGCCCTAGACCTTGCAGGATGTGAGACCTGGTGGAGGAGTCCTGGCATGGCTGTTTGTTGTCTTTGGTTCTAGTGTCGAGTCTGAAGTCACTATAGGTCAGTCAGGATTGCAGTCAGGATAGAAAGTTGGATGTGGATGATAGCGAGAACAGACTGGAATCTGTGAGAGCAAACTGGAATTCATGAATGACTGAAGTCCTTTAGGACAGACCAGATCTACATGTGTCTCTCACTACCTCCAGCCTCAATAATACATGTGTCCTGCAAAACATGCTGGCACCCTTTACCGAGCTACAGATGCACTTGGCTTAGGACTTGAAGAAGCCACAGGAGGAGATCTGGTGGGAGCAGGAGGAACTGTGAGTCTTGCTGCTGCCGCATTCCAGCAAGTGAGGCAGCAGGTCAGCGACAATGTGTGAGAACTGCCAATGTTCTTCATGCCTTGTGTTGTCCTTCACAGCATAAAAACCATGGCTGCTGCTTGGCTGCTGCCTCCCAGATCTCATGCAATATTTCTCTTGTGGCCAATGCTAACCTGGAACTATGGGAGGATTCTGCAAAACAGATGCTGCTTAGCTGGACCAACACAATACAAAGCCAGCATACTGTCCCACGGATCTAGGCATCAAGTCTACATGGAAGCCAGGGGCAAAGGAGAGACAGTGCTGGTGAGCTTACTCTCTCTTGTGCCTGTTTCTTCCATCAGGAAAGCAAAAGGCTTTCTAGAAGCATCCAGATAGACTTCTCTCTGTCTTTTTAGCCAGAATTTGGTCACATTGTCATCCCTTAACTCCAAAAAAGGCCTACAGAGGGGATGTTGGTTTTTTTCCAGTCTCTTCTAGAGTAGAAGCAGGGAATGGAGAGGGGCTGGGAATGGCTGAGTTAGTCACCCAAAGGTGCCTACTGCAGATCTGCCTGGTGCATCCCCCGTCACTCCCCTACTGATAGCTAGAGAAGAAGCTCAAGAATGCCTATTCCAAATCCTTCATTTGCATGTGAAGAAATGGAGGCATTGAAAGGTTAAGTGGCTTACTCAAGGACACACAGAGTTAGTGCAATATATCTGGGAGTATGGTAGCCAAACCATCTCATTTATGCTCCAGGCCACTATATATTGCACATACTGCCCATTAAAAGCCAGAAAGAAGTACATGGCAAGATACTAATCCTCAGCACTAGAACCAAATCACTCAACAAAATTTAAGGCTTACTTTTTGTCTGATGGTAAAGATTGGTAAAGTTTGGAAAGATTACGCACATCCAGTATAATCAGACATAGAGAAGTGGGTCCATTGTTGGTGAGAGTATGAGTGCAATATTTATATGCATAAGGATTTGCATAGAACAGCATCTATAAGGATGTTCAACAAAATATTAATAGTAATTAAGTAGTACTTTCTTCTTTATATCTGTCTGTTTTGGTTGATTTTTCTGTAAGTATGTATTACCTTTATATTAGGATGCAAGGAAGCTGATTTTTGATTAGAAAAAAATTATCATCATTGGAGGACATAGTCTTCCTACTTAGTAGAAGGCAGGGACTTAGATGTTAATGATTTAAATTCTCTTCCAGTTCTATTCTTCAATGAGTGGGCAGGTCATGCCAGCTGTTTGAAGCCAATCAAGAGGATTGGAGATACTATTCTTATGCTTTTCACAAGGGTTTTACAACTGTCATGCTTACTTGAAGATTGGAAATCATTACACATGATGCGTCGTTTCTATCAAAATAATATCCTCCTTCACCTCAAGCAACTACTTCGACATTAGATTATTGTCATCCCTGAATGTCATTGCTTAATCCAGTTCTGACACTAGCATTGCCAGGAAGTTCCTTTTTCCTAAAGGTGGTAAGTAGTCCACCAAAATGTCAAAAAAAAAAAAAAAAAAAAAAGTAGTCAATAGAAACCGACTTCCAGATAGCCCAGATGTTGAATTTAATAAATATGTTCAAAGAATTAGAGAAATTGTCAATGGACAAGTAGGGAATCTCAGTAGAGAAATGGAAACTCTAAAAAGAACCCAATGGAAATTCCAGAATTAAAATTTACAGCAGGTTGGAGTTGGCAGAAGAGTGAACTTGATGACTAGTCATTTCTTTCCATGTCCTCATTACTTCTGCGCTCATGGGAGATATTCTCACTCTTTCCATACCGTGTAAGGCTTAGAGAACTATTATTTTCTCCTGCTCACCCTGTTTATACCCAAGTGAGGCATAGGTTTTCTATGATGTCAGATGCCTGAAACTTCTCTGAGATTTGGGAGTGCAGGACCACTTTTTCAAGAAATCTCCATGTTAACATCTAAGCTCTTCTTGTTCTCTTGAGCTTCACCCTCTCTCCTTCACAGGCTGAGGAACTAGATGGGGGAGAAGTGGTGAAACTTTGCTATTCTTCATTTTCTGTCATCTGGGCCTCCTCTAAGCCTAGGCTTTTGAAAGTCATAAGCCAAGAATTGATACCTGTGTTCTTCAAGTTCTGTTATATTGTTTTTCTCTGAGGGAGTAAGCAGAGAACACCCTAGCTGCTGCTAAAACTGGGGAAAGCTCTGGAGTATCAGGAAGTACTGGGCAAAAAGTACAGAGGTTAATATGTCAAATTATTATTCGGCTACATTTGCTTTCATGCAGGTGTGTATGTGTATCCAAGGTTCAGTGGAACTCGGTACAACCTCACAGGATTGTTTGAGAAACAATTTGATAAAGTCTTTGCAAAACCCTGAGTCAATAAAAAGCGCTTTGCAAATGGATGCAAGAGCACAACAGTTCTCTTGTCCTCAGTCAGGAAATATCAGACAGGTAAATCTACAATACTCCTTATTAGTGCCAGGAGTTAGATCAAACAAGTTACCATGTTCGTTTTAGGAAGGCAGATTACCTGTGACCCTAATTTCCTTTCTAAGATTGATAGAGGATAAAGAATGCCATTTCATCATGAAAATTCTTTTTCTTAGGTTTGCTTTCAAGAAGAGAACCAACTGTGAGGTAGAACAACACGTAGAATACCAAAAGCAAGGCTATGGTTATTTAATTTGTTCTTATAAAGTAACAACTCATTATAGAAAATTTAAAAAAATAGAAGGAAAAAAGTCACCCATGAATTGTCCTTCAGAAATGGTAACTCTTAACATTTTGATGAGTTTCCTTTCATTTTTCTTCTACGCATTGTTTTTCATAGTTATGATAACATTGCATATAAAATTTTATTTACTGCTTTTCAAAAACTTAACATTATAATAACTTACATTACATATATGTTTTAAAAGCCTTAAAAATAGGTATGTCCTGAGACCCAGAAAATTGCATTTCTAGAAATCTATCATATTGATTTCTATATTTACTGGGGATAATTTACTGAGGCAGCATGGTATAGTTTTAAGAGCATGGGCTTTGGAGTCAGATTGCTGTGAAATCAAATTTTAGCTCTGTTCTTAAGCAAGTTACCTCACTTCTATGTGCCTCAATTTCCTTATCTGTAATATGGGGATAATAGCAGTACCTGTAATACTTCATAAGTTGCAATTGAACCCAGGGCCTGGCACATAGAAAGCATTCAACAGGTGTCAGCTATTTTAATATCGAGCACTTATGATGTGCCAGGTCCTGAGGGACCATGCTGACATGGTCTGTGCCCTAATGAAGTTTATAACAATAGTGATGACAAAACCAGTTTATTAAGGGCTCGTTATATTCCCAAAACCGCTAAGGGCTTCATACGCATTATTTCATTCATCTTATTTATTTCTTTTTTTAGAGATAGAGTCTCATTTTGACACCCAGGCTGGAGTGAAGTGGCACAATCATAGCTCACTGTAGCCTTGAACTTCTGGGCTCAAGCCATCCTCCCGCCTCAACCACCTGAGTAGCTGGGACTACAGATGTGCACCATCATGCCTCGCTAATTTTTTCATTTTGTAGAGATAGGGTCTCACTATGTTGCCCAGGCTAGTCTCAAACTCCTGGCCTCAAGCAGTCCTCCTGCATCAGCCTCCCAAAGTGTCATTAATCTTTATAACAGTTCTATAGGAGGGGTCAGATATATCTCCATTTTACAGATGAGAAAACTGAGGCTGAAACAGTAAGTATTCAAAGTTGTAAGTATAAAGAAGTTCCTTTCAGTATTATCTATAATACATTAATATTGGGAACTAGCCCAGCTGTCAGTCAGAAGGGAGTTATACAAATATGTGTATCTGTCCAATGGAATATTATGCAACTATTTAAAAATATACCTCTGCATGTATTGACACGGGTAGATATCTATAATGTCGAGTAGATGAAGTGAGTCATGAAACACTATGTATAATGTGGTTAATTTTTATAAAAATAAACACTTATACCAAGATATAGGGCTAGTGGACATTTTTTTTTTCTTTTTTGAGGTGGAGTCTCGCTCTGTCACCCAGGCTGGAGTGCAGTGGTGCGATCTCTGCTCACTGCAAGCTCCACCTCCCGGGTTCACGCCATTCTCCTGCCTCAGCCTCCCGAGTAGCTGGGACTACAGGGGCCCGCCACCACGCCCGGCTAATTTTTTGTATTTTTTAGTAGAGATGGGGTTTCACCGCATTAGCCAGGATGGTCTCGATCCCCTGACCTCGTGAGCTGCCCGCCTCGGCCTCCCAAAGTGCTGGGATTACGGGCATGAGCCACCGGGCCTGGCTGCTAGTGGACTTTTTATTGAAAAAAAAAGAGGTTCCAGTATATACTCCTCGCTATTATCTCTTTTCATAAACATTAAATTTACTTATTCAAATTCTACTTATTAAAGGATCAATGCTCAATGTTAAAACAATTATCATTTTAATAAATAATAAATATTTAATACCTAGTATATTAGTTACCTATTTCTGTATAACAGGCCACTTCAAAATTGAGTGGTTTGAAACCAAGTCATTTTATTGTTTTATGTTTAGTGGGTCAATTATGCTGGTCTGGACTCAGCTAGGAGGTTCTTGTGCTGGTCTTGTGTGGACTCATTCTTGTGGCTACAGTCTTCTGGTGGCTTGACTGCGGATTGGTTTCTCTGGGAGGCCTCAGCTGGCAGGGCTTGTCTCATTTCCCAGCAGGTTAGCTTGGGCTGGCTCTTATGGTGGCATAATGTTCCAAAAGGGCGAAAGTGGACGCTGTAAGGCCCAGATGCAGAAGTTTCACACCATCACTTCCACCACATTCTGCTAATCAACATAAGTCCCAAGGCCCGACTGGATAAAAGGAGGGGGAAACAGACTATACCTCTTGATGGGAGCAGTGTGCATACAGCGATGAAGGAATGATTGCAGTCATTTTTGCAATCTGCCATTCCTAGTATAAAATCAATACCTACCATAATTATCATATTTACACAATAGCTTTATTTTCTTTCACATGAAAACAAAAAGTATTAACCCACAGAGAATTTCACTCCCGGACCATTTATCATACTTTGAGTTTCTGACTCACTCTCTACTGTGAGAAAGTAGCTATCACTTGACATAATTGGAAAAAGGGCAAAAAAGGAGTCAGCTTATACCCTGGACGTTTGCCACTTCCATTTCTGTTGCCTGCCCCCAGGATCCAATACATAGTATCACAATGGGAAATACCAAATCCCCACTCTCCCTTCTCGAGTTTCAACTGTTCCTTCTGTGTTTTCTCCAGTGTCCTCACATCAAATCCAGGAGAATTAGGAGGGAGGAGAGCACTGACTTCAGAAAGATAGCAGATGAAAATGTGATTCATTTTTATTATGTGAGGATGTAGAGACGTATTCTGTAATTTGACTTGATATCAAATATTGTCACAGAGGGTGTGTTTCGTTATAGGGATAATTATGTGCTAAAAGGGAAACTCTTCAAGGCTATTGCTGAGTTCTATGTTTTCTTCTTCCCATAGCCCTTATTGCCTTCTAACATACCATGTAATCTAGTTATTTACTGTTTCTTGTTTGTTAACTGTTTCCCCCTGCTGGGATATAAGTCTCCAGAGGGCAGGAATCTTTGTCATTTTAATTGATTGTTGTGCCACAAGGATTAAAACAGTGCCTGGCATAGAGTGAGTGCTCAATACAGATATGTTGAATGAATGAAGGAGGGAGTGGGAGACTTGGCCAGTGCTGCTGGAAGGTCTAATAAGATGAGTGCAGATAACTGGCCTTGACTTTTGTAGAATGTACCTACACTGGGGACCCTGCTGAGAGCTCTTTCTGTGGAATGGTGGGAATAAAAACCTGAATAGAGAGGAGCTAAGGAAGAGAATGGGGGAGAAATAAAAGGTGAGAAAGTGAAGCTAGGAATGAAGACAACAATATGAATGAGTGTGAAGAGCTTTGAGGGTGTTGAAAAATTTAGTGGTAGCTGGCGGGGCCATGAGATCAAGAGAAGTTTGCTTTTTAAAATGGATAATAGCATATAGATGGAACTCATCCTAAAGGGAGGGAGAAAAAGATTATGCAGAAGAGAAAAAGTGTACTTGCCAGACACCTTAAGAGCATGAGAGGGATTTTGGGCACAAGCAGAGGAGTGCCATGGAGAGCAGCAGGTGCCTTTCTTCCACTGAAGCAGGATGGAAGCCAGTGTATGTGGGCACAGGTGTGGTAGTTTGCTGGAGCTGGTAGTGCAGGAGGAGGAGGTTGTGGAAGAAAAAAAGAGGGAATGTTGGTGATTTCAAGTAGAAAAGACGTGTATTACTTCCTGGAATAGAAAAGTGCGTTCACTGGGAAAATGTGGTCATTAATATCTCAATGAGGATAAAACAGAGTGGAACTCGGCGTTTATAAAGGCAGCATGCCACACTCCTTGTGAAGCTGGTTTCACATCCATTGTTCTAGATCTCAGTGGATGGCATCATTGCCCGTGCAGTTGCCCAAGCTAGAAACCTGGAGTCATCCTTGACTCTTTCCTCTTCCTTGGCCTCTACATCTAAATAATCACCAAATCCCACTGGTGATTATTTCTTATTTGTTTGTTTATTTATTCAGGGCCTCTCTCTGTCACTCAGGCTGGAGTACAGTGGCACGTTCACAGCTTATTGCAGCCTCGACCTCCTGGGCTTGAGCAATCCTCCTGCCTTGGCCTCCGCTAGTACTGGGATTATAGGCATGAGCCATGGCGTCTTGCCCTTGTGACTACTTCTAAACACATTGAGAGCTGTTCACTTCTCTGTATACCCACTGCTACTTTCTTAGGTCTGGTTACTTGATTCACTGCAGGTTAGGTCCCTCACTGGATTTCCAGCCTCTAGTCCTATTCATATCTGTGAAATACTCCATATTATAGCCTGATCACCTGATCATTCCAAAAAGGAGATCTGATCATGATACTCCTCTGCAATGCCTGTTCAATGTCTCTTGATTGCCTTCGGGTGAAAGTCTAAATTCTCCAACTTGGCATATAAGACTCTTCATGCCCTGGCTCCTGCCTACCTCTCCACGAGGCCGTGTTGTTGTCGGAGAAGAGATAACAACAATAAAATTTTGAAAACTGATAAGAAAATGGACAACAAATCACTGACTTGGCAAATAAGGATAGTTTTTATGCACGTGAATTGTAAACCTGAAAATTAAAAAGCGGAACTTTTTTTATAGTAGACAAAACATACACAGATACATGGTATAAGAGTATTTCTAAATCAATGACAGAGAAGAACATTAACAAAAAATATTAAGCATAAATTGGGGACTGAGATAATGCCCAGAGGAAGGAATATTATCTGTAAAATCTAAGTTAAAAAGTATGTCCAATGCAAAGGCCTAAGAATGATACAATGGACTTTGGGGACTAGGGGAAAGGGTGGGAGTGGAGTGAGGGATAAAAGACTACAACTGGATACGGTGTACACTGCTTGGATGATGGATGCACCAAAATCTCAGAAATCACCACTAAAGAACTTATTCATGTACAAAAATAAATAAGTAGACAAATACAAAAGAAATGCTAAAAATATTTTTAATGGAAAATAAAAATAAAAAGTATGTCCAAATTGGGAGCCCACCCTTACCCAAATTTGCAACAATTTGAACATCAAAAAGAATATTGATTTAATGAGTTGAATCACACTAAATTTTAAAAATCCATGTTTCTATAGGGACACTAAAAAAAGAGAAAGCCCAAAAGAGAACTCGTAAGCCATCATTTGAGATGGCTTGACAATTGACTTCTTACTTTCACAATTGGTAATGAAAGGAAGAATTAAGCATTTATCTAACCTTTATGTAAGAAATGTATCTTAGAGTAACCAAATAGCTCCAACCGAAAGAGAAAGTTCTATTTTCAGAAGAATGCTTGCCAAGAATGTAGAAGAATGACAGAATTAGAAAATCAGCATTCTGTCACTCAGTAAAAGGCTTAGACTATTACCCTAACCTAGGGAGGAATCTTAGCAAGCAATTAATATTTATGTTCTCTAATATGATGAAGATGCAATGTGAAGTATACCACCCTCTATGATAGATTTAAAAATTAACTTGAATTCATCGTATTTAGTTTTAACTTCAGATGTAAACTTCAGCAGTTGAGGAACAAGTTGAATGGCATGGTAAATGGCAAGCAGACAAAGTCAGGAATTAGGAAAACTGGCCTGGTTGGCTCTTCAACAAGTCAGAGTCATTAAAAAGAAGAAAGATAGGGCCGGGTGCAGTGGCTCATGCCTGTAAGCCCAGTATTTTGGGTGGCTGAGATGGGTGGATTGCTTGAGCCCAGGAGTTTGAGACCACCCTGGGCAACATGGCAAAACCCTATCTCTATTTAAAAATACAAAAAATAGCTGGGCATGGTGGTGCCCACCTATAGTCCCAGCTACTTGGGATGCTGAAGCAGGAGGATCGATCGAGTCCAGGAGGTTGAGGTTGCAGTGAGCTGTGATTGCACCACAACACTCCAGCCTGGGTGATAGAGCAAGACTCTGTCGCAAAACAACAAAAAGGAGGAAGGAGAAGAGAAACGGGGCTCGATCAAGAGGCTCAAAGGACATTTCAACCAGAAGCAATGCATGGTCCTGGATTGGACTGTGGGTTGAACAAATTAACTATACGGGACACTTTAGGAATAAATTGTGGAAACTTGAATATGGACTAGATATTAGATAAGATGAAAATGTATTGACATGGAAAGCTGGAGAACCTTAAGTTAAATTAGCAGGGGTTTTGGGTTTTTGGAGGGTAATTTTCTACAATGCTCACATCCTTTTAAATAATAAAAAGTAATTACAATACTAAGTAGTAGTAGTAGTTTGAAAGTGCAAAGAAGATGGATAAGATGTCCCGACAGGCAGAGAGTGAAGCTCACCACCTCCGTTTTGGGCAAGGGCTCCAAAGTGGGGATGGTCCTGCAGGATCCTGGCCTTTTGTCTCATCTGTCAGACTACACCCAATAGAGGAAATGAGATTCCTGAGCAAGCCTTCCCCAAATAGAAAAGTTTTATGGGGCATTTCTACCTCTAGATTCCATGAGAAATAATTCATCTGCTGTTCTCTTATGACTTGTTATGTTATTTGAAAAGATGTTCATTGTTCAGGTCAGAAGAAAAAAGAGTTCTCAGGTTCCTGTCATCCCCATCTTTTATTGCCTTTGTTGTTGTCTGGGTATATAAAGATGGAAGGAGGAACAAGTACTTGTGAAGAAGCTGTGGTTGTTCATGTTGCTGTTGATTCCAAGTAGCTTTGTGGCAAAACTGGGTTACAGAAGGAAATTATGCACCTTAATTAGGGTTTTTGAAATTCAAATCGAACAAACTTGAGAACATTTAGAGTGGACTCAGAGCTAGAAAGTGGCTGACCCTGAGAACCATCCAAAGCGAAACCCCATCTCCTTTTGCAATTGGCATAGCAAGAGACACATTGGATCATTGATCAGATTTGCTCTGCCTGGGTAGGCACCTAGTCAAATTAACTAATACATCAAAGATACAAATTCTTTCCTTTCCTTTTCTTGGTGCTCTGTGGAACTCAACATTAATAGGATACCAACAACAAACAACAACAACCAAAAAAAAAAAAAAAAAAATTAAATGGGCTGATACCACTTTTCTTTGGAAGTTTAAGGAAAAGTTATTAAACCATAATTCCATGTCAGTAATATTAGGACTTTGAGAGTAGCTTGCATCCTTGATTTTCTTTTCCGTTTCATCATTTTCCTCTCTACTGGGAACTTCAACTCAAAAAGATGATATACTCAATGCAAGAAAATTGATGTCACTTAAAAGCAGCGCTAATAATAGAAAATAAATTATTTATAGCTAGAGGGCGTCTTCTGTATCTAAGACTAGATTATCTACACCAGACTACACTACTGATAAACTGCAGTAGATTACTGTGTTTTCTTGACCTTCTAAAATTCTTGACTATTGTGAAACAGATCGTTACGGTTATGAAGTATTTTAAACACTTGTGCTCCCTCTAGAGGAGCAATATAAAAAAACTCAGGGCTGTCAGTGTTTGCCAAGATTTTGAGGTTAAATTTTGGTGTCATTTAAAGAAGAAAGAACTCATGTGGAAATAATTATCAAAATCTAATTTTAATTAACTATAATTTATAAATTATAAAAGTAGTAATTCTCCATAATCATACATTTTAATATTACTGTTTCTAAATTGATATATGTCTTTCCACTTTTGTCTGCTATACAATACACATACAATGCTGCTTCCTGTTTTATTTTCTTATATTGTATTTTCTTTTTAATTTTTTAACTGTTTTTCAAGACAGGGTCTCATTCTGTTGCCCAGGCTGGAGTACAGTGGTTCAATCTCTGCTCACTGCAACCTTTGCCTCCTGGGCTCAACCCATCTTCCCACCTCAGCCTCCTAAGTAGCTGAGACCACAGGTGCTTGCCACCATGCCCAGTTAATTTTTTGTATTTTTGATAGTGACGGGGTTTTTGCTATTGTTACCCAGGCTAGTCTTGACTCCTGGCCTCAAACAATCTGCCCACCTCGGCCTCCCAAAGTGCTGGGATTGTAGGCGTGAGCCATCGCGCCTGGACTACTTCTTGTTTGTTTGTTTGTTTTTGAGGTGGAGTCTCGCTCTGTCGCCCAGGCTGGAGTGCAGTGGCATGATCTCGGCTCACTGCAACCTCTGCCTCCCGGGTTCAAGCGATTCTCCCACCTCAGCCTCCCAAGTAGCTGTGATCACAGGTGCCTACACATAAAAAATTAGCCATGCATGGCTAATTTTTTGTATTTTAGTAGAGATGGGGTTTCACTATTTTGCCCAGCCTGGTCTCGAACTCCTGAGCTCAAGCAATCTGCCCACCTTGGCCTACCAAAGTGCTAGGATTACAGGTGTGAACCACCGCGCCCGGCCTTACTTCTTATATTTTCTGAGTAACATTCTAATTATCATATCTACTGAGTAAATTGGAGTAATTTCTCCTACTGCTGGACAGCTAGATTGTTTTTAACTATTCAAGAACAACTACATTGAACATTTGTTTGCATGTAGCTTTTTCATGTTTGGGGTCTGTTCCAAGGAGTGAATCTCAGCCTTGAAATTACTAAATCAGAGAACATGATCTTTTGGGGAAATGACAGTACATATTTCCACATTACTTCCTAACACAGTTGTGCTAATTTATAAATCATCAGCAATGTATGAAAACGTCGATTTCAATACACCCTCGCAGCACTGGGTACTACTTTTTAAAAAATGTTTGGATAATTTAGTGGGCGAAAAAATGCCTTTTCATGGCTTTAATTTGAACTTTTCTGACTTTTGGTGAGGTCAAACATTTTTCCAAGTTCATGAGTTTTATTTTCTCCTTCGAGAATTCTCTGTTCATGTTTTTTATGCATTTATCTTTGGGGACAATGCTTTCTTAGTTATGTGAGCTTTTACTATCACTACAAGTATAATTACCACTACTGCCACTACTAATTAGCTATCATTTGTTAGTCAACCATAATGAGTAGAATATTATGCCAAGAGCTTTATGTGTATTTATGCCTTGCCACAACCTGCAAGAAGGAAGGAAATTGAGGTTTAGAGAAGCTAAATGACTTATCCAAGGCCACATGGCCATGGACAAAATACTTTCTACTATCACCTCTGTCACCTCTGCTTCATATAAAGATATAATAGAGCCATGTCCTGCATGAAGCCATTTCTGTCAACAATGAACTGCATATATGGTGGTGGTCATACAGTAAGCCAAAGTTAATTTATTATCAAAGGAAAAGCCCTATTTTTAAATAAAAATAAATGTAATGTAAATGTACAGTGTTTATAAAGTCTACAGTAGTGTATAGTAATGTCCTAGGCCTTCACCTTCACTCACCACCCACTCACTGTCTCATCCAGAGCAACTTCCAGTCCTACAAGCTCCATTCATGGTAAGTGCCCCACACAGGTGAACCATTTTTTCATTTAATACTATATTTTTACTGTACCTTTTCTATGTTTAGATATGTTAGATACACAAATACTTACCACTGTGTTACAATTGCCTACAGTTTTCAATATAGTAACATGCTGTACTGGTTTGTAGCCTAGGAGTAATAGGCCATACCATCTAACCTAGGTGTGCAAACCTGTACCATCTAGGTTTGTGTAAATACAGGGTATGATGTTCTCACTACAAACTGCCTAATCACACATTTCTCAGAATGTATCTCTTCATTAAGCAATATGTGACTGTATATTTTTATTAATATATAAAATATATTAACTCTTTGCAATATTTTTCCCAGGCCTGTCTGTCCTTTTATTTTACCTCCTTTTTTGACATATAGAAGTAGCAAATACTAATGTAACTGTAACCTTTTCAAAGCCAAACACATCTTGGTTTTAATTATATTTCATAATGGCTATTTGCAGTAATAAAAAGATCAGACATGATTGGCTTTCTTTAAAAAAAAAATTAGGGTTTAGATGAATGTGCTCCAAATTGTCAAACAGTTATTCCTAAATCATATATTGACTAACTTTTGTCTTCCTCATCGATTTGTGAGGCATTCTTTGTTATTCATATACTAAGATTATATTTGGACTTAACTGCTTCATTGATCTAGGCTATTCTTTGTACACTTACCACATTGTTTTAATTATCATATCATTGTAAGATGATTAAAACAGAATAAGACTCACCCTCTAACAACTATTTTTTTTCTGAATTTTCTTCTCTTTTTATTCTCTGAGTGAACTTTGAGATCATTTTGTCAAAGTAGGCAAAAACCCCCCAAAACCTATGTTTTTCTTTTAAAGAAAGAACTCAAAGCAGCAGAGATTTTGATGGTGGTTACATTAGACCTATAAATTAATTTTGAACATTATTTTTATGTCCAGTCTTCCTAATGAGGAATAATCATCTGGTTGCTTTTTCAAGTTTTATTTTATATTTCTTAATATAATTGGTATTTTTACTTCATGTTGTCACTATATGTCTTTTAAGATTATTTCCAGGCATTACATATGTTTTGGTTGCTATTGCATATAGGACCTTTTGTTCATTGGTTTGTATATGTTTCTGCTAGTATATAAACATATTATTAATTCTATATTGTCATATTTATAAGCTCTTATTTAATAGTTTATCAGATAATTCCTTTAAATTTTATAGATATACAATATCAGTTTTAAATGATATATTTCTTCTTGTGTGTGTAGTAAAGAGTCACCGCAGCAGACCTGAGACTGCTGTTTTTAGAAAGGCCTGCTTGCAAGGTTGTCCACGGTTGGCATCTGGTAACCTGGATTTTGGGAGGGTTCCCACCATTTCTTACATGATAAGCGTGGTTTATTTTGTTGGGATTGCTTTCTGCACACAATATAGTTTATGCTGAACACCTGCTATTTGTCTAGGAATTTGAAATTTTGGTATGTGCCAGGCATAGGCTGCCTATACCACCAACTCCCCCCAAAACCTTGGGCACTGAGTTGCTAGTGAGTATCCCTGATCGGTAACACTTCATTTGTATTGTTACCTTGTTGCTAGAGAAGGAAGCACAACCGTGTGCCTCCAATGGGAGAAGCCTCTAGGAAGTCTGCATCTGGCTTCCTCCTGACTTCATTCCATGTGATTCTTCCCTTCGGATTTTTTGCTTTGTATCCTTTCCCTGTAATCAACCGTAGCCATGAGTGCAACCGTATGCTGAGTGCTGCGAGTCTGTCTAGAGAAGCCTCGAAACCAGGGGTGGTCTTGGGACCCTTGATGCAATTTGTAATGCTTATCTGTTCTGTGTGGTATTTTTGGTTAAGTCTAGGTTTCAATATAGATGGAGCTGCTCTGGGTGACCAGATGGCAAAAGGTTGGACCCCTCCCGATGTGATGCTCTGCCATCTCCTCTCATGTGCCCTACTCTTGCGAGGCTCTGGGAAGCTGACTTTGAAAATTATTTGTCCCAGCTGGGCACAGTGGTTCATGCCTGTAATCCCAGCACTTTGGGAGCACTAGGCTGGTGGACTGCTTGAGCCCAGGAGTTTGAGACAAGCCTGGGCAACATGGTGACACCCTGTCTTTATAAGAAATACAAAAAATTAGCTGGGCATGGTGGCATGTGCCTGTAGTCCCAGCTACTCAGGAGACTGAGGTAGGAGGATTGTGTGAGGCCAGAAGTTTGAGGCTGTAGTGAGCTATGATCATGCCACTGCACTCCAGCCTGGGTGACAGAGAGAGACCCTGTTTCCAAAGAAGCAAACAAAAACAAGAACAAGAAAAGTATTTATTGCTATGATTTACCTCTAAATTATAGGATTGACTATATCTTGTACAGTTTTATATGAACTGATCTTGTTTCAACTTTTTACTAAACAATTTTAGTCATTTCATTTAAGAGATTCCCTGCCCATTTCCATAATTATTGACAGTCTGCAAACTTAAAGGAGTTATATTTTGGGTAATGTAGTCAGTAAACTATTCAGACTAATCCACCAGTTGAAAACAACTGAAAAAGGCTGCAAAATTGGAAAAGTCTGAAAAGCATGAGAAAGGTGATAAGATAGGATTTATCATGACAACATCTAAATGGCAATGAGAATCTAGAGGAAAAGCAGGATGCAGAAGTTGCAGCTGGGTGGTGGTTCATGCCTGCAATCTCAGCACTTTGGGAGGCTGAGGCAGGCAGATCACTTGGGCTCAGGAGTTCGAGACTAGCCTGGGCAACATGGTGAAACCCCCATATCTACAAAAATTAACTGGGTGTGGTGGCACGCGCCTGTAGTCCTAGCTACTCAGGAGGCTGAGGTAGGAGGATAGCTTGAGCCCAGGAGGCAGAGGTCACAGTAGGCCAAGATCCTGCCACTGCATTCCAGCTTGGCAGACAGAGCCAGACCCTGTCTCAGAACACGGAAGTTGCTTTTGCCTCTGAGGACATATGCCAATGAAGGAAAGCTGGATTTTATTGTTTTTATTCTTTCAGGGTCTGCAAGTTCAGAAATTAAAGTTTATGTTCTGGCAAAGGTGGGGAGTCTGATAGGAAACCTAGGTGGAAGCATTAATGTACCTAAGACAACAGGCCAATGGAATAGAAACAAACATACAAATATGGAAACTTCATATGTGACAGAGATGATATTTAAGATCAATGGGGAAAAGATAAACTTTTTGATAAATGATACTTGGACAAGTGGTTATTTATATGGTGAAAATACAAAATTGGATATTTATATCACACCATACACCAAATAAATCATAGGTGGGTTAGTGAAAGGCAAAACTATAAAGCTTTTATAAAGTAGTATAGAAAAATATTTCATGATTTTAGGTTTAGAAAACATTTCTCAAATAAAACATGAAAAGCTTAGCCATAAAAGAAAAGTTTAAGAAATTAGATTCTAATAAAATAAAAATTTCTATTAATTAAAAGTCATCAAAAAGAGAGTGAAAAGACAGATTACAGAATGGGAAAAGATTTTTCCAACACATAAAACTGACAAAGTAACAGTAATCAGGACATCTATAAATCAATATGAAAAACAAACACTACATTTTTTAAAAAGGCAAAAGACTTGAACAGAAGCTTTATAAACTAGAATTTCCAAACAGCCAATAAATGTATGAGAAGGTATGCAATATCATCATTATTAATATGAAAAATACATTAAAACCTCAATGAAATACCATTACAAACTTACCAAAATGGCTAAAACTAAAAATCTAACAATACAAGTGTTAGCAAAGATGTCAAGCAATGAAAACAATGCTGGTGTCAGTGTAAATTGGAAAACAATTTTTATAATATAATAAAAGGTGCACATATCCTATAACCCTGCAATTCCACTCCTAGATGTATGCCTTAGAGATACTCGTACGCATGTCCAACACAAGACATAATAAGAACAGTTAAAACAGCATTATTTATTTTTCTTTTCTTTTTTGTCCCTTGAATCATAAAACAGAATTATTTCTAGTAGGCAAATCTAGAAATACCCCAAATGCCCATTGACAGCATGTGATATATTCATACCATGGAATACTATTTGGCCATGAAAATATAGGAACTCAGCTACACGTACAAAAAGTATGAATCTCACAAACATACTATATGGTGAATATCATCCAGATCTCCTTTTCCAAGCCATTGCCCCCACCCCCTGTGAGTTATGGTTGCTAATGGCTCAGAGCTGGCCCCTTTTCTGGAAAATTGCCCTTGGCTCAAAGGGTACCCCCAGGAACACGTTGGCCAAAAACTTAGTAACAGGCTATCACAAGTGTCTTGGTGGGACCAACAGTGTGGTGCTATTCAAGCTCCAGAGCCCCCCGTTGAGATCAGGCAGAGCTGAGACCTCATCCTTGCCTTGATTCTGTCCCTGCCCTGTCCTGCTGCTTTCACCGGTTTTCTCCTGAAAGCAGGAGCTCCACAGGTCACATGCACCTGACTCTTTGTCCTAGACTGCATGTGAGGAATCCAAGCTAAGACACATTACTAAGCTTGAGAAAAAGACACTAAATACATATATTATGATGCACACATGGGGGTAAGATAAAGAAAAGCAAAGACATGATTTCTTAAAAGTCGGGACAGGGTTTCCCTCGGCGAGAGGGAGGGACTGTGATCAGGGAAGGCACACAGGAGGCTTCTGGTACTGGCAATATTCCGTTTCTTGACCTGCACAATGTCTACATGGATATTTACTTTATAATTACTGTTTAACTGCATATGCATGTTGTATACACAATTTAGTATGTATAATGCATACAAAAAGAAGAAAAATTTCCATGTAATTAGAGAGATTTTTTGGTTTTAACTTATAAAAATGTATTTCCTAATCGAAGAAAATAAACTGTTAATTTCTGCTTTCTTATATTTATTGAGATTTTTCTTGTAGCCTAGTATATAATCAGAGCTTATAAATATTTCATGTATCATATTTGTCAATAAAATATGCTACGGATTCATATATAATGGGATGTCCATTAATTTAATTATAATTCAATGAATTATATTAGTTATCTATGACTGCTGAAAAAATTACCCCAAAATGTAGCAGCATGAAACAACATTTTCTCACCTCACGATTTCTGTGGGTGAGGAATCTGGGTGCAGCTTAGCTGGGTCCCCTAGCTCAGGTCTCTCATAAGGCTGCAGTCAAGACATTGGCTGCGGTTGCAGTCAGCTCAAAGCTGTACTTGGAAGGAAGGATCCACTTCCAAGAACATTCATGTGGTTGTTGGAGGATTTGGTTCCTCCTGGGACTAAGAGCTTCTATTCCTTGCTGGCTGTTGGCCAGTGGCCTCCCTCCATTTTCTGCTATATGAGCCTCTCCACAATACAGCTCACAGCACAGCAGCTGGTTTCCATCGGAGCGAGCAAGCAACCAAGGCTTATTTGTAACCTGATCTCAGGTGTAACTTTCCAGATGTTTTTCTGCTGTATTCCACACCTTAGAAGCAAGTCTGTAGGTCCAGATCATACTTGCAGGGAAAGAATTACCCAAGGGCATGAATACCAGGAGACCTGGAGACCAGGATCATTGGTAGCTCTTTCAGAAGCTGCCTACTACAGTGATACAACTCACTATCTGGCTTCTCTTGTGTTGTGTTGGAGAATCGTTCATCTTTATCAAAGACATAGAATCCTGATGGTACTCATCCTGAATATATAGCAGTATACAGAGTCTTGCATGCATAAAGCAGCGTGATCACCAATCTACATTTAACAGTCAGAGATTCTGTCCTTATGATTTCCAGTCTGGGGCTTGGGTTTGAAACACTGTTCATTTTCTCTGCCCACAGTACCGTTTTACATATGGCAGGTATCTTCCACTCAAGCCTCTTGTTGAACCTGTTTGAGCTGCTTTGAGGGATCATTCCTTGTCTTTCTTGAGTTGCCTTTAGCATCACCAAAGAATTGTAGGTCTGTATCACAGCCTGTGCTGAAACACAGTCCAGCATAAACATATTCTGCTTATTTTATAAAAATCCATCTGAGTTTTGTGTGATGTAGAAACAAAAATATAAATATACTTAAACCAATGTCTTTTTGTCTATTTGATGTACCTTGATTGATGGTGGGGCATGAAAATCATCCATGACAATAGTGATATTTTGATTTCTCATGTTTCTAATGCTTTTTCTTTTGTACTTTCATTGTCATGTTATTTGGTCAAAGTAACTCCATGCTGTAAATTCACTATTGATTGTATCTTATAGCCATATATTGACTTTCATTTTAAAAACAATTTCATAAGTAGATTCTTATACAAAGAAGAAACATATATACAGAGCACCCAAATTACCAGTAAGGTGGACCCTAGCCCTTCTTTTCTGCATTGGGAAACAGAACAGGGAACAGGAAAAATGATTCCATCTTGCTCTTAACTCTTTCCACCCATGAGCCCAATTTTTCAGGTAGAGTTTCTATTCCTTTGTCGGTGCCTTTGTTTTTTTCCCAATGTAGGAATCAGGCTTTTCAGTCCATCTTTGAGCAGCTTCTTGATCACAACCTGGAGGAGGCTAGAAAGAATAATGGCACTTCGATTTACACTAGCCCAGGACTTCAGGTTCCTCATACCAACATGCTTTACAAATGATTTTGCAGAACAACCTTCTCTCCCATTTTCTTTCATCTTTTTATCTTGCTCTATTAACCACTTCAGAACTAGATGTCCTGGAGGATGTTCTGCAATGTGAAGCTCTCGGTCCTTGCCACTAAGTTGCAGTTCCGCTGCTGCCAAGCTGGCAATGGCATTCATGGCAGGCTGAACGTCTCCAGTGGCAGATCCCAGAATGTCAGATGCCAACACACGCAGACTTATCTAGCACCACCTCTTGGGCATGTCTTTGCAGGTAGCTTAACAAAGCTGGAGAAATGGATTCTAGGAGCTCATATCTGCAGATTTCTGTACCTTTATTACTGTGTGCATTTCCATCTCCTTTTTGCAGAACTTCAATGATTTCTCATAGTAGATATACAGGAGCTCTGGGGCTTAGTAAATACAACAGGACCTTCCTTTCATGTTTGTCATTTCCTGTGCTAGGCAATGAACTGCTAATCCCTGATATGATGATTATCTGCTTCACAAGCTTAGTATCATCAATACAATCAAATGCTGCCAGTAAAGCCAAATGAGAGTATTGGCCATCAGTCACTTTTTCAACCTAAGTCTTCATTATTTTCACAGTCACTTCCCTGTCTTTGGGCACGCCATGCCACAGGCAGTGCATGGCCACCCATGCCCTCGTGTGTGTGTGCCAGGTATACCACTGCTTTGTGGATGACTTCAATCACTTCTGATCTGAGTTTGCGGGGTGCATAGGTGAAAAAAAAAGTCCAAGAATATGCACCAGTGAATGCTTAATCACAGCTTCCTTTTGGGCTACTGGAGTTAGAATCTGTTTCATTTCATCCATAATAAGCTCTTAATTTTTCTGGCTGTACCTCTAATACTTTGTCTGGAGTTGGTGATCGACTGACTTGTAAAGGTGAAATGTGTTCCCATAGAACTCTTTCGTCAGCTGTTCCTCTGCTCCAAAGTGGCTTTGTCATTATATGTGTCCTACATGATGGCTGATGTTTCTGCCTACCACAGCATCTTCCTCACGGGGCCTTTTAAACTTCTCATTATCTCTGCAATCTGTGTTTGACTTCCATACATGAGACATGTCTTTTTTTTTTTTGGCTTAACATTTTATTCATTCAGCAAATGAATATATTTAGAAACAAATATTTATTGAATAAATGAGTTATATTTTCATGTTGCCCCATAACCTTTACATCTATCATCTTTAACAGCTGCATAACGCTTCATTAAGAGGATGACATCATTTACCCAAGCAAGTGCCTTCTCAGTTTAGTAGTAGTAGTTGAAAGCTCAGGCATGAAACCACAACTGAATTCAGATCCCAATTATGTAACTTACTAGCTACGTGACCTTGTGCAAGATACTTAAACTCACTAGACATTAGTTTCCTACTTTCTTTCTTTTTTTTTTTATTATACTTTAAGTTCTAGGGTACATGTCCACAATGTGAGACATTTCTTTAAAATATTTCTGGAGTATTTGGCTTTACTTAATTCAACCAAATTATCTCCCAATTCTTCAAAAGCCTGTTTTGGCAGTTCTTCATTACCACACTGAATGTAACACTGGATCACACGAGTTGAATCATGTGCAAATACAATAGTTTGTTTGTTTGTTTGTTTAAGACAGAGTCTTGCTCTGTACCCTAGGCTGGAATGCAGTGGCACCATCTCAGCTCACTGCAACCTCTGCCTCCCGGGCTCAAGGAGTCTCATGCCTCAGCCTCCTGAGTAGCTGGGATTACAGGAATGTGCCAACATGTCCAGCTAATAAATGCAATAGTTTAAATTTTCCCTTGAATCAACTTCTGCAAGTCATTCATTAACTTTCATCTTTTTTCTTTGTCACAGTCTTTTCTTCTTAAAGTCTTCCAAATCTGCTTTGCCCACACAACAGTGTCATAGTTACTTTTATCACTGAGTTGCCGGCTTTGCTTCAGGTCTTTCTTTTTCTTTTTGAAGTCATCCCATTTGGGTTTCTTGGCTGCCGATTCACCACTTTTGCCATCTGGCTGGAGTTTTCTCTTCTTGTTGAATTTATTTGCTGGCTGGAATTTGTTCCTTGGTGCTTTGTCCCATTGTTGCTTATTCTTCAACTGCTTCACACCGTTTCCCCTGGTTTTGTGACACTTTTCTCAAAGTTCTTAGATGTGGTTTTAGATTCACCTTCCTTAGCAACTTTTCTTGGAAATGTCTTTGAAGAACCAGAATCACTATGTTTATGGAATCACTTTTCTTTTTTTGTGATGCCTTTGTACTCTTCCCTGTGAATTGTTGTTTCCCCTTTGACTTCCACTGTAGCAACTTGCACACGTGGAGCCGACCACATATTGACTTTTTAACCATAAAACTTACTGCCTTAAGTTCTACTTAGCCTAATATTACTTTGTGTCCACATTTGAAGTATAAATCTTTGTTCCATTTTTATCTTTAGCTCTTTTAGCAAGGGGCTATCATTTTTCTTTTGGATGTGCCAACTGTCAATCAAGGAAAATGACCAGGGCAAGTCCCATTCATTTTTGGAGGTTTATTTGCCAAAGTTAAGGTCACACAACCGGGAAACAGGTCTGTGCCTTTCTCTGAAGATGATTTTGGGGGCTTCAATATTTAAAGGGGAAAGAGCAGGATATTGAGAAATATACAATGTTCATGTGAGAGGGGTAGGAGAAAATAGCCATTCCTGCCTTGGTCTGGCTCAGTGAATCTGCATTTTTACGTAAGATTAATGTAGACAATAGAGCAGAAGAAACAATCAGATATGCATTTGTCCCAGGTGTGCAGAGGGATGACTTTGAGTTCTGTCCTATGTTCCCCGCACCTGTGAAGAAAAGCTATCAATTCACATTGGCATGAGGCACTTTAACAGAAATGCTTTAGGGTGAAGATCTTGGGGCCCACAAGGAATTTCCTTGTGAGGGAGGTATGTAGCTTTTCATCTTGTAGCCATCTTATTTAGGAACCAAAACGGGAGGCAGGTTTGCATGACCCAGTTCCCAGCTTGACTTTTCCTTTTGGCTTAGTGAGTTTGGGGTCCCAAGCTTTATTTTATTTTCACATTCCCCCCATTTTTTCTTTAAAATCATTTGGAGAAAGCATTTTAGAAGGAAAATATGTCTCTTGTCTCAGCTTGCTTTTTTCTTTTTCTTTTTTTTTTTTTTTTTGAGCTGGTCCTTCCTTGTTAGGATGGTTTATTCCCAGAAATTCAGGTCCCACCTTGCTAAGAAGGCTCATTCTTAGCAGGTCATGTCCCATGAAGATTAAAATAGGGGGAGGAAAGAAGGAAAAAGAAAATTAAAAATATAGGGACCTAGACCAGATATATAGCAACAAAAGGGAAAGCAAACCTGGAAGCTGGATCAGGCTATGCTACTGCCTCCTCAATTAGAGCAACTCTTTGGGCAATCATTATTCTAGCCCTTTCAGTTGATGACTAATCTGGACATACCATAATGACATTGTATGCAAAAACAGGACACAACACAAATTATTATTATTACTATTCCTATTAGAAGCAATAGCTTCTGCCACCAGTTTCTCCAGGTCACAACACAATTTCTCCAGGTATCCACCCCATATCTCTTGTAGTGTTTGGCCATTGGTCCTTGGGGTGGTTTCTTCATTCCAAGCATAAAGGAGCATTTTGGCTGAGTTGGCCAAATGAAGGGATGAACCAGATAAACCCATTCCAAATTTGCATTATCCCATTTTGAAAATGGGCTGTTGTTTGGGGCATGGTTGCCACCTTCTCTTTTAGTTGGGGGGATGCTAAACTGAGAGCTGGTGAGCTGGTCCTTTCCCTTGAAAATCTTTTCCCATGTCCTTGCTTTTAAGAGTGTTTTTAACGGGGAAATTATATATATTTAGTCTTTTGTTATGCCAGCACTAAGGATACCAAACCATTTCTGTGATGTAATAAATTTTGGTATTCTAGCTAGTCTTGACCTTGGAAGGGAAATCCCCACCTTGGCAGGCTGGAGCCACTGGAAAGAGGCATGAGTCTGCATACCCAGCAGGCATCCTTTTATAATCTGTCTGCATAATCCTGAGCCCATTGTAGAAACAGGTTTGTCTTATGGGCAACAATGGCTGACAGTGGCAAGAAGGTGCAGAGACATAGGGTAAATAGGAGCAAGGTTGCGAAATTCATTTTAACTACTAAAAGGACATTAAATCAGACAAGGCAAGTGCCCTGTTCTGCACAAGATAGCAGTTGCCAGTATCTCTAGGACAATAATTGTAATAGCTATCATACAATACACATAGGTGTTCTTTTGTATACAGGCCTGGTCCTGTGTCTTGGGTTTAAGCAGTCCACAACAGCTATGGTCTGCTCCTAGTCATGGATTGAAGGTCGATGTTAATGAGCTGCAGGCGAAGATCCTTGGTAGGAGTTACAGTCTACTCAGGAAGTTGTGCCTTTTAAGATGAGAGGTGTAAATCCATGAGTTTATACCGTCTAATTTTTGCAGCACATGGATTAGTTAATAGTATTTGGTATGGCTCCTTCCACTGGAGTTGAAGGGAGTCCTTTATTAAATGTCTTTTCCAATAGACAGAGTCTTCAGGCTGCAGATCATAACCAGGAACCTTGTCTTCAGGTAGTGGACTATGAAAGGAATTCTTTACCAAATCTTGGCTTTTGTAAAGATGACGAATGAGTCCCTTATAATATTGCAATATATCTCCCTTGAGAAAAGTTGGGTTGGTTATTTTGGTTCCCATACACATGGGCCTTCCTGTTATAATTTCATAAGGGGATAGTTGATGTTTTCCAAGGTGGACCAGAGGGTAAGGAGCACCAGGGAAGTGCTTTAGGCCAACGGAGGTGAAATCCATTTATGAACTTAGCCAACTGTGTTTTAATTATTCCATTGGTCCTTTCCGCCAGCTCTGAGGACTGGGGATGGTAGGCACAATGGAAATGTTGAAATATGGGCCAAATTTCACAAATATTTTGAATAACTTGACCAGGAAAATGAGTTCTTCTATCACTCTTAAAGTTCACAGTGGACTTCCCATAGTGGAATAATTTTTTCTAATAAAGTTTTCCAACTGCCATCACTGTTGCTTGCTGCTTGCTTGCAGGGAAAAGCTTCAACCCAATGGGAAAACATGCAGACCATTACTAAGAACATGTAACCTTGAGAGGATGGCAGCTGGATAAAATCAAGCTGCCATACCTCAAAAGGTCCAGCTGGAAGGGGAAAATGACCCTGGGCCTCATGGAGGAGCTTCCCTGGATTATACTTAGGACAAATAACACACTGGGAATAAACCTTTTGTGCCACTGTGGAGGATGGTTTCCAGTAACATTGTTTACACTAGGATATCTTTTTATCTGGATTCCATTGTGTCAGATTAACACATTCCTTAAGGGGCAGCTGACATCCCATTGGAATAATGGTTTATTATTAAGTCCATACAATATTTTAGTTTCAGGAGACAGGTATTCCTCTGTCTGTTTCCAAGTGGATTTCTCTTTTGTTGGGGCTATACTCTAGGTTTCCTTCAACATGTTTTTAAGTGTTTCAGGCTTTATGATCATTTTTTGGATTGGAGCTGGTGGCTTGAATGCTGCTTTGGCTGTAGCAATAGCAAATTTGTTATCTCCACTTTTAATGGTGTCTAATGTAGAGTGACCTGGGATTTTTACAATTGTCAAAAGTTTTGGTTGAGAATAGTTTCTAACAGTTCTGATAGTTGGTTGTCCATTTTTTATGGGTTGCCCTGAGGAGGTTAAATATCCTCTCTCCTTTTACATTCCAAAGCCATGAGCAACTCCAAATGCTTAGCAGGTGTCAGTGTTTGTTCGCAGCCTTGTCTTTTGCTACTTGACAAGCTTGAGTCAGGGCAATCAATTTGGCCCCTTAAGCTGATTTGGCTTGAGGAAAAGGACCAGCTTCAATTACCTCTAGTAAATAGACCACAGCATATCCTGCTCTAAAATTTCCATCCCCCCTCTTAAATAAGACCCATCTGTATACCTTTCTATCTCAGCATTATCCAGTGGCATCTCTTGTAAGTCTGTCCTGGGAGTGAGAAGTTGGTCAGTCATCAGAACATAGTCATGAGGGGTTTCGTCAGAAGGACCAGGCAAGAGAGTGTAAGTTAATTATTTGGAACATATTATCTCAGTCAAAATGTATAAAATAATCTAAAATTGATTCATTTGGGTTCTGGTGGCATTGCTGGATTTTATCCCAATCCACAACCCTTTGGAATATTGAAGAAATGATATTTAACAGAGCAGTTGCACATTCCCACGCATCTTTGTGTCCGTGTTCTCGACTTCTGGGGGCTGGTTATTGTAGCTCTATTGGGCCTTCAAGGGTTAAGTCTGCTACAGGGTCTGACCACTGTACTTTCTCCAGCCATTCCTTAGCTTTAGCTTCCGAGACCAACATGTGTGCCAGCTGTTAGAGGTCTGAATGGCCTGGGTCATAGGTTCTGATAATGAATTCAAATTCTTGGGCATACCCAGTTGGATCTTATGGGGGCCCAGAAATTCTTTATGCCCTGCAACTCAGCCTTTGACCAGCGTTGGTAAACAATCACCGGGGTTCCCCTACGTGTTACCGGTTGTTCCCAAAACAGGGTGATCATGAGAGATGGCCCTGCAGGGTCCCCCTTTTCCACATCTTCCAGATGAGAGGCTGCCACTGGCACTGTCAGGGAATTGTCAGGAGGTAGGGTCTTGGAAGTTAGACTCCCTGCTGCCTTCTGTTGAGTGAGTGGCATACAAGGAGGGGAAGATGTTAAATTAGAACATGCAGGAGAAGGAGGGAACAGATCTGGTCTGGGAAGTTCAGAGAGGTCAGGGGTAAAGTGGGGGTAAAAGTGGAGGTGGGGAGGTGCCACAGGGAAGTAAGGGATTCTGGGGATTTCTTTAAGAGAGACAGAACTTTAGAGAGTCCTTGGTTAGCATTTCTAAGTTGTTTGTTGGCTTCTTGTAAGGACATGAGGTGATCTTCCCCCCATTTGCTACTCTCTAGGTACCATTGAAAGCAGCTCTCCCATTCTGGTTGTTTAGTTTTTGTGCGTGCGTTTTGCATCCTAGTTCACAGGTACACTAATTTGAGCATCTCAGAAGATCCCCATCTAGGCCACTGTAGGTTAGAATCTGCCTTGGTTATAGTGGCCCACTTGATTAAATATTTGCATGACAATTCATCAAAAGTGTTTTTGCATATACCTGGCCAGAGTTTCTAAGGGTGGAACTTTGTGTTCCGCAGCTGTGGGGGTTTCAGCCAACTTAAAGGGCTCCTCCCACATAATTTAGAGTTTTCCTTCAGATTTGACCAAGTCGGAGGGTTTGTTGGATCCAAAGTGTGCTGCTTGGGGACCTAGCTTTCCAGGGCTGTTACTCCCTGAACTGGCATCGTGGCTACAGGCACAGTGTGTCAGGGGCTCAAGGCGTGGGAGATCAGCTCCTTATTTGCACCTGCTAGCTGAGATTAGACCCTAAGTACATTCTTCTGAGGGGAAATCCTACTCAGAGCTGTTGCACATCTTAGGGAGTGTTTCTTCCAGACACCCTCATGTAATTCTCGGTTGCCTGAGAAAGGCTGAGAGGGGGGAGCTCTTATTTCTTTGGAGAGGAAAATTCCATACTTATAAGCTGGAGGGTTTAGAATTGGCCAAATCCAGTAAGAGAAGGACTGAAACATACAAAAAACACCTAACAAGACAGAAACAAATAAATAAGATATCTAAGCAAAACGAACAGCAGTCACACAAATTATACAATTTCTGAGTGCTCTAAATGTAAGGAGAAATTAAGACCAGCTGGTTGTTAACAGTAACTTTAGTCATTAAAGAGAATTTGCAAGACAGATTCCCAACTCAGCTCCTTACCTAGTGATGAGGCTCAAGCTGAAGACTCTTCTCCACTGATGAAGAAGCAGACAAGCTTGCCTTCCTTGATAGAAGCAAGCAAAAACTCCCAGAAAAAAAAAAAAAGGTGTTTCTTTTTTTTTTTTAAACATCAAATTAAACCTCAGAGCCCCAACTTCCTGCAGGGAGGAGGTCCCAGACCCCAACAAATTGTCCTATTGGTTTGGGCTATAAAGAGCCCAAGCTGGTAGCAATAGGAGAGCTGCTGCAGGCCAGGGCCACCTTCACTCAGGAACCCTCTGTGGTCAATCAAGGAAAATGACCGAGGCAAATCTCGATCATTTTTTGAGGTTTAGTTGTCAAAGTTAAGGATACACACCTGGGAGATAGGTCTACTCCTTTCCCCAAAGATGATTTTGAGGGTTTCGATATCTAAAGGGGAAAGGGAAGGATATTGAGAAATACACAATGTTCATGTGAGAAGAGGGTAGGGGAAAACAGTCATTCATGACTTTGTCTGGCTCAGTGAATCTGCATTTTTACATAATGTAGATAATGTAGATGATAGAGCAGAGGAAACAATCAGATAGGCATTTGTCTCAGGTGGGCAGAGGAATGACTGATTTCTCTCCTATGTCCCCACACCTGTGGAGAAAAGCTATCAATTCACATTGCCATGATGCACTTTAACAGAAACACTTTAGGGTAAAGGTCTTGGGGCCCCCAAGGAATTTCCTTGTGGACAAAATGTGAGGGAGGTATGTAGCTTTTCATATTTTAGCCATCTTATTTAGGAGCCAAAATGAGATGCAGGTTGGCGTGACCCAGTTCCCAGCTTGATGTTTCCATTTGGCTTAGTGAGTTTGGGGTCCCAAGATTTACTTTACTTTCACACAATCATAATGAGTAAATCATTGTACTTTATCTTTTTCATCTAATTGGGAACTCTGGGTGTTTTTTAATTTGGGGGGAATAAAAAGTATTGTCTAAATTCATTATGAATTGTGTGTCGTGACAGTTAGTGTTTCCATATTCTATTTTGTAGTGTTAAGAAATTGATGCTGGCAAGCTGCCAACTTTGCCCAGGTGTTTATACAACGCACTGCCAGACTAATCTTAAACATAAATTATCGCTGATTTGGGGCTTTATTGTTTTAAAATCTATAACTCATACTTTAGTACTTTGTAACATTTGCACTACACTGTATGATTTTTGTCTTCTAGTTGGTCTTGTGTTTCCAATTAGACTCCAAGTGCTGACTCAGTTTAAGATCATCATAGGACCCTATGCTTCGCCTAAAATATACTTTCATTTGAGCTTTGACTTATTTTTATTGTCTTCCCCGGTTGAGGCATTTTAGTAGGAAAAAAAAAAGTTTATATCTTCTCCCTGTATTTTTTAACCAGAGCATGATAGGTTCTAAACACATTCATTGCAAATATTTTTAAGATTGGACTTACTCCTGAGTTCGTGCAGTTTGTATAAAAATGTCTGGAAGACTAGAATGTTCACCTCACTGTTATCAGGTGAGACCTGCTGATTCATTCCACTGAATTTGGCTATTGTGAAAGGGTAGGGAGAGGAAGCCTAATTATAGTACCACCCATCCTATGCGCTCAGCATTCCTCCATCTAGAGTCTGGGAACACCCAGACCAGCAATCCTAGCCTCACTGAAGAAAATAATCAAAGAGCAGGCCAGTCAACACTGTTCTAATAAGACAAAGCTGTTTTTACAATGTTAACATTGCCTAATTAACAAACTTTTTATGTTAATTTCGTCATGTATGAGTTGCTATTTCCTGGATAAAAATGGAAACATACATGTTACATAATGTCTGTAACAGTGGGAAATAATATAGAGCAAAAATATTTTCTCCTACATGTACTATTTTCACCTTTGGTTGGCCTAAGAGAAAAATCCTTATGGTGATATGAGAACATTCTTCATCAGATACAGAGGAATCTTTAACCAAGCCGTACAGCAGCCTCTTATTGAATAGACGTACATTTTAGGACTATCATGAGAGAGAACACCTTTTATTCAATATATTTATAGTATGTTTATAGCTCTTCTACAGTATATGTGTGAATTACTAGGAGAAACGAGAAAAAAATAGGTGACTAGTCCTCAAGGATTTTAATGTCTGGAAAGAAAGATTAAATGTATAATATTTTTCTGAAAATATACAAAAAAGTCAAATTATGAAAGTTTAAAAATAGCTTTACGTATTTCAATGGAAATTTCTATCCTACAGAGAGTTAGAAAATATTCAATCCCTAATGAAAGGTCACTTTAAATATAATCTTTGACAATATTTTCATAAACAAAGGCTCTTTAGTTTATCTTCTTTCACAAGGGAACAGCATCAGGCTTAGTGCCCAATTAAATGCAGGAGTCCAAAGAAATATCATTGCCGAGGGTAGCATCTTTACCTCCAAGTGAGCAAGACAGATCTCATCACTGCTATCGGAACTGTGAACTTGGGAAATAATCAGTAATGGCTGCCAGTATTGAAAGATATTTAAAAGCTGTAACTTTGCTGAGAATATTACAGATAAAAACACTGTGGAAGTTCAGGTGTGAGGGATTATTTGCAACTGAAAGGATCTGAGAATCAGAGGTCAGAGAAACATCGTCTACCACATATTTCCTTGTCTTTTTTTGGTATTTTTTGTTTTGTTTTGTTTTGTGTAGAGCAGTGGTTCTCAACTATTAGCATGCATGAGAATCACCTGGAGGGCATGTTAAAACCCAGATTGCTGGCCCCACCCAAGAGATTCTGATTCAACAGGTCTGACGTGGAGCTGGAGAATTTGCATTTGTAGTAAGTTTCAGGTGTTGCTACTGCTGCTTGTCCAGGACTACTGATTACTCTCTGCAAGAGAATGCTAGAGTGGAATTACTGGAACAACAGAAAAGAACACTTTAGGTTCTTGATACACTGTTGGGTTGCTATCAAGAAAGGGTATACACATTTACGAACTCACCGGGGGAACATGAATGTTCTTCTCTGAATAACCTCTGTTATTGAGAGTCATAGGTTTTTTGTTGTTGTTGTTTGTTGTTGATATACAATTTGATTTTATTTTTGCATTTCCCTGATTAGGCTGAATATTTTTCTACATTTATTAACCATATGTATTTTCTCTTATGTAAACTTTCTCTTTGTGTTCTTTTCAGTTTTCAATCAGAGTCAAAATTCCAACTCGTTTTCAATACTTGACTTTCAATGCATCTTCTTCCTGTGAAGTTCTCCTGACAACTCTACACATGGTCCCTAGTTTGGGCCTCCTCTTCTAATAGTAAATGTGTACTCGCAATACTATGGAGAATTTCTATGCTGTATCCTAACTGTTTACACTCCTCTCTCCCCCAGTGGACAATGAGCAACTCATGAACCATGATTGAGTCTTATTTTTATTCTTTTCTTCAGCGCCTAATCAACTGCTTGGCACAAGGTCTCTGTCAATTATTTAATGAATTAATGAATAAATCTATAAAGATTACTGAAGAGTTGGTTTTAACTCAACACGGACTTCATCCACGGACTTCATTTTGTTTTCTACAAAATGGTATGTCTACATTTTGTAGAAAACAAAAAGGAGCAGTGAGTCCTTAGATAAGTCTATGAAAGCTTGTTTAAAGTAATGTGTTAATTGGACAGTATATAAAAATTCACACTATGAAACTGCTAGACAATGAAATATTGCTGGCAACTGTCTGCTAAAAAGAAAACCAAGCCTTTTTCTTTCATTTAAAGTAATTTCCTCTGCAAAATATTATAAAATTATATTTATTGATTCTTCTGGGGCCTTTTCAAATTAACTGGACAATTATCATAACACTCCTCTCCAAAAAAGAATACAAAAAACATGTTCTTCCTCTGACAATAAAACACACATGTACTTACACATTGAGGATACAAACAAAAGTTAAATTTCAAAAACAATTGTATTTTTTTCATCATGTTATACTGTCAAATCATACTTCTTGTATTCCTAATTTGGCTTTTTCACAGTTTTGCTATACCAAAAAATTACATAAAAAATTACCCAGCTTTATATTATCTCAGATACTGGAAAAAACATTAGTGAAACAAATGAGGTTGCTGCTAAGTTGGAAATAAATAAACACGAGTACTCTTATCTTTGGAAGGGACTTCTGGCTGGAGGTCTTGAGACCACGCAAATGTAGCAGGCTTTGCACCTCGGAGTCCTGAGACTGTCGGATACAAAGGAACTCCAGAGATGCTGAAACCCCTCTAACCTCCCCAGCTGTTCTTTTACCAAAGGTGAAAGCTCTTACCTGCAAGCTGGGTTGAGAGTCTCTGCTTCAGTTGCAGCTGCGTTTCCTCCACTTTTCCCTTTCAGTCATCATATTGCTGACCCTTGAAAACTTTTAAATTACTATTAAAGTGCTCAGTTGTGCTCCTTTTCAGCTATATCCTGCTCCAGTTTTGAAGGTGTAATTTGAAGTACAGTCTTGGAACCTAAGATCTTACTGTCTCCACAGACAGCAGAATACGGCTGTAATAGGTAGCTGTTAAGGTAGATGTTAAGGCCATTGTTACTATCGTCAACTGAGGCTAAGTCCTGGGTGGGCTCTTTGCTGTGCCAAATGCCCTACTGTGCCACACAGTCAAACAGTAAACATGGCTCTACAGTAAGTCACACACTGGTTTTCAAAGAAGCATAAATCCTTCCACCAAAGAATCCATTGATAGGATAACTCTTTTATAAAATGGAGGTTCTAAAAACTGAAAGAACATTTTGCAACCCACCCCCAACTTTTGATTCCTGCTGACACCCTTGAGTCAATACAAAAGAAACTGGACTTCAAAAGATAAAAATGAATTTTTGCTTCTTTGGGTTGTGGGCTATAGTATCTTGCTCTGTGTCTAGTTACAGCTTCAGGTCTCCACATGAGGCAGCAAGTACTCCCCGATGGTGGCTGGGGAGGCCCCTCCAACCGCCTGACCTGGTCATATTTCCCACCTCACTTCTCTGAGGAACATCATAATTCAGGCTGTGCTTAGATCAATTGGCAAAGAAATGAACTAAACATCGGCAATGATATAAAATCAATGAATCAGGTTTCACCAAAAAATGAATAGGGTAAGAAATTATGCTTTTTATGAATGCCCATCACATGATCATAAACGGTGGTGTTTCTACTATATTTTAAAAGACCTATGTCTCAAGGCCTCTCTAAAAAAAAAAAAATACGGCCACCAAGCACAAATGTAGGGACAATTAATACTTTTGCTTTTTAAGACTTTTAACATTGGTTACAATATAGAAAATTTTAGTTGCTGTTAATAAAAAAATGAAAATGCACTGAAGGGGTTCATGACTATAGAATGGTAACACATTGTTAAGTATCAAATACTTTTGAAAATACATATACATGCTTTTGTTATGGGAGGTAACTTTTAAGGATTTAAATTGTAAGTTGTTTTTTTTTTAATCATGGTTCTTTGACTGAAAATGTGACATATTCCTCAGCTTATCACAGAGTGAAAAACACTGTCACAGACTGGATTCCATGTTAGTGGAATTGCTGCACCAGTTCCTGTACCTAAGAGGTCTAATGAAAATCTTGTGAAAAAATATCCGAAATACTGGAGCTCTGAAAATGATAAAAATCCAAGGGTCCACAATTGAAATCACAGATAGAAATCGCAAGGCTCGGAGGTCTTCTGCTTCTTCAGAGGTCCTGTTTTTCTCCTTGACATCCTTAAATGCTCCATAGTAAGCGCGATACTGTTTTGAAGAAAAACATTCCATTATGATGTGGAAAGGTTAATGGCAGCAATGGATTCACTTACTTCACCTAAGTTACTGTAAGAACATCACAGCTTAGCTTGGAACACCCATTTTTGGTACATTTAGAAGTAGCTAAGGCCACAGCAGCTGATGGGTGCAAGTGGGGAGCTGGGAAGGTGGGGTGTGGCCAGACCTGGGAGGTGGGGCAGAAGCTGAGTACTTGTCAGAGACCCAGTCTGATTAAGTTCCTGAAGGCTATTCTACCTGCTGGGCTCAAGTTTCTAGGTCCCTGCCAGGCCATGAAGATCTGCTGAATCTTTTAGAAACAGGGTCAGCATGCTTTCATAAATACAGAATCTCTTTCTAGCTAGTGTCCTTGCACTTACTTTCTTCAGTTCTCCTTTCTTTCTTCTCCCTGCTTCCTATCCTCTCCTATTAGTTCTCTCAGAAATAAGTCATACCTGTGAAATATCACATGTATGGAGACACCAATAGAATGGAAGCTTTTAATCAATGTGAAGAGACAGGAAATATGACAATGAAAAGACCTGAGATGACTTGGAAAAAAATACTGTTCAACTCATGTAAATTGCTGTACTTATTTTTAGCACAAATTGTTACCTTTTCATGGTTGACATCTTTTTTTTTTTTCAATCTAGAAGGCAAAAACATGCACAAAAATATAAGGCTGCCTTACCTAGGTCCAACCAACTCCTCTTGTCTTGATCTTCCCTGAGGTCTCTGTAGCCTCCGTGGAGCCCTGCAAAATGCCTCAAACAACAGCTTTTCCTCCCATTCAGCCAACACTGATCTCTAGACCAGCACAACTATTGCTTTCCACTCTGCCTAAGTCTGGCCACTTTTTTCTTTTTTCCATTACATTCTCTATGCCTACAATTCTAAATACATATTAGGATAAATGGACTCTAATGGAACAGGAAGCATGCAAACTCAACATTAGTAAGAAGGGATATGGATAAGAGACTGGACCCATTCGAGGCAATCAGAGAGCCTCTCCTGGAGAAGATGCATTTTTCCCATAATCATTTCCTTACTGTTCTACTTTCTTCTCTACGGAGCATTTCAGCAGGCTCAGCCACTCCAATCTACTGCACTTAGGAAGACACCTTACATTGGACTCAGCTGTTTAATCTGGATGCCTTTGCCCATCTGAAGTAGGGCGGGGTAGGAGGGACTCTTAACAACAACTTCTCCATAACATAAATATTGTATTTGATTAATCTTGATGAAAAGTTTGTTGGAGTATGATTTTTAAAATTCACTTTAATGCTGAACACTTAACTAGATTGAATTTTCAAATTTCCAGTTTGATACAATAGGAAGAAAGTGTAAGTGTATAGAATATGGCATGAGCTTCAGAGGCATTCTCTAAGACATGTAACATATTTTCAGGCCGGGCACGGTGGCTCGTGCCTGTAATCCCAGCACTCTGGGAGGCCGAAGTGGGTGGATCATTTGAGGTCAGGAGTTCGAGACCAGCCTGGCCAACATGGTGAAACACCGTCTCTACTAAAAATACAAAAATCAGCCGGGCATGGTGGTGGGCGCCTGTAATCCCAGCTACTCGGGAGGCTAAGGCAGGAGAATTGCTTGAACCCAGGAGGCCGAGGTTGTAGTGAGCCTAGATCGTGCCATTGCACTCCAGCCTGGGTGACAAGGGTATCAAAAAACAAACAAAAAACCATATTTTCACCCTAATTATTTTTACCTTAGAAAACCACAATGTCCTGGAGGTTGGTGGGGGAGCAGGGATGGATGAGGGAGGGTGTGCATGTATATATTAGGTGTTAAGAGAGAGAGGTCTGTAAGCCAGGTAAAGATAAGTACAAGCTATTTAATCACTTGTCAGAATCCATGAAGTCAGAGATGAGAGAGCTCTCCTGTGTATGCCATTTTGGGGAACAGAAAGAATAGGTGTGATGCTCCTTTCAAAGGAGGCTGTTGGAGGCCTGTAAGGGACAACAGGCAAGGGATGGGCCCATGGAAAGGGTCTGAGGTAGATTTAAAGGGATAGAGCAGAGGGCAAGGTCTGTTGTGTTGCAGTGCGTGGACTGGATAGAAGAGGGCATCAGAAGCCAGAGAGGGCTGCCTGGCAGGGATGTCCAGGCGCTGGCAACAACATTATTTCAATGCCTCCGAAGTCCATCAGAGGGCGTTCTTCTCACACCAATTCTTTCTGGATATTGAGCACTTTTAAAAAATGCCCGTGTATTTTTTTTTTTTTTTTTTTTTTTTTTTAAGACAGAGTCTCACTCTGTCACCCAGGCTGGAGTGCAGTGGCACAATCAAGGCTCAATGCAGCCTTGACCTTCTGGGCCCAAGCAATCCTGCCACCTCAGCCAAGTAGCTGGGACTACAGGCACGTGTCACCACGCCTGGCTAATTATTTTTATTTTTTTTGTAGAGGCAGGGTCTCACTGTGTTGCCCAGGCTGGTCTCAAACTCCTGGGCTCAAACAATCCTCCTGATTTGGCCTCCCAAAATGCTAGGATTACAAGTGTGAGCCACCAGCCCCAATGAACAATACATTTCTAATACAAATCCAGTGACTTGAATGTCAAAATAACCTAATGGATTTGACATGGATAAATGCTGCCTGGAAAATAAAATAATTTGTTTTAATTATGCTGGTATCATTCAGTTGTCTAGATCCCAAGTAATCAAGCATTCTCAAATAGCTGGAACTGTATTTTGCCACACTCCACTTTGAGGAGAAAGGGGCAAATAGAAAAAAAACTCATGTAAAATGTTTTCTTTTTAAGTCAACTTATCCATATAGCTTATTGTCACCCATGTCTCCCCCTTCAGATAAAGATACAATTGCTAGGTCCATTGCTTAGAAGAGTGTAAAATCTCCAATACCTATTCAATGTGTCCAGTAGGTCAAAGCTACTGTCATTATAAATATGTGATTTGCCTTTTTCCCCTTCATTCTCTCACAAGTGTACAGTGAAGTTTACGGAGGCTAGATAACAAATGATGACATCACTTTCACAAATAATAGAATATGTGGTTGTGTATCCTTGTGTTTTCTAGACCTGTTAAGGTAGTAGGTTGAGGGTACACACGTGAATTTTCAGAGACTGTTTTCAGTACTTTTGTGCTCTTAACAGGATTTTCCCACTTTACTTGCTATAATCTCTGTAACCTTACTGTCATCAAATCATTGTGAAATCCCCACATTTTCCTTGTACATATGGAAAACACAAGAGGTACATTTTATCTTGTTTTGCAATCATATTTTTAGAATTTCTTAGTTTTATTTTCTAATATGAGAAATACTGATGATTTAATCCACATAAACAAAAGCTGTCTGGGTCATTAATAATTTTAAGAGTATAAAGGGGTCCTTAGACCAAAAAAAAGTTTCAGAGCCACTGCCTTAGCATATAGCACTATCTCCTGAGAAGATAATGGTTCTTGATTTTTTTTATGTCCAGCAGGCAACAATAATACTTGGAAGTTATAAATAGTAATAATAATGATGCTAATTATTGAGGCAAGGCACTGGGCTAGGTGATGAATGTATATATTATGTATGTAATTTCAAATCTTCATAACTATCTTACAAAACAAGTGTGGTTATAATCATTTTACAGATGAGGAAACAGGTCAGAAAGTGTAAATTAGCTGCTACCATAGCTAGTCAGTGATGAAGCCTGATTCAAACCCATGTCTGATGCTAAAGCCCTTATCCTCTCTAGAAAATGGTGGTTCTTGTGAAGAATGCTGTCAACATTAAATATATTTGGAACTTTGCTAGTTTTTTAGAAAATCTTTTTCAACTCCATTATTTCCTTCAATCCTCACAATACCCTGAGTTATCCAAGTCTCCTTAGAGACATGTCCAAATGCAATGTTCTTTCCACTGTATGATGCTGCTTTCTGCATTGGTCTGACTAAAACATTCAAACTCAGGTCAAAATTTTCATGCATTTGGCTACTGTCTGCTTTATCACAGCATAGATAAGTGAGGCCCTAATAGGAGCTCCTAAAAGATTTTATAAAGGACCAGATAGTAACTATTTTAGGTTTTATGGCCAAGAGACAAAATCATAAATATTTGATAGGTACTAATATAACATGGGAGAAAACACATTTCCACAATTTTTGATGGAATTCAAAGTGTATTAATAATTGAGTACAATTTTTTTTTTTTTTTTAGATGGAGTCTTGCTCTGTCGCCCAGGCTGGAGTGCAGTGACAAAGTCTTGGCTCACTGCAACCTCTGCCTCCCAGGTTCAAGCGATTCTCCTGCCTCAGCCTCTGAGAAGCTGGGACTACAAGTGCATGCCACCACGCCCAGCTAATTTTTGTATTTTTAGAGACGGGGTTTCACCATGTTGGCCAGGATGGTCTCGATCTCTTGACCTCATGATCTGCCTGCCTCGGCCTCCCAAAGTGCTGGGATTACAGGCGTGAGCCACCGCGAACATCTGAGTACAATTTTTTTGTAATACGTATCTACTAAGGAGAAGAATAAAATGTTTTCTTGGAACAGTATTTTTCTTGAAATAGTATTTGGCTCAATTGAAGCTCAAAACTCTTGGGTCTTATCAAATGGATTGCAGAGATTCATTTGTAAGAATTATTCTTAACTCTAGGGAGATATAAAACAGTGGCCAGGATAGATTTGGCCTGTGAGCTGTGGCTTGCCAACTCCTGTTTTAGAGTGCGATTCTACAAATGTGAACCCTGAATCTGAGCTTGCATATCAACTGGGAACTTGTTAAGAATGAAAATTCTTTAAAAATGTCTGAATTAGAAACTCTGGGGAATGGGGGCCAGCCATCATTTTTTCTAGAAGCCTTGCTGGTGATTCTGAGCACTTTAAAGTTTGAAAACCACTGCTATATGTCATCTGTGCCTATATGTACATTTAGACAGATATAGATTTATGTATTTGTTTATGTATTTTGGGGGCATACTGTTCCCACCCCTGCATGCTGATGCCCCAGACTCCTTTTTCCGCACGCAGTAACGCCTTCATTTACAGGAAAATCGCTTTGTATTTCCCTTTCATTCACCATTGAAAGTAATATCCAAAATTGCTACACTCTGAGAAGAAATTTAACAACTTTCCTATTCACAGAAGTCTCAGGATTTTGAGAACATGGGATTGGCAATGGAATTTCTTTAAGTATTGTTTTAGTTGAACAGGTACCTTGGGGGTGGGAGAAAGGAGAGGACCAACACTGAAAATGTTTCCTCAAGCCTCGCCTACTCCCAGGTGTCTTGGCGGGGACTCCAGGAACTTCAAAACGAGGAGATAATTTCATTTTCATCGCCATCCTCATTACTTAATTGAAACCGGAGATAATGGCTTTCATGTCACCTCACTTGCCAAGATACACTGAAAACCCGTCAAGCCAGGTTGTCAAAAGGACACCAGCAGCTAAAACATACAAAGAGCCTCGGCCGCCATCGCCACAATCCCTGGCGGATGGGATGCAGCGCCAGAAACAGCAGCCGTGGCGCCTCAAAGTTTATGCACGCGTTTTTCAGAATTAAAACTATACATCTGCAAATCAGTCTGGCTGGATTAAACCTCTTTTTCCCTTTCTATGCCAACACCGGGGAGAAGATCGTCCCAGACGCCATTCGCCCATTTCTGATACAACTGAAGTCATGAGCAGGTCTAACAAAATAAAACATCACCCAGCCGTCGGGGAGTAGAGGACTCCTGTTGCCAAGGAGGAACTAAGTTCTGCTCCTCCTAAGGCGCAAAAAAGACCTCGAGATCTCCCCAGAAGGAAGCAGAGAGGAGGGAGTTCTGCCACATGGAGAGGGTTTTGCTGGGCTAGGGAGACACCGCCGGGCTCAGTCTTTCCCTTCCTTTCTCTAACTTTCCCTGATTTCGCTCCGCAAACTAAGTTATATTTCGGGGCTGTGGAAGGAATCCAATTTGGGGAACTCAGCAGCAAACCTTCCCCGCCCAGGGCGCAGCTCGCCTGGCGCCGCGTCCAACCCGCTCCGCTCCACCCTTCCCGCCCCGCATCCGCGGCCGGACAGTCCCAATGCCATGCTGCCTCTGGGCCCAGGGACTCACAATTACGGGCAGAGAACACATAGTGAAGAGCACGGTCATCAGCGCCAGCAGCAGGAGGTGTTCCAGCTCCTCCAGGGGCTGAGGGGACGCTTCCCTCCCTTCCGCGCGCGGCTCGGCACGGTCCCTGGTGCAGGAGCGCGGGTGCCGCTGAAGGCGCCGGTGCATCGCATACAGGTTGCGCATGGCGCCGAGGTTGCACAGCACGGTGGCGAGGACCAGCAGGCACATGAGGCTGGAGTAGACCACAGAGTACCCCAGCACCGACAGCGAGCCCTCCTCGTGGACCATCTGGATAAAGCACCAGGTGCCGGGGCAGTACTGCACGAACTTCCCGAAGCCCATGAAAGGTAGCGCGCAGAAAGCCAGGCAGAAGGCGCTCACCACCGGGACCACCAGTGCGCCCCGGCGCAGGGTGATGTGCCGTCGGTAGAAGAAGGGGTGCCCTAGGGAGAGCCAGCACTCCAGTGCCATGGCCAGGAGTTGCAGTGTCGAGGAGAGCCCAAAGAAGGACATGAAGAAGGCGAAGGCTTGGCACAACGAGTTGTCCAATGCGGGCGCAAGCACCCGCAGACTCCGGTTCTGAGCGTAGGCAGCCAGCACCACCGGGCTTAGGAGGCACTTGCCCAGCAAGTCGGTGACCGTCAGGCCACACACCAGCACGTAGAAGACCGAGGGCAGCCGGCTCAGTGGACGCGGCGGGCACCACCCCAGCCCCGAGCGCGCCAGCAGCCCCAGGGCCAGTAGGTTGCCCAGGAGGCCGGTGCTGAAGAGCACCCCGCCCATCACTGCCGAGTTGCCTTTTTCCACAGAGGTTGTGTTCTGGCAGCGGTAGAAGGGCGACTTCATGGCGTGCTGGAGCAGAGGGCTGGAGTGAAGGCTGCGGAAGGGCGAGGGCCCCGGTGCGCGGGTGCTAAGGAGCCCCCGGCAGCTCCGCGCGTGGCTCGGGCGGAGAAGCTGCGCCACAGAAAAAGCCTCGAGGGCGGCGGTGTGTTCCCCATGGCAGGAACCTCCTATCTAAACTCGCGGGTCACACCCCTCTTTGAGAGGCGGGACGCTCTGCAGGGTGAGCGCCTGGCGCTGGCGTTGAGGAGCGCGGAGCAGGCCAGTGAAGAGCTGGGTCCTGACGCGCTACGTTCTCAGTAGAGACAGACTCTGGTGCCCAGTCGGAAGGACAGGAGGAAAACAGCCAGAATTCCAAGCACCCAACACCAGTCCTTCTAGCGAGGCAAGAGAAGAACTACTAAAATGGAGGGGAAATTAAGCAGCAGCCACCTGGGAGGAGGGCAGTGGTGCTGGTGGTTGAACTGGGGTGGCCAAGAACTCGAAAGATGAGCGAAGAGGGGAGACTGAGAAAGGGCTTCTACCTAGTTGTCTTGAATTAGCTAGTTAAGGAAGGGTAAAGATAACTCACGTCTGGAAAGCCCCTAAGCCTTAGCTCCTCTTCTCTTCTAGATCAGCGCAATTTGGGGCATTCACGCTCATCTCCATTGCATAGGCGAGGAAACTGAGGGCTTGGAAAGTTAAGTGATCTGCCCGTGGTGACAGAGCTACAGAAGTAGCAGAGCTGGACCTCTCACCCGATCTTCTATTTTGGAGTTCATCTGTCCTGTTCCCATGGCTCCTACTCCCAAGAGGTTGTCCAGATTTCAGGGAAGTGGTTTGTGGAAAAGCCAATAGCCAGTGTTGGTCCTGGGTACCATGAATCACAGTGACTGCAGAGAGCTGGTGGGAAAGGCATGGTTAGCAGGACTGTTGCTGTCATCAGATAGGCCTGGGTTTGAGTCCAGGTTCTGCTCCTCACTGTGTGTGACCCTATGGGACTTGCTTAGCCTCTCAAGCAGTAACATCTATCTGGCCTGCTTGGCTCTTCTGAGGCATAGAAATAACACGTAAAGAGCAAGCACATAGAAAGTGCTCAATTCATGCAATCACCATGATTCTTATTTGATAGAAGGGTGTTTTGGTAGCTGATGTTTAACTGCAGTTTTTAGCATGGATTTTGAAATCAGAAAATGGTAGATTTGGCATAGAGCTTTCTCCTCTGATTTGTGGCTACTAGAAAAAATTTATTCCTGTTTGGCTTTGACTTGGCTGTATCATAAAGGCAAGGGAGTTAATTGTGATAAGCATGATTTTATATCTTTAACTAGCATTCGATGACCTGTGAGAGAAATTGGCTTTGAGTGTGGAATCTCAGTGGGATGACTAAGGTTTTGTTATGTAAGCAAGTAGATTATGCCTTGGCTTGAAGGGGCTCATTTTTAGGCCTCATGCCTGTTCTCATGGATAGACTCAGGGAAAGAGCAAGACCCTTGGGCTTTAGATGTGAAAGCCTGAAGGGTAGACAGAGAGGCTGCCTCTAAGGACTGAAAGTCTGGCCAGTAATTCGGGCCACAGGGTGGAAAAGAAGAATATAAGCTTGGAATTAGTTCCAAACTCCACCACTGGCTGTGTGACCCTGGGTTAGTTGTTCAACCTAATGGAATATGGGACTTATGCTGAACTTGTGGGGTTGTTGTGAGGTTGAGAAAACATGAAGTGCTTTGGCATAGTGTAATAATAATAAAAGCTAATATTTATTGGTCCTGATGCAGGTTGGACACTCTCTAAGCCTTTCACTTATATTGACTCAATAGAAGGCCTTGTATAAAGTTAGTTCCCTTGTCTTCTACCTACTATCTCTCATTCCCATCTCTAGACCCTAGCACATAAGAATGGGTTTGGAACAGCCCCACTTGACTTAATGAAGTGAAAGGAAGAGCAGGCCCCATAACCAAAAGACATGAGAATTTGATGAAAGCTGTGGTCTCCTCCATAAACAGACACACACACACAGGTGCACACACACACACATGCACACACACACACACACACTTTACATCAATCTCAGGCTGTTCACCATTTCCTGAAGTCCCTCTATGGTACGCAGAGGAGACCCAATGGACACTAGCTTAAGAATCCTTCCTCTAAGAATATTGCATGGGTTGTTCTTCTGAAGCATACCTACTTCAATTCTTTGCAGCTTTATTTTCATGCTACAGTGGCTTACAACTCCATATTTATCCTAGGAACCCTAAGATTACAAATAACTTTTAAAGAAAACAACCCCCAAGTGTGACTGTTGGGCCAGCTATGGGTCGTTGATAAGGTTTACATACGTCATGCTTTAAGGTTGAAGGTTTTGAACAAGTCCAATTCAGGAAACCACATGTTTCCTCTCAGGCACTGTAGCTGGCCTTTATGATAGGGTTTCCAGTTGCCTTTCCTACTTGCTTTGCTGGTGTCCACCCTACCCTGTTCTCAGGCCTAACTTTGGAGTCTTCTGTCCCAGTTCCTGAGAAATCCTATTTTGTAATTTCACCGTACAACCAAGAAAAGTATCATTTGTTCATGCGTCAAATATTTTTTGAGCTCCTACTCTGTGCCAAGCATGGGGGTGAGGGGGATGAAGTGTATGGGCACTGAGGGACATACAGCAGATAAGGAAAGGCAAACATCATGTTGTGTGACCTCTACAGGCTTATACATTTTTATATCAGCTTTCAGAGTAACCAGGCTAAGTACATTTTTTCCTTAAAAGGGAAACCTTTAATGAAAATATCTTAGGCTGAGTTAATGGTAAAATTACCTCCATTATCTACAGAGCTGTACCAAGCTACTTAATTGGGTTATAGGACAAATCTTCTGAAAATATATGACATCATGTGGATGACTATTTTAAATATATAATTATATTATGGCAATATAAACATAAAAATCATAGATACTCATGGACAACGCTCAGAAGCTGACATAGGCAAATGAAAACATTCACTTACACTTGAGAAGGGATGGCAGAAAAATATCTCCTTGGTTTCTGATATTTTCAATATTGTATCTGTAATAATTATTTTAAAAGACTTTAAACGTAAAACAAGTGATATGGTTTGGTTCTGTCCCCACCCAAATCTCATCTTGAATTGTAACTCCTATAATTCCCATGTGGTCATGGGAGGGAACTGATGTAATTGAATCATGGGGGCAGGTCTTTCCTGTGCTGTTCTGTGATAGAGAATAAGTCTCACAACATCTGATGGTTTTATAAAGGAGAGTTCCCCTACACAAGTTCTCTCTTGCCTGCTGCCATGTAAGATGTGACTGCTCCTCATCTGCCTTCTGCCATTATTGTGAGGCCTCCCCAGCCATGTGGAACTGTGAGTCAATTAGACCTCTTTCCTTTATAAATTACCCAGTCTCAGGTATGTCTTTATTAGCAGCATGAGAACAGACTAATACAACAAATGTATGCTTACGGTGGGGATTTAGGAAGGGAAAAAGAAGGAAAAAGGAACATTTTTTTTTTTCTGGATCCATTCTAACCATGCTTCTAAATCTTATCCATTGCTCACTTCTACTGAACTCCAAGTGATATTTTGGGCTGGGGATTGTGAAGAGCAAGGAATGGAGAGGAGGGATGCTAACAAATGATAAACAAACTTAGCTCTCAAATTTGGAGCACGTTCTGCATGCTAGAGACCATGCTAGATGTTTCTTCACATTCAAGACCTGGAGTGGTAGCATAGCAGTGTGGCCATGATGTGTCAGGTCCTGGGAGTCATACTGTGTGAACTTAAATCTCAGCTTTGCACCTTGCTAGCTGTGTACCCTTGCATAATCTTCTAACCTTTCTAAACCTCAATCTCCTTGTCTGTAGAAAGGAGGGAAGGAGGGTGAAGGGGGATAACTGGACTGAACTCTTAGGGTAGTATCTGGCTTAAATAAAATAATCTGTATAGAACAATAGTTATCAATCTTGGCTGCACTTTGGAATCACCTGGAGAGCTTTAAACCTTTCTGATGCTTCAGCACCCCAAACTGATGATATCAGACTCTTTGTGGGTGCCCTCCAGGCTTCAGTATTTTTCTGAAGCTCCCCGGTTAATTCCTGTGTGCAGCTCAGGTGACAATGTTAAGCACTGTGCTGTGGCATGCTCTGCGTGGCTCTGTAAGTGATGTTCATCAATGTTTTTATTCCTGCCAACTGTACTGCAGAAGTTTTCTTTATCTCTCTTTTCTTGGATAAGGAAAACGAGACTCAGAGAGGTTAATAACTTGTTTAAGTTCACATAACTAGTATGTGATGAGTCGAGAATGGCATCCAGGTCTTTTGGATTCCGCAAGCCTCTGCCTTGGAGAAAGAGAATTGCAGAGAAGACCAGAGAGTGAGAGGGAAAGGAGAGACCCTGCAACTTCCTCTACCCGCTCAGAAGTCAAGAGGCAGAACTACCACCAGGGACAGACCATATGTCAGTGCCCTGTGTTTTTGTGGTCACACAATGTTTTGTGGTGGTCTGCCCAAATATTTTGGCATCTGTTTACTATTTTCAGGTAGTTTAATAAAATCTTCATTTTTGTTTGATTCTTATTCCTGCTTTTCACACTTCCCCAACCTTTTGCCTAGCAAGAATTTCCTTTTGATCTTTGGCTTCTGTCCATGTGTAAATCAGGGTCAGGATCTCTGTATGTGTAGGAATTTGAGAAAATACGCTTTCAAAAGATCAGCATGAATTTTTTGAAAACGTCTTTGGGTGATGACCTGAGAGGAAATAAATGGTGGTATAATCCATTTGTAACCTGATGACAGGTTGTGAGGGTTCACTGATTACTGAGCTTTTCTAGCAGCTTGCATAAGCTTGCAAGGGAAGTTGTTGGCAGGTATGGCTGGTTTGGTTGCCTGAGAAAAGCAGACTCTGAGATGGAGATGAGGATAGGATATGCAGCATACTTATTAGGAAGTGCTTTTGAGATTAACACCTGTGAAAAAGAAGGAACAGAAACAGGATTGAGTAGAGAAATTGGGTTGTGATAGTTCCAGTGAAAAGACCTTAACCAACCTGACTGGAAACTCAAAAGCTGACAAGGGCCCTCAAAGTTGTCCTGAGTTGAAGGTAAGGATACTAGGCTTTTGTATCCCTGAATGGGCCAGTCCTGGGGGCAGGTTGCCCTGGGGAAGGGCATAGAGCCTTGGGTGCTGCAGCTCTCTCAGCCAAGGCAATACATGGAGGGGGCTGACGGCTGAGGACTGTGCCGCAGCGCGGGGAATAAGCCTTTCAGTCCTGAATGGGATCTGGGTGGCGCATTACAGTGTCCAGTACTGATGGCAGTGCTGGTGGGCAGCTCAGCTGAGACTGTGAGGCTGTGGGCCCTTAAGGCCCACTATACCTACCTCAGGTTTAAAGGACCCTCCCTGAACACCTTTTTGGTGAACCAGGGAAGGGAAGCCACTGCCCAGGCCACAGCATTCCAATACTAGTTTGTGTTTTACTCATACTGTTTGTGTTAGGTTGTTCTTATGTTGCTATAAAGAAATAACTTTCACAGTGACAAACAACATTAAGCAGTTTAAAAAAAAAAAAAACACCTGAGTCTGAGTAATTTATAAATAACTGAGATTTTTTTTATTATACTTTAAGTTTTAGGGTACATGTGCACAACGTGCAGGTTTGTTACATATATACACATGTGCCATGTTGTTTTGCTGCACCCATTAACTCGTCATTTAACATTAGGTATATCTCCTAATGCTGTCCCTCCCCCGTCCCCCCACCCGACAACAGGCCCAGGTGTGTGATGTTCCCCTTCCTGTGTCCATGAGTTCTCATTGTTCAATTCCCACCTATGAGTGAGAACATGTGGTGTTTGGTTTTTTGTCCTTGCAATAGCTTGCTGAGAATGATGGTTTCCAGCTTCATCCATGTCCCTACAAAGGACATGAACTCATCATTTTTTATGGCTGCATACTATTCCATGGTGTATATGTGCCACAATTTCTTAATCCAGTCTGTCATTGTTGGACATTTGGGTTGGTTCCAAGTCTTTGCTATTGTGAATAGTGCCGCAATAAACGTACGTGTGCATGTGTCTTTATAACAGCATGATTTATAGTCCTTTGGGTATATACCCAGTAATGGGATGGCTGGGTCAAATGGTATTTCTAGTTCTAGATCCCTGAGGAATCGCCACACAGACTTCCACAATGGTTGAACTAGTTTGCCGTCCCACCAACAGTGTAAAAGTGTTCCTATTTCTCCACATCCTCTCCAGCACCTGTTGTTTCCTGACTTTTTAATGATCGCCATTCTAACTGGTGTGAGATGGTATCTCATTGTGGTTTTGATTTGCATTTCTCTGATGACCAGTGATGATGAGCAGTTTTTCAATTGGCTCATAGTTCTGCAGGCTGTACAGGAAGCATGGTGCCAACATCTGCTTGGCTTCTGGGGAGGCCTCAAGGAGCTTTTACTCATGGAGGAAGGTGAAGGGTGAGCAGGCATGTCACATGGTAAGAGTGGGAGCAAGAGAGAGGGAGGGAGCATGTCACATGTGTTTAAACAACCAGACCTCATGAGAAGTTATTCACTATCTTGAGGACAACACCAAGCAGATGGTGCTAAACCATTCATGAGGGATCCGCCCCCATGATCCATTCACCTCCCACCAGGCCCCACCTCCAACATCGGGGATTACATTCCAACATGCACACAAATATCCAAACAATATCACTGTTTTTGATTTACCTTTTTCCCAGCATAGTCTTGAATTTTTATTTCATCCCTCTGATCACTCAGCAATCTTCTTCAGATTCTTCCCAGAAATTCCTCGCCCTCATTCCAAACCAACATTATCCAGTTCCTTGGGTTCCCTCATATGCCGCAGGCATTTGCAGTGTGACATTGTGTGTTTGTTTGCATGTTGGGTGTGAGTCTCTCAAGGGAAATGGCGATGCCTTATTCAACTTTGTGCCCCTATGTCCCAGCACACACTGCTAGACACACAATAGATTCTCAATAAATGTTTACTGAATGAATGAATAACAATAATACCTTCTACTATTTGTCCATGTCCTGAAAGACTATTTTTGAGTCTTAAACAATTTGGTATCTTATCTAAGAAGCAAAGGTATTCTTCTGTTCAACCACCAAGCAGAGAGCCCAGGTTAAATAAACACAAATTGTATGCAAATGCAAGTCTGGGACTCAAAATTATTTTATATACCTGATTGTGGCTCTGGAGGAAGACGTAAAGCCAATAATTGAAATTGACTTTTGAAATTGATTGTTTTTCTCTATGACATCAACTGGTGGAAATTTTTATGAAAGATAAATTATTTAAAAAACACACTTTTTTAAAAAAAAGCAAGAAAGCATTGAGAATAAACAATTGGAAGAGTTGGACACTTCCAACTTTGAGAATGATTATCATTACTGTTAATAAAACTGGAAAGACAGGAGGAGAAAAATACCTAGTACAAATGTTTCTGTGATCAGCTTGAATTTAAATACAGATAAACTGTCTTCCTACTAGACAGAAATCTGAGCTGGATGAAGGATAATCTACAGGTATGACACTTTTAACCGATGGATCAAGAGTAGACAACAAACTTCATCTAAGGCTGTAAACATGGTAAGCAAATGCTGGGGAGAGCTTTGATTTAGATTCTGCACAGTGATTTAAACTAACAAGAGAGTTGTTGATCTGGGCAGTGAGACAACTGTGATCTCTGCATTTTATCAACATCATCTGTACTTTTTTGTACTTGGTAAAAAAACATTTTTGTGGGCAATAACCAACATCAGTCAAATTTTGTAATTTTTCTTCTCTTTGGGAATTTACAAATTCATGGACAACTTATTAATTTATTCCTTTATCTCAAACTTCACTTTTCATAGCTGTAAAAGCTCATGAGTGATTGTGATTGGGAACAGTTCTTATTAAGGAAAAGTGAAAATTAACTTGTGGGTTAACACAGCAATAAGAAGAAGAGAAGATGTTAAGAATAATACACTTGTTATGGTGGAGAGTGAAGAGGAAACACTGATCTTTGGCTTTAGGGACTGATCAAGTGAGGTTTTCTGCCCTAGGATACACCCAGTCAGGAAGCAGTGACTGTGGTCTGTTCCAATCAGGCCTACAGATCTGGCCGGGCTAGAATCCGTTAGTTGAACGACTTAGCCATCTGGCAGAGACCAGCTGGTTTCTCACAAAATCCATTTCCTGTTCTTAAGCAGTCCCATAAGCTACATTTTTCTGCCTCCCTTGCAGTAATGTATCACCATATAGCGGAGTTCTTTTCTCCCACATGCTGCTGTTCATCCCCTTTCCCCATCTGCCAGCTGGATATGGAGGACTCTGAGGTATTAGAAAATGATGAAGAAATATATGAAAGGTCCCTGGACCCCAGAATGACCATGTGGAATGTTTACTGGTGACCAGGAATATACATTTTGAACACAGGTGAGCAAAAATATACTATTGTATTATGCTGATGAGAATTTAGAATTTGTTACAGCAGTGGGCATTAACCTAATGAATATAAGCATGTCAGTTTACATTTCATAAGACCATCTCTACTGCAAGAGAGGCTGGGGAATGTTGTCCTTCAGTTGGATGGATTACCATCTTGAATAAAATTGGAATTGTGTTGATAAGGAAGAAAAGGGGAATGCGATATTTGGTGGTCAACCAGCAGTCTCTGCTCCAGTATATGATAGTTCAGATTTTGCAGAGTGATCAAGGAAAATGAGAACTGAGAAAAGATCATCGAATTTGGCAACAAGGAGTCACTGATGACCTTTACGAGCACAGAGTAGGGTAATTATCAGATCACAGAAGATGGAGTGCATGGGTTATGTGTCACTGGAGGGAGAAATGTAATTTTGGTGTAAAAGAAATTAAAAGCTTGAGAAGCAAAGGGATAAAATGAATCTTTTAAAAATTGGTCAAAAGCTTCATATTTTGAGAGCTGACAGAGAAAAAACAGTAGCGCTCCCATCCGACATCCAACATTGGAACTCTTGGTTCTTGGACCTTTGAATTCCAGAACTTTCTCCAATTTCCCCCCACCCCTGCCCACCCATTATCCCTGGTTCTCAGGCCTTGGAACTTGGGTTGAAAGACACCGGTGGCTTTCCTCATTCTCCAGTGTGTCAGTATATTGGACTTCTCAGACTCCATGATTACAAAGGCAGAAACTCTCCAGATGTCTTCCAGTAATGTCGAAGTTTTTATCAGAATGTTGCAAGGAAACACCAATAGGTCACCTGGGATGACCTTCAATGACCTGAAGACATTTACTGAAGGAGCTGTGTTAAGTTTTTATAACATCTTCTATTGAGTAAAAGTGAAGAGCAGCTTTTTACTTGGTTGAAACCAGTTGAGAAAGAAATTCTATCAAATATCAAGCATGTGCACGAACTTTTAAAAAGACAACTTTATTGACCTATATTGAACTTTATAAGTTTTGCCTATTAGCAATAAAGCTAGTGTGAGCATTTTTGTACAAGTCTTTACAGAAATATACAGACATGTGCTTTCATTTCTTTTGGCTAAGCTAGGAGTGAAAGGTTGTATCACATGTTAGGTGTGTGTTTAACTCTCAGAAGAACTGCCAAACTGTTTTTAAAAGAAGTGGCTATACCATGTGTCTCAACTTTTGTTTGAGAAACTAAACAATTAATGTGTCATTTAGTTTTTCTTGGGTGAGTCTTGTGATTTGGTAGAGAGACTTGGCTGTATATAAATTACTGCTTTTTGATTATGGGGATATAGTTGTAATCTCTGAGCTTCAGTTTTCTAATCCGTGAAATGAAAGACCTACTGATGTGCTTTCTGAGCCAGACAGTTTTTTAGATACTTGTGCACTTTATGTCCTTTGTGTTCTAGAAGCAAAAAGGCTGAACTGACAGTATATTGTGAAAGTACTTTGCTTTTCAAATAGACTTGTTTTAGATGAAAAAAAAAAAAAAAGAAAAGAAAAACCAGTGGAAAAGGAGAGCATAAAGAGAAAGAGGAGATGATTGAGGGAGGAAGGCTCAAAGATATTAGGATGGGGCATGATATTAAAGAGATAAGGCTGGGCGCAGTGGCTCACGCCTATAATCCCAGCAATTTGGGAGGCCAAGGCGGGCAGATCACCTGAGGTCAGGAGTTCGAGACCAACCTGGGCAACATGGTGAAACCCTATCTCTACTAAAAATATGAAAAATTAGTTGGGCATAGTGGCAGGCGCCTGTAATCCCAGCTACTCAGGAGGCTGAGACAGGAGAATTGCTTGAACCTGGGAGGCGGAGGTTGCAGTGAGCTGAGATTGCACCATTGCACTCCAGCCTGAGTGACAAGAGCAAAACTCCATCTCAAAAAAAAAAAATTATAAGCCATAGAAAGAAAGTAAAGATCATCTCCATATCTCCATGACAGGAGTTATGAATGTGAAAATGGTATATATAAAGACAGATGTTTTGAGGTGAAAAGTGAGGTACATCATGTACCTCACTTTTTGGCTGATCCCAAATAGCTTCATTTGTTAATCCACCAGATATTACTGGAGATAGAGCTGTGAACATGGAAAAATATGGTCCCTACCTTCATAAAAAGAGGAGAGGTGGTCACTGAACAGAAATGGCAAAGAAGAAGAGTTAAGTTTGTCTTAAAAGTAAGGAATGTCAGGGGTATGAAGAATTAGGAGAAGAATGGAGCAGCCAATGTGAGGAAGGCCCTTAGGCATCGTTAGGAGGCGTCAGAGTGGTGGTGATGGTGGTGGTGATGGCAGTTGGCCAAGAACAGCTGACAGTACAACTGCAGTGAGTATGAGTGTCCCTTAGCACAGTTCCTTTAACTTCTCGTGACCTCAAGGTAGGAATGGTAAAATAACCCTCGGGACAGACCAGGGGTTATGCTGCTCCTAATGCTACGTGTAGTAGATTTTTGGAATAATGATCCACACTAGTGAAAATTCTACAGTCTATCATGGAATATTTAAAAGCCATTAGTTTTATTATTTTTATGAATGTTAAGGAGAAAAAAAAGCACCACTAACAGGAATAAATTACACTTTAGTGTTTAGTTTATGTTAATTTTTATCATATCTGAGTTATTTTGAGCACAAATTAAGTGTACATTAAATAGTTCTTCTTGAGCTGGGTTTGGAAAAAGTCAGTGATTTTAAATTGAAATCTTATTAATTACTATGGTAGAGACTAACTCCTTGCCAGACCAGTTTCTTCCTTTTCCTGGGCACATAGCTTGGTGACATTTCCTGGCCTCTCTTAAAGTTGGATGTGGCCATGGACTGAGTCCTGGCTCGTGCATGTGGGTGAGACTGATGTGCACCGCTTAGATGCTCAGCCTGTGAAAAGCAGCCTTGCATAAGCCTCCAATTACTCTCTTCTTTCTCCTGCTGGCTAAATGCAGAGGAGGCCTCAGAGGTACAGGGATTAAAGAAGGCAGCATCCCTGATTTCCACATGGAAGGCTGCCCGCTGGAAACCCAGATGAACTCTCTGAGAGTACAAAGTAAAATTCTGTTGGGCTAGGCTTCTGAGATAAATGGTTTGTTTGTTTTAGCAGCTAGCTAGCATTTCTTCCCCTGACTAATCAAGTTAATAGTCAGATGGAAAGACAGATTACTTAGTACTCATGCAGTTTTCTAGTCTGAAATATAGCAAGCCCTTCTCAACCTTGAATTTCTTTTCACAAAAATTAAGTACATACTCATTTACTTCTCAATACCTTTCCAACAATTAGAAACTGTTGAATAATGTATATGTGGGTTGCAAGTCACCAGTACTAAAGATTAATGGGAAAGTAGTGAAGAGAAAAGGGAGGTGAAGTATATGAAAGCCTGGGAAGAGCCTTTGGGATGCAGCCAGGGGAAAGTAAGAGAACCGGAAGCAAAGTCTTCCTGAGTCTTGCACCTGTATTTCTGACACCATAGCGGGGAAATAGACAGCAGAACTGCCTGAGCAGTAGTGTGCTGATGTCTGCTGGAAAGAAATTTGCCAGCGAATGCAAGTTTTTTAAATCCTAGGAGTGAGGACAGGGGTTTGAGAAATACCCCCGGGTGCCAACCTGGAGTTCTTTTTTTTTTGAGGCAGAGTTTCGCTCTTGCTGCCCAGGCTCGAGTGCAATGGTGCAATCTCGGTTCACTGCAACCTCTGCCTCCCGGGTTCAAGCAATTCTCCTGCCTCAGCCTCCTGAGTAGCTGGGATTACAAGCATGTGCCACCATGCCAGGCTGATTTTTGTATTTTTAGTAGAGATGGGGGTTCACCATGTTGGCTGGGCTGGCCTTGAACTCCTGACCTCAGGTGATCCACCTGCCTTGGCCTCCCAAAGTGGTGGGATTACAGGCATGAGCCACCGTGCGCAGCCTGGAGTTCTATACCTAGTGAAAATGTTCTTCCAGTAAAAGAAAACACAAGGACATTTTCCAGCAAATAAAAGCTAAAATAATTCTGTACCAGAAGATTCACACTGAAAGGAATACTAGCACGAATTCCTCAGGCATAATGAAAATGATCTCAGACAGAAAAACAGAGATGCAGGAAAGAAAGAGTAAACATCTGGATAAATCCAAATGAATGTACACTCTACACAATGATAGTAATTATGTCTCATGTAGTTTAAAAGTATGTTAAACTAAAATGCATAACAACAGTAACACAAAAGGCTCTGGGTGGGGATAGGTAGCGAATGGAGTTAAGATGTTTTAAGGTTTTAGCATTGTCTAGGAGGTGATTAAAATATTAATATATACAATGTAGTAATAAAGAATGCACGTTGTAATCTGTAGAGTAACTGCTAAGTAATAGTAAAAGAATACATAATAATAAAGTAGAAAATGCAGTAACATATTTAGTAAATTCAAAAGAAGGAAAAACACAAAACAAGTGGGATCAATAAAAATAGATGGTAGATATATATACAAAGAGATCATGAATACCATTAAATGTAAATGAACTAAAGTTATTACAGATCTGAAAAAAATTAAGCTGCTTCTCACTGGATAGAAGCACATACCAACCATGTAGTAGGTACAGTGAAACTAAGAAAATTAGGAATCTATTTATGTTCATTTACAATGAGATTAAAAGCAAAGTATTCTTTGCAAACCACAAGTAAGTGAAGGCTCCCTCCTGCTCTTTTGTCTTTCCAAATGAGGTTTCCCAAGGTTTGAAACATCAGTCAGCAGTGAGGAGATGGGGGAATGGGAGGAAACAAAACCAAAAAAAGGAAAAGAATTACAACTCTTTAAAAAATTGAATTCTAGAGCCTTTGTGAAAGGCTTATACTTAAAAATTTGCATAGGAGATAGATAGTTAATATTTTCAAGACACTGAGGAAAGAAAGTTATAAGTTAGCATATCAATTCAATTTTTTTTCTCCAGGAAAAATGCTGATGAAAAAAATCCCATAAAATCAACTGCAAACATCTAAAAACAGAACTGGATCTGGTAGCATTTCACATGGGTATATAAAAAATATTTTTTTCTTCTAAAGAATGCAAACTACTCTAAAACTAGGAAGGCTTTTGAGTGTAGGCTCTGAGACTCATGGCTAGAGACCATTTAGGGGCAATCTTTACTGCAAGTTTCTCAAACTTGGACCCCCATATCCCCATAGATGAACAAGTTCCATAAGAAGTTTTAATGTTATTCATTTAAATAATTTTAAACATGTACATAAATCTCTTCTGGCTCATGTAGTCAATGTGACCTACTACTGTTCCCATGGGCTTCTCTTCACAATCACATTGGTGCCAAGGTCTTATGATGTCATGGCACAGTGTAAGAAGAAATGTTTGACCCTTGTTCCAACAAAGAAAAGCTGTGGGAGAATTGTTTTACCACATGGCACATTGTAGTGATGTAGACCCACAGAATCCAATAGAACCATCAAGGCAATAGTTAATTCCATACTCATATTCTGAGTAGATGTATTTTGCAGATCTTATGTTTGTGTGTACCAACTTCACCACATCTATCAGTGGTAAATGTAATAATGAAAGCTCAGTGAAGACTTCTTTGTTAAATGTGTGCTTTGGGGTCCACAATGAAAAAGATTGAGCCATCGAAATAATGGATCCGTGGTTTAAAATGAGTTCATTGTAAAATGGAAACAGCAACAATAATGACAATGATAGTTCATCATTTTCAAAACCAAGTTGTAGCAGGGCTCCCTTCTGTATGGTCCAAAAGAGAGCTTGAAGACAACAGTAGGAGAACCTTGAGTAAGGAACCATGAGTGTTTATGGCTGGGATTGTTTGGCTTAAGGAATCCTTGACCCTTGAGGGAAAAGCAACATCAACTGTGGGAAACATCACCAGACTCTTTAGGTCCTTAGGAAATGAAGAAGCATGAGACCTTGCTAACGTGGGAGAGCAAGAGAAAACCAGGGAGCAGAGGATAAGTTCCTCCTGGAAGCTGCCTGCTATAAAACATCACAGATTGCGAGGCAATATACGTAAACTGAGTCTCTATGAGCAGCACCAAGAGAAATAACAAACCCAAAGAGCCAAGCTCAGTGGAGAGGAAGAATCCGAAAACAGGCTCTAACACACCAGAGCCACAGAATGGGACTGGTTGTAATTTGAACTAACAAAAATAAATAATAAAAGCACTTAAGGCAATTCAAGTGTAGCTCAAAAAGATTTTCTGAAATTAAAAACATGAGTTTCAAACAAACACAACTTAGTAAATGAATTGAAGGAGAAGCTGATTGCTTTGAGACTGACATGCTTTCTTTGCCTTTGTCTGGTTGTTTATTCAAAGGATCAGTTCCCTTTGGGTGTTATGGTTGGAATTGTTCATAGTGTTTTCCTGAACCCCATTATAACCTGAGGAATTTTGTTTTGGACCCTTTAGAGTCTGAGCTGACTAGAGGCTGGCTTGTAATCTCTACGAAGTTATCATGGTCTGAGGGAGTGAGTGGGGGCTGAAATCACGCCAATAACTCTGTTCCCTAAGCCATGATCCCCATGGTGAGCTGCATCTTCCCATAGAAAAGCGTGTGCTTTCACCTCACATAAGGTTGTATGTATGGACTAGCAGATGCCTGGTTTTCACCTCTTCCCATTGCTGTTGTTTTCAGGGAAAATGGAAATGGAAATGGGTAGATCTTTTATGGTAACCTCAAGCATTGCTTATGGCTTCCCAAAACTTATAGTTTTGAAATTCCAAGAAGCTTATAAGGCAAAGTAATTGAAAAGAGCCGCATCAGTCCATCAAAAAGACATGGGAGTGGCGTCATGATGAATAAAGTCTACTTTAATAATTTTGTAAAAAAAAAATCACTGTCCCAAGATGTTTAGATGTCTAAATAATTCAGAACAGGACTGAATGGCAAGTGTCAAGACAAAGAAGCCAGGATAGGGAGTAGGGGCTATCCAAAGAGTGACTTAGGCAAGTTTTCTCCAAAATTCCACATATATGTTCAGTAAACATTTATAAAGTTTCTTGGTTTCAAGATGATGAAAACAAAGAGAGTAGAAGATTTAGCAAATCATTAGAACCTCTGCTAAAGCTAAAAATAAGACTAAGACTAAGTCATCTAATGTGGTCCTTTAAGCTGGACCCACAATAGACATAAACCTGTTTAAAATACTTTTTAACTTATTCAGATCACATTTTTAGTAGGTACTTAGGCCCCAAATTAACAGCAAAAAAATTAAAAATAAGTCTTGCAGTAAGTTTTGACTAAAAGAGGCACAACTTGATTTAACCCCAAACAACTTTGCAATTACATAATATTTTCCATGAATTAGCACATTAGGTTACATGATATGAAACAAAAAGAGAAAGGTGCTGATGCCTATATTGCATTTTTCAACTGTTTATTTTCAGGAGACATTTATAGATAGCTTCCAGCATGTGTACTTGCACATTTATTAAAGTTCATATCCTTTTAGAGTAATTAGGAATTTTCAATTAGACATACTTAAATATCACGTATACTTTAAATATTCAATATGAATACTTAATTATGCTTTTTTTTTTTTTTTTAGACCGAGTCTCACTCTTACTCAGGCTGGAGTGCAGTGGCGTGATCTCAGCTCTCTGCAACCTCCACTTCCCAGGTTCAAGTGCTTCTCGTGCCTTAGCCTCCTGAGTAGGTGGGACTACAGGTGTGCGGCACCATGCCTGGCTAATTTTTTTGTATTTTTAGTAGAGACACAGTTTCACCATATTGTCTGGGCTGGTCTCAAACTGCTGATCTCAAATGATCCACCTGCCTTGGCCTCCCAAAGTGCTGGGATTACAGGCATGAGCCACCATGCCTGGGTCTTAATTATGCATTTTTAATTAGACATACTGAAATATGAAACATAGATTTTCATATAAATGAGAAAGGGCATCTAACGGTGAAAACTGTCTCTCTCATAATGTTTTGTTCTTCCTTAATGGATGTGCTGTATCTTGTTGAGATTTCTTGGTCTCTGCCCTGCTCCATCTCATCTGGATGTTCATTTCCCTTGTCTGTGGTGCAGGTGGCTTGTTCTGGAAAGCAGCATGCACAAGGTGAGTGTGTTGCTTGGGGTGCTCTCCACGGACTGGCATCACAGCTGAATAAAGAGAGGTGTGAGCCTGCTCCATTGGTTATACCAGGCCAGACCCAACACAACTTTTGTTGACTTTCTACAGGTTTTTGTGAATTATTACTACAATCCTTAAATCTCCACCTCCAGCTGAACCTACTACTTTCAGCACTGGCAATGGCTTCCTTCTTTATGGGAGATTTTGGTCATCAAAAGTAGACTTCTTCAGCCTGTGCCTCAGGACCTCACAATACATCTTCACAGGCCCTCTCTTCCCTTCCCCTTGTCTTCCTTCCTCCCTGTGGTGCTCTGAGCCTTTCTCACGCCTTTGATAACTTTACCTCCCACCTCAAAAAGGACTTTGTCACTTCAGCTATCTTTTTTTCTCTGACAATTTCCACTAACTTATCCTCTACATATAAATGAGCCCAAGTATCATTAGCCTGAAAAAAGAATCATAAGTTTATCCCTGTTTTCTCACTACTGTCCTCTCTCTTCTTGATAAGATGGTTTTCTGGTCACCACACCGCATTCTCCCACCCTCTCCCTGTTTAACCTTCTGGGGTTGGGCTTCTTCACCACTGCTTTGCTGAAAGTGCTCTCCAGAAGGTCTCCGGTAGCCAACTACTCATCCCTCAAAGGCTTTTCTATGTCCTGGGCCGTGGATTCTTGGAGAGATTTATGACTATAAACAACCTCTGCCTTCTTGAAACTCTTTCCTCTCTTCATATCCGTGACTACTCAATGCTTCCCTGGATCTGGGCCCCATGTTCACTCAATCCCCTGCCTTCTCTGGCCACACTGCACAGTGTACAACAGCTCTGAAATCACTTACTGTGTCCAAATCCTGGCTCAGCCACTTCCTATCTGGGCCATGTTAGAGAATTCACTTTATCCTGCTGTACCTTGGTTTCCTCACCTGTTAAATGGAAATGGAATGATATCTGCCCTTTGGGTTTTGTGAGGCTTCAATGGCATAATGAATGAACACAAAGCACTTTGTGGGTTGCCAGGCTTGTAATAAGAGCTCAGAGTTGGCTACAAGTATTTTCTTCCTCTTCTTGTCTCTGATATATTGTCTTCCACCACACCTACACATAGCTTCCTGGACTTTCTCTGTGCTTTCCTGCCTTGCTGCTCTTGCTCACACCATTGCCCCTCCATCACTATTCCATCCTTCCATCTTCACCTACACCTCACCTATCGTAATCCCTCTACATCTTCTTCTTCTTCTTCTTCTTTTTTTTTTTTTTTTTTTGTTGTTGTTGAGACAGGGTCTTGCTCTTTTACCCTGGCTGGAGTACAGTGGTGTGATCACAGCTCACTGTGGCCTTGAAATACTGGACTCAAGCAATCCTCCCATCTCAATCTCCCAAGTAGCTGGGACCACAGGCACGTGCCACTATGTCCAGCTAATTTTTAAAATTTCTTTTGTAGAGACGGGGTCCCACTAATGTTGCCTAGGCTGGTCTCAAACTCCTGGGCTCAAACAGTCCTCCTGCCTTGGCCTCCAAAAGTGCTGGGATTGCGGGCATGAGCCACTGCACTGGGCCTCTCCACTTAAGACCATACTTAAATGCCACCTTTTCCATGAAGCCGTCTCAGGTCACTCAAGCCAAAGGTGATTTCTTCTCCAGTAAAGTCTCATAGTATTTTTGCTCATTCTTCTGGCATATTCTGCATTGTGTTATAATTGTTTAATTTGATGATTTATCTTTCTTACAAGATTTAAGTTCCTTGATGGAAAAAAGAACAACTAGTAGGTGTTTAATAGTAGGCGGCCATTAATGCAGGAATATAGTGAAGGAACTTTAGGACCATGTGTGCTAATCCAGGGAGGACAGCATTAGATTAGATTCAGTGGAAATGTCTTTACAAAGTATATAGATGATCCCAAGAGAGTACCGAATAGAGTTGACTTAGAGAATTGTGAAACAAGATTATATGGGAAAAGCAAAAGAATGAGCACATGGATTTTTAATATGTTTTTAATGATTACAAAACACTGAGGATAATATATAGGAAACTGAAGGTTATAATCTCAGAAAAACTATTGACTTTAACATACACAGTAATGGAATGGGAAGCCCAGGGGATCTAGGAATTAACCAAGTACAAAAGATAAGTTTATGTGTCGAGTCCATGCTTGTTTCTGGAAGCTCAGGAAACAACCAAGAGAGAGTTTGGATTTGTCTCAGTAGGAGAAGAGAAGGGAAGAGAGATGCTGGGACAGGTCCTGCACACAGTCTGTCTTCACTGAATATGAATGTATTAGTCCATTTGTGTTGCTATAAAGGAATACCTGGGGCTGGGTAATTTGTAAACAAAAGTTTATTTGGTTCATGGTTCGTCAGGCTGTATAAGAAGCATGGCGCCAGCATCTGCTTCTTGTGAGGGTCTCAGACCGCTTCTATTCATGGTGGAAGACAAAAGGGAGCCCCTGTATCACAAAGGGAGAGAGGGAGCAAGAGAGAAGGCAAGGAGGTGCCAAGCTCTTTTCAACAATCAGCTCTCATGAAAACTAATAGAGAACTCACTAATTACATCAAGCCATTCATGAGGACTCTGACTCTATGACCCAAACACCTCCCATTAGGCCCCACCTGCAATATTGGGGATCACATTTCAACACAAGATTTGGAGGAGACAAATGTCCATACTATATCAATGTGTGTACAAACAAGAAATGGATTTGTCAGGGTAAAATCTTAACTGACTTGAAGTTACCATATGAAACGAGAATAGATTGATCTTGATTATTTGCCTATGTGGCTTTAATAGGGAGGACTTCACTTTGCTAATATTTGTCACTGTTGCTTTTTTTTTTTTTTTTTTTTTTTTTTTGAGATGGAGTCTCGCTCTGTCACCCAGGCTGGAGGGTGGAGTGCAGTGGCGCAATCTCGGCTTACTGCAAGCTCCGCCTCCGGGTTCACGCCATTCTCCTGCCTCAGCCTTCCAAGTAGCTGGGGCCACAGGTGCCTGCCACCACCCCCAACTAATTTTTTGTAGTTTTAGTAGAGACAGGGTTTCACCGTGTTAGCCAGGATGGTCTCGATCTCGTGACCTCGTGATCCACCCGCCTCGGCCTCCCAACGTGCTGGGATTACAGGCGTGAGCCACTGCGCCCGGCCGCAAGTTTTCTTCTTAATGTTCTCTCATCTCCTGGATTCTGTCAAGATACCACCATAGCTTTTTTCCTACTTCTCTGGCCACCCTTTCTCAGCTTCTCTTCTTCAGTATTCCATTTGAGCAACTTGTCTTTTCTCATTTTGCTCTCAGTATCCTTCCTATGTGACCCATCTGTACCCATGGTTTCAACCCTCCTCCAGATACTGATACCTCTGAAATATGCTTATGTGTTCCAGACACACACACATTCAACCTTCTACCTGAAACTTTCAAGTTTCACTTGACATATGCTGACCAGATCTCAGTGTCGAGGTCATGAAAGACAAGTAAATACTAAAGAACTGTCACACATTGGAGAAGAGTAAGAAAAAATAACAAGTAAATGCGATATGAGAACTGGATAAAGTTCTGGAACAGAAAAAGAAAATGAATGGAACAATGGGTGAGATGTCAATAAGGTCGGCAGTTTAGCCAACAGTATTGTGAAGCTCACTGGTAAACTTGACAATAGACAGAAATTGGGGGTGCTAAGTATAGGCAACTTTTCGAGGAGTTTCATTGCAAAGAAGAGCTGATGGGGTGTTAGCTGGCAGGGGAACTGAGATCAAAGAAAGGATTCTTGAGATGGGAAAGATAACAGCTTATTAGCGTGCTGTCAGGAACGATCCAGTAGGAGAAACAAATTGATGATGTAAGCATGAGACGGAAGCATCTCTGGAGTGATATCCTGAAGGAGCTGAGAAGGAATGAAATACTGAAGGGGTCACTCTTCAAAGTCTTTGCTTTAACTCCCTGCTCCTCCGAGGCCCAAGCTTCATTGAATATCAGTTAAGTTTAAGTTCTTGAAGGAGGACAAAAGTTCCTACTCTTATTCAGAGAGTGTCGCATCTGCTCAGGCACTTACCATTCTGATTTTCAGTTCCCTCTATGTTTGGTATCTCAGGATTTCATTTCTTTTTCTGTGATATCAATTATGGTCTTGAACTAATTTTTAAAACTTTTACTCATTTCCTGTTTTTTTATGTGAAACCTTTTCTGGCTCTCTCAGTGTATGGTCTTACTGGAAATGGAATCTCCTAGAGTGATTTTTTTCCAGTGCAAATCTGATTTGGTCATTTGCCTGCTTAAATTTCTGTGGTGGTTTGGTTTATGTTTACTGTAAGAATAACATCCAAGCTTCTTAAGATGACATATAAAACCTTTCTTTCCTGTCTGGGCTCTTAGCTGTCCACCTCTCCAGCCTTGGTGAACCCAGGTGGCTCCTAGGTCTCCCCATGCCCTCCAGGGGCTCCCGTTTGCATATGGTGCTGCCTGTGGAGAATCTTTCTGACACTCCTTATCACCGAGCCTGGATTAAATGCCTGTCTCATGTGCCCCCACAGCCCGTGCTTAGCTCTGGTCTAGATGTTCACACTGTGTTGTCACTGTCTGTTGAATTCCTGGTTTCCTCTGTAGAGTCAGTTCCTAGTTGACTCTTGATATGGTTAGGCTTTGTGTCCCCACTCAAGTCTTATCTTGAATTATAACCCCCCATAATCCCCATGTGTCAAGGGAGAGACCAGGTGGAGGTAATTGGATCATGAGGGCAATTTCCCCCATGCTGTTTTTGTGATAGTGAGTGAGTTCTCACAAAATTTGATGGTTTTCTTTTTTCTTTTTCTTTCTTTTTTTTTTTTTTTTTCAGATGGAGTTTCGCTCTTGTTGCCCAGGCTGGAGTGCGATGGCGTGATCTCAGGTCACCGCAACCTCCGCCTCCTAGGTTCAAGCAATTCCCAGCCCCAGCCTCCCGAGTAGCTGGGATCACAGGCATGTGCCACCACGCCTGGCTAATTTTGTATTTTCAGTAGAGCCTGGGTTTCTCTACGTTGGTCAGGCTGGTCTCGAACTCCTGACCTCAGGTGATCTGCCTGCCTCGGCCTCCCAAAGTGCTGGGATTACAGGCATGAGCCACCACCCCTGACCCAAAATTTGATGGTTTTCTAAGTGTTTTGTAGTTCCTCCTGCATTCATTCTGTCTCCAGACAACCTGTGAAGAAGGTGCCTGCCTTCTCTTCACCTTCCACCACGATCGTAAGTTTCCTGTGGCCTCCCCAGCCATACAGAACTGTGAGTCAATTAAACCTCTGTCCTTTATAAATTACCCAGTCTCAGGAAGTTCTTTATAGCAGTGTGAGAACAGACTAAAACAACTCTAAAACCCCAGGTGCTTCCATATGCTTGCCTTGGTACATATTTGTGTTGAGTGCAATAAGGTTTATGATATAAATCATATAAATTCTCAAAATAGATTTAAATCACTGGAGAGGAAAACATATCTTATTTCCACAAAAACATATTTTATTGATTGCTACATCCTTTAATACATCATTGACGCAACTCAGAGAAATATAGATCCTTAGAAGTTTAGATCTTGAAAGAATCTTAGAGATTACTTAATCTACCTCCTTTATTTCCTGGATAAGGAAATGTATCTTTCTTTGTATCAATTTATGCATCTGCCAGCAGTGTACAAAAAGGCCTATTCCTGCACACACTTTCTCACTAGCTCTGGGTATTTTCTGTGTTTTATAACACTAATAAGTGAAAGTGGACATATTTTTATATATTTCTTGGCAATTTGTTTTCATTCTTTGTGAAATGTCTATTCATATATTTTCCCCAGTTTTGATTGAAATGTTGATATTTTTCATATTTATTTGTGAGTGCATTTTCTGAGGATATTAACCCTTTGTTTTTCACATACGTTGCAAATGTTTCTCTAGGTTTGTATAACTTTCTTTATAGTGTCTTCCTTCATCTAAGTTGTCAAACAGGTCAGTTTTCCTCTATGGTGTCTGACCTTGATATCATTCTAAGAACGGCCTTATTTACTTTAAGATTATAAAACTGTTCTATATTTAATATAGTACTGAATTCTTTTTTACATTTCAGATTTTAGTCCACCTAAAAAAGGTTTAATGATACAAGAGAGTAATCTAACTTTACTTTTCCTCACATTTTTAGCTGACTGTTCCACTATGCCTTCTGTAATTGTTTTAAATAGTGCGGATACAAAATGAAGGCTCTGGCATATTTTTATAAAGAGTGTAGATTTGGGGGTCTGAGAGGTCTGGGTTTGAGTAACTCTGCCTCTGCCTGCCTTGGTGAGGGTTCATGGAAACAGTATAAGTATGGCATTGGCACCCGGGGCATTGACTAGTTTCATGGTGTTGTTTACCATTATGATTTATTAGTAGTAATAGTATAAATGGATGTTGTTGGACTCTATTCTATTCTGTTGATCTATTCATCTATACCTGTGTCAGGACTATACTGCTTTAACTTCTTGCAGTTTGAGATAATGTTTTAATATGTAATGAAAGTTAAACAAGGAAGTTAAACAGAGAAAAATACTTGCAATATATATGAAAAACAAAGGGTTAATATCTTTAGTTGGAAAATATACTCACAAATGCAAAATCCCCTCTGTGGACTTTGCCATTTTGTAAATAATTTTTAATTGTGTATGCTGTAATGCTTTTCCTTACTCTTCTTTCCCAAGTCATTAGTTATACAAACATTTAAATATGTTTTGGTATTTTATGATTTAGATAGGATTCAGAATGTAACCTTAATTCAGAAATTTACAAAAGGGTTACAGAAAATGGATTCAATAAAGAAAAGCTGAATGGTTTAGTTGTAATTTGGATTAGCTTGAATTTCCTCATGAAGAAGAAATTAACTTATTATTTTCTGTTGCTACTGAGAACCAAATTAGGACATATGTTTAAATTGCAAAATGAATTCCAGTCAGACAAAAACAAAGTTTTTTTGTTTTGTTTTATTCGATCTGAGTCTGACTAGGGAATGAAGAATGCTTCCAAAAAAAAACATTAAACCCTGTTTTGAGATTGTGTCTTTTAATATCTGGCTTTCCCCACCTTCACCCCATGCTTGACTCTTGTCCTGTTGAGGGGAAGGGAACAAAACCCAGCTGATCGTTTGTGGGATTTTTATCATTGCATGAACGTTAACCTTTAATGCAGGCTAACCCACATTTTGGGGACTTTCCCCATGTCGGAACCAATGTACTGCCATCCTCATCAGACAGCCTTGCTTAAGCACAGTTTTGTACAATAATGTACACCAATGAAAACCTTCGTTTGTTTTAATCAGTTCCTCTTGCATTATGTTTGAGTCATACTACTGAGTATTATTATTTTTTCACATTCTATCTTAAAATATGGCTTTTTCCCCTTGTTTATTTTTGCACATATATCATGGGATGGGGAGCAGCAGGAAATGATCCTTCACTGACCATTATCATTTAGTGCTCTGTGGTTTCTTTTGCTCCATGGTTGTTGTTTATTTAAATTCACATTCTCACTAATTTCATTAACGTTCTTCCCATAGTAATACACATTACTGATGCTGCTTTATGCTTGAGAAAGTGGCAAAATGTCATTCAGTGAGCAGAAAAAGGAAATAATGGAGACTTACATCACTGCAGTTTCCAGAAAAGTTTTAATTTCCAGAAACATTGCTTTCAGTAAATATCAATCAATCAAATGTTTTCTCGTGGTATACTGGATGTTTTGTGAGATACAGAAGTATTTATTTAGTTATTCACCCATCAAGTTTTTATTGGGAGCCAACTGTGAGCCATACGACAGATGCTGAGGGTATACTGGACAAGAAACTAGACGAAGCTTTCTGTCTGGCAGAGGAGGTAGGCATCATTGTTATAAGTGCTATGAAGACAGGTATCAAATGAACTTATTTAATACACATTTCTTGACCACCTCCTGCTTTGTGAAAGCACTGAAGTTACATAAACTGGGAAGTAGATCAGCAGGGTTTTTTGTGAGGAGTGACCAACTATAGGGGCTTTTTGTAAATTGGACCACTCTCTCTTCTCTAAAAGCAAAAATAAATATTTTTCCATGTGGAGATGTTATATTTTTTCTCTTTACTTGGTAGTGAGCTCTCAAGACAGGATGTGGGTAAGGATAGCAAGCACCTGAGAAAGTTTGAGCTGCAATATATTTTATTTTCCTCTACCCCAAACAAATAACAATAGTCAAACACAATTTAAAATTTCCTTCTCCCTGAGACTGTCATCTTCACCTCCGGAATTCCTCTGGAAAATTTTTGCCTGGTTAATAATAATCTCTCTCTCTCTCTTTCTCTCTCTCTCACACACATACACACACACACACACGAACGTTATTAATAATCTATCACACACACACAGAGACACACACACACAACACACACACACAGACACAGCCTAGCTCTTTCACTTTGGCCTCATTCTTTTGCCTTCATGGGAACTTAAGCCAAGTTTAATAAGAGACTTATAGTGAGTTGGTGATGTCCCAGATTCTCATGCTTTCAGGAGAATGGCAGCCAGTAAGTGATACCACCTGATATTCCCAGGAAACTTGGGAATGTTTCCTTTGTGATATGTTCCTGGGTTGGCCAAGCCACAGAGATTGGGTAGGAAAATGACCGGTTGGCATGCAGGTACATAGGCTCACTCCTGACTACGTGGAATAGAGTAGGACTGTCTAACTTTAAAGTGCTTGTGAACCACACGGGGATCTTGTTAAAATACAGATTCTAATTCAGTAGGTTCCTGGAGTAGGCTCCAAGATTCTGCATTTCTTTTCTTTTTCTTTTCTTCTTCTTCTTCTTCTTTTTTTTTTTTTTGAGATGGGGTCTCACTGTGTTGCCCAGGCTGGAGTGCTGTGGTGCGATCTTGGCTCATTGCAACCTCCGCCTCCCGGGTTCAAGTGATTCTCCTGCCTCAACCTCCCAAGTAGCTGGGATTACAGGTGTGTGCCACCATGCCCAGCTAATTTTTATATTTTTAGTAGAGACCATGGTGACCAGGCTGATCTCTAACTCCTGACCTCAGGTGATCCACCTACCTCGGCCTCCCAAAGTGCTGCGGTTACAGGTGTGAGCTACCGCACTTGGCCAAGATGCAGTAGCTCATGCCTGCATCCTAGCACTTTGCACCCTGCATTTCTAACCTAGGTGTGCATAGGTGCTCTATGCAGAGAAGAATGGCCTCTCCCTGACCCTCTCTTCCTACTTCTTCCCCATCACAGAATTTCAGAACTGTTGGTAAGGGAGTGGAATTGAACTTCTTCTCTAGTTGCTCCTAAAACACTGGTCTACAGAATGACTACCAGGGAGATATTTAAAAAATCTAGATTCCCAGAGATTCTGATTCAGCAGTTCGGAGGAAGTCCTAGTCATCTGTATTCATTCAAAGTTCCCAGGCCAATTGGAGGAGCAAAAACCACTTTGAACCATTAATATCTTTCTTATTTTATAAATGAGGAAACAGAGTGGTTGCATGATCTGCCCAACCTGACCTACTTGTGGTCATCAATACTAGAACTTGGGGACCCTTTTCCAGCCCAATACCCTGCTATTTTCAATTTGACTACTCAGGGCAATTGCTTCCACTAAGAAAGGAAAGCAATTTCCTACCCCTGAATAAGTGATTCTTAAGTATAAAATAAATGTCAGGTTCAGTGCTGTTTAATGGACCCAGAACATTTTCCTCTTGTTGGAAGCAAACATGAACAGATCTAAAGTGCAATTTGTTTCCATCCTACTCTAAAAGGAAGTTGGATGAAGTGTGCTATGGGAATGGAAATGTTTCACATTTTATTCCTCTGGGAGATAATTTCATAATTTAAAAGGTCTTTGTTCTTGGGTGTTTTTCTGATAACCAATGAAAGTATCAATGCTTTCAGATGGTTTTCATATAATCAACAATCCTTGAATTGACGTATTGTATTCCTTTCTTCTTGGTACTTGAAGCGTTCATATTTATTTTCATTTCACTTGCCATGGCTCGTTTATTGGGCTGCCTGCTCTCTTTGACACTGAAACTTTGCACAAGTCTGTATCTTCGTCTTCCCTCCTGAGCTGTGCCAATTCATGGAATGGAACTATGATTTGGATTTTTCCCATGGTCTGGGTAATTCCTGTTTCACTGTTTTTAGTTCTTTCTTTTTGGAAAGAAGAAAACCTCCATTAATGTTAAATAAAAGTATATGCTGGTCTAGTCCCACATAAGCAAGCCTATTGAAAGGCTGAGAAAGGTATTATGGCTTTGGGAGGGGTTTCCCGCAGAATCTGCATCTCTAACACCTAACTTCTCTCCATTTACAGGGAAGATATCTCAGCCCAGAAGCCTCTCCGCCCCCATCCTGCAGCCACACTGGGCTGCTCTGGCAATGAGAGACTGTAGCCCATGGACACTCTTCTCATAAAGAGTTTCCTGGTAGATAGGAAACCTTACGACCATCCAGGTCCATTCTGCCTGCATGCAGTAAATCAATCACTGTGACACAGGTTTTGCAAAAGAGAAAAGATTTGTTCACAAGGGCACCAAGCAAGGAGGCACGAGAACAGCTCTCAAATTCACCTCCCCGAAGATAAGGCTTAGGGATATTGATGGGTTAGGGAAGTGGGATGATCTAAGCCTTGGGGAAATGTGATTGGTAGTAGGAGAAATTGAAGTAACGGATTGGTTCTGCACAAGTGTGGTTGGGGTTTATGGCATTTCATAAGACACATATACAGACAATGGTGGTGTTAGCATGATCTGAGGTTGGAGTTTTTGGACCTCTGACATCAAAGGCACCTCTTAGGCATACCCAGTTGAAGGGTCAGTGGTCTCAACTGGTTTAAACTGGACAGGAGCTGGCTCAGGTTCCTGAACAACAACTGAAGCGACCACTATATGTCGCTTGGTGACCTATAAATGAGTTATCTGTAAAGTAGCCAGTGAAGGTTAAGTTTCAGTGTTCAGGCCAGGCGTGGTGGCTCGTACCTGCAATCCCAGCATTTTGGGAGGCCATGGTGGGAGGATCGCTTGAGACCAGCCTGGGCAACATAGTGGGACCTCATCTCTACAAAAAATAATTTTTGAAAATTAGCTGGGCATGATGGTGTGCACCTGTGGTCCCAGCTAGTCAGGAGGCTGAGGTGGGAGGATTGCTTGAGCCCAGGATTTCATGGGATCAAGCTATGATCATCATTGCACTCCAGCCCTGGTGACAGAGTTAAAAAAAAAAAAAAAGTGTTGGCATTTAGCAGTGAGGCCTTCAGCTACTGTGGCCTTCAATTTCATGGAAAAGGGGGAAAAAATCCTAAAAAGCAATTAAACAAAAGCAAGCAGGGCAGACCGACCTTATCAAATTAACCCCTTGGTTTCATGTTTGATTTGTTCTCATCCTATAAATGCTACCTCTACTGACAGAACAAACAAAGGAGGAGCCTTCTTGAAGTGTATTTTCTTTCTGGAGCAGTCTATTAAGCAAGTGGCCTGACACTAATTTTCTTTTTCTTTTTTCTTTTTTTTTTTTTTGAGATGGAGTTTCACTCTTGTTGCCCAGGCTGGAGTGCAATGGTGCAAGCTCAGCTCACTGCAATCTCTGCCTCGCGGGTTCAAGCGATTCTCCTGCCTCAGCCTCCCAAGTAGCTGGGATTACAGGTGTGTGCCACCATGCCCGGCTAATTTTTGTATATTTAGTAGAGACAGGGTTTCACCATGTTGGCCAGGCTGCTCTCAAACTCCTGACCTCAGGTGATCCACCCGCCTCGGCCTCCTAAAGTTCTGGGATTACAGACGTGAGGCAGTGTGCCTGGCCAAGATTAATTTTCATTTAAAGACATGACAGACATGTTGGGAGCACTGGCTGTCAGCAGGTGTTTCTATTATACAGCGGACTGAGCCCTGGACTAGGGTGAAAGGGCCAAGTGCTCGGTTCTACTCCCCTCTGCATGGTCAGATGCCCTAGGGAGCTTCAGGATTCCCACCGTTATAATGCAGGGAATGCCACCCTGACCATTTCAAATGAGAAGAGATATGTGAAAGCCCAGAATAAGCTGTAAACCTTGAAACAAATATATGATAGGATTATTAGCACCAAGATAATGTTCTGCATGTTATGGGTAATAATCGATCTTTCTCCTATTAGACTTTTGTTAGTGGTATAAAGGATGGTGTGGCAACTGTGTGGTTTCTTTGGAAATTCTCCTCTCAGATCTTCTACATGGGAGCATTGTTAACTGAGGGTCTCAGTGCTGCCGTTTGAAATTCCTCACAGCATTAACCCCAGGCCATGCTTTCTAGGGCCTTAGTCCAGCCAATCGTAACTGTGGCAAGGATACTAAGACATGAGAAACATAGGATTCCTCTAAAGGGTGATTTTTGGCTTGAAGACTCATCAGCCATGCTGAAATTTTCCTAGAGCTGCACAACAGTCGAAGGCCTCCCTCCCTCCTTTCCTTCCCCCTCTCCTTCAGAGGCCTCAGAACTCACTGTGGTCTGATTGTTCTTCCCACCTCCTTAGGCTCCGGCTCCCTCCCCATTTTTTCTCATTGGTGTTGTGCTAAAAAATCTCTCGCTTATCTTAATCTCCTTATGGCATCTGCTTCTTAGAGACCCAGGTTAATGCAGACCATGAATCCACCTTCCTGTGAATGTGTCCAGCACCTGGAATTGTTAGCAGTGACCATTCCCCTGAACCCGGAAGCTTCTTTGGCACAGGCTTCTTGGACTAGGTCAGTTCTCTGATTCTACTGAGTTCTTCGGCACATGAATAATTCCCTTGCAAGCATCCTGCTTTTTGACTCAGCATTCTCTGGCCACTGACTGCCAAAGAGAGTCACCTGCAGGGACAGAGGAAGTCACCTGCAGTCACTTGCAGAGACAGAGCCCAGCTGCCCATTCCAGGACCCTTGGACCCACTCTCGAATGTGCTCCCCAGCCTCTCCCTTGGGGCCACCACTTCTCTCTTTACTCCCTCATGCACAAAAACCTTCATTCCACTTCCGCCTCCAAATACACAGTAGCCCTTAATGTACCCTTAATAGCCCTCTATTAGAATGAATTAGGTTATAATAGAGGTTTTTTTTTTAATGTCAGTGATTTAAAGTAACAAAGGTTTATATCCTGCTCATTCCATGTCTAACATGGATTGGCAGGAGGGCTCTGCTCATCACAGGGACTTAGGATCACAGACTGGGGGAGGCTTTTCTCATTACATGCTGCCCCGATGACCAAGAAAGGGAAGAGCAGGCTGGAGTTTGAGTACCTGCAATTACATGCTTCCTTCCAGAAGTGACACATCAATTCTGCTCACATTTCATCAGCCAAAGCAAGTCACTTGGCCATGCCTAACTGCAAGGGGGTAGGGAAGTAAAGGGAAGAAAATGGAACACATACGCAACCATCCCCTCAAAAAAGATGGCTCCAAAGGAGTCCCAGTTTTTAGCACATACATGCTTCACCATCCCTAAAAGCCTGAGAGAGTTAAGTTCCCTGAGGGCTGATAAAAATATTTAAATCCACACAACGATTAAGTGAAACATAGCAAAGGGAGAAAGGTTAAGTTTTTCACATCCTGCTGCAGAGTTAACACTACAAATGCTGGGCTTGGTTATGAGAACACAACCAGCAAAGCCATGGGGTTTGTGTAAGCACTGTTGATGTCAGTAAAACATCACATCCCAGACTTGTATGTGGCAATAAGTCAGCTCCTCGCTCCCTGCCTTGACTGCACCTCTGCACCTGTTCAGGAATCCTGGAGAAGAAACAGGAACTCAGGCAGACAAGTGGTGATTACTGCCACTGTGTCAGGGTATTTTTTCTCGCAAAAGTGGGCCCTGACTAAGCAGGACAATATACCTATATATTGTGAAACTGACCCTTGAAATGCAATGAAGTCCCATTGTCAAAACAGCCTTAGAAGGACGGAAACATCATCTTGCTCAGTCCCTTTGTGACCTTCACTCTCAGAGAGGGGTGGAAAAGGACTCTCTTCTCTGGCCTTGGCTAAATGGCTCTCTTTCTAGAGCTTTTCTGTTTGGTCCACACTTTTCCTAGGATATGGGAGGTTTTTAAATGCTTTAGATTTAAAATACCAAATTCAGTGTGGATTGAATTTCAGTTCTGTTCGGTACCTCAAACAGGCCAATTCAATAGAAAAATTAAGTCAAAAGAGTTTGTTATGTTTTGTAAGGCAAATGACCAACAAATGAACTACAATGTTCATTTTTCCAGTGGCTGTACAAAATTAATTTGCAGAAAATGAAAACGTAAAATAGATGAATAAAGTTAAATAAAAGTCCTTCTGTTTAGGAGATAGGACAGTGTAAACTAATTTTTAAACAAAGTAGTTTGAAATAGTAAAGTAAAATTCTATTTGCCTTAAAATAAGACTTGTGGTCTTAAGAGTTCACCTTTTCTGGGTGACTGCTGTGGTATAGCACCCTGGTTTCTCTAAGCTTAAAATAATTATTCAAAAAAATATTATGTGCAGTCCTGAGCCAGGCTGTATTCTAGGCACCGGACAGACAGCCACGGGAGCTACCTAGTATTTTGGCATGACTGACAGATGTAGTGCTCTAAAATGTGCTGATATGCCTTTTCTTGGTCACTGCTCATGAGACAATAACCAAGTGTTCTTTGCTGCTCTGCAAAACGAGAACCCAGTTAGGCTTCTGTGCATGGCATGGAGCAGTATGTCCTCTGGGTGCTGTTTTACAGGCATACTTGCCAAGTTTTATTATGGAATGATAGTTTCTCCTTAATAGTTTTTATCCACCCTGGAATTACAAGGACAAGGCCCATGTTTGCCTAAGGAAGGACAAACAGGATTGATTTCAGTCTGTCAAAGTCTGTTGGTATAAAATATTGAGAGAACCTTTCTCAAAAGGCATTTGTAGAAGAGCATTAAATCATCACTAACACAGTGTTTTACAGAGTTCAGAGCCCTCTCGTTCTGTCTTAGTCTAGGGAGAGTTTGGTTAAAGGGTGTAAACAGGTGCTGACCCTGGTCTGTCTAAGGATCAGAATTAGGGGGAGACGCTTTGCTTCAACGGTATGGAAAATGCCCTCCTTTACATTCATATTAAGCAAAATTTCTATTATTAATTTATAGCATGGGTCCCAACTGGAATAGAATGAAGTTTTCCCAGACCTTCCTCACAGATTGACTTTTTCAATATTGGGTGAAATTATTAATCTTCCCAGAGAGGATCAGCATATATAGAACTTGTTTTATCAAACTAGTTTGTCTCCAGGTGGGACTTTAGTGACACTATTACTAATCATGGCCTTTAATCTGCCAAAATAAAATTCTAGCTGATTATTGAGGCGGGCAGATCACCTGAGGTCAGGAGATCGAGACCAGCCTCGCCAACATGGTGAAAACCCCTCTCTACTCAAAATACAAAAATTAGCCAGGTGTGGTGGTACCTGTAATCTCAGCTACTCAGGAGGCTGAGGCAGGAGAATTGCTTGAACCCAGGACATGCAGGTTGCAGTGAGCCAAGATCATGCCACTGCATTCCAGCCTGGGTGACAGAGGGAGACTTCATCTTAAAAAAAAAATCCAGCTGATTATCAAGCACAAAAGTATAGATGATGACTACAATTTACCTAACATCTACTTATATAGTTATATTCTCAGTACTTTACAGGCCTTATCTTGTTTAATTTACCAATCAACAGATGGTGTAATTGAGACCGGACTGGCATTTCTCAGCCTCCAGCTATATCTAGCCATTTGAATAAATTCTTGTCAATGAAAAGTAAACAGAAGCAATATATAGAACTTCTGAGATATCTCCAAAAAATGGAATGGTCAAGAATCATTTTCTTACTCCCACGAATAATCTAGTGAAGATGCTATTTCCAAAGAAATCTATCAAGACTTCCAATTAAACATACTATATGGAACACAGATTTATATCTGCTCTCTCCCAAAACTCCACTATAATGATACTGAATAAATTAAACAAGCAAGTGGGAGTGAGGTACCATATGACATCAGGCGGATGAAGTGAAAGACTGTATATTGAATTGCAAGATTCCTTCCTAGTCTCCTCCTCTTGGCTACAAAAAAAGTTGGCTGCCAGATTTATTACCTTGAGCCCCCACTTTCCCATAATCCCACCAGCCAGGAGAAAATGACTGGCCTGAAAAAATATATTAACTTGAAAATAATTTAGCCTAGAATAAAATGAAAGGAAATGAGTAGATCACAAGGCATACATGTATATAAAAAGAAACACAGATGGCCGGGCACAGTGGCTCACACCTATAATCCCAGCACTTTGGGGGGCCAAGGCGGGCAAATTGCCTGAGCTCAGGAGTTCAAGACCAGCCTGGGAAACACGGTAAAACCCCATCTCTACTAAAATACAAAAAATTAGCCAGGCGTAGTGGTGTACACCAGTAGTCCCAGCTACTTGGGAGGCTGAGGCAGGAGTATTGCTTGAACCCAGGAGGTGGAGGTTGCAGTGAGCTGAGATCGCGCCACTGCACTCCAGCCTGGGTGACAGAGTGAGACTCCGTCTCTAAAAAAAAAAAAAAAAAAAAAAAAAAAAGCAGACAAATAAGAACTTGGTTGAAACAAGTACTTTAGAATCAGGGATGAGTTATATGCCTTGTGTTAATGAGACATGGATAATTAAAGGATTCTTACATTTTATTATATCAAGGACACAATGGTTAAAAATTCTAAGCCAAACAGGTGAAGTTCTCCTTAAGTTTGGCTTTTTGTTTACACATGCTCTGACCCTTGAAAATATAATTATACTTACTCTTAAATATTTGCTTACTAAGGGCAGAGAATCTCCAGACAAGTAACATCTAAATATAACAATTGTAATTTATAATCTTGAGACTTTGTATACTGCAGAAAATTCTATTTGGTAGAGATAGCTGTGTGTTCACTTGTGTTATAAACTTTATTCATCATGGGAAATTGAATTTTTTGTCTTGTTTTGTTATAATTAAGCCACTAATTATCACCATACTTGTTAAAAAGTTTTCAATGTTTACCATGTAAATTTCCTAGATATTTCCTCCTTGTAGTTGTGTTGGTGAAATATGAGATGGAGTTTATAAAATATTCATGTCTAAAATGCAACAGAAAATCTCATCTTGCATAGGTTCAAGAGAAAAGACCTGTAAACAGTGGCACATGGAGATCCTCTGAAATAAAAGCAGCGTTCCCCCATGTCACCCTCCAGGGAAGCAGCCCCTCTCCTTTAGACAATCTCTGCCCAAGCACATAGAGGTTCCAATCTCTTTTTTTCAATGCCTCACACTTAAATATAACCGGGCTTCCATGGGACATCCAGATATTTGAGAAAATCTTTCAACATTTAAGATAGAGAATAAAATAATCGAGAAGAAACCTCCCAGAGAAAGCAGAGACAATGCAACAGAAGAACACTTTAGATTAGAAGAGCAATGCTATCTATAATAAAATAATCGAGATGTTATATAAAGAGGGGTGTTCAGAAATAGCAAGAAAGAGGATACCATCAACTTTAAATGGGAAGTGGAGCAAGAAGACTTGATGGACAATAGGAGAGAAAAGAACAAATTAAAGATCAATTCAGCAGGTCTAACATTAGTCTAATAGGCACAAAAGTAATAGAGAACAGAAAAAATGGAGGGGAAAAAACTGTCAGGGAAAGAATACAAGACAATTGTGCAGAACTTTAGGATAAAAGTTTTCAAATTTAAGAGCCCACTGAGTACTCAGCAACACGGCTAAAAAAAGACCACACCAGAGCACATCATGATGAAATTTTAGATCACTAAGTATAGGGGTTAACTTTATTATATCAGGTTTTGACTTCTTGACTTCAACACTGAAAATTCGGTGCAAATGAAGAAATGACTTCAGCATTCAGGGAAATACTGCCCAAACTATTGATCAAGAAGGTGTGCAGAATAAAATGTCTTGGACACCGAACTTTACCTGCCATGCACCCTTTCCAAGAAGATAGTAGAGGATGTGTCTCAAGAATACAAGGGGTTGAAAAGCAAAAAGAAGATGTAGGATACAAGAAAGAGGTGATCTGGCAGAAGAAAACCGTAATGGAATTCCCAGAATGATGGGGGAAGTACACCAGAAATCCTCTAGGGCAACTATGCCTGAAAGGAGCAAGATGACAAAAGTTGCAGGGAAAAATGTCTCAAGAGGCAAAGAAAGGATTCACAGTTGAGTCCTGCTGAAGGGTTTAATGATCATTGAATTAATGGGTACATATAAAAAAAAGAAAATGAAAAAAACAGGCAATTAACTCCAAGAAAAGTAAAGTGCTGTACAACAAAGGAAATTTAACCATAATAACTATAAATAGCACAATGAGAAGATTTTTTACTTAGTCATAAAATGCCCTATTTGATATAATCCAAACCTAAGCCAATTCGCTTTCATTATAAAGGGGGGTACGTGGGGGAGACTGTTATACAAAATAAGGCAATGTTCCTGTAATCCTGCTGGAAATAAAACTGTTTCTACTTGGGATCAAGTATGTTAGAACAGGTTGCTATATACTTCCTGAAGATTGTTTGCAAGATACCGAAACGCACCTGAGAATGCTTAAGTAAAAAAGGTGTTTAAGGGATATGCACAGAATGCAAAGCAGGAAGCACCCCAGGCCTCATGGGAATGGAAAGTCCTCAGAGCACAACCTTCTCCTTCCTTCTTCCCTTTCTGGTGTCTCCTATCTATGCATATCTCCTTTCTCCTCTCAATGCAAACTACTTCCTTGGGTCTTAGTTTTTGTTTAGACCCTGGCGTGACTGAGATTCTGACTTTCCTGATGCTGTCAGGGAGAAAATAAAGAAAATTAAGAGAGGCTCTAGATACTTTCTGAATAACCAGTAAAGACAAGCACAAGTTTAAGTTCCAGAATAATTCAGAGAAGCTGTACAGTGTAAGTTAGAAATCACAGTGCTAGTTTGTGTATGCCATTTTTAAGGGAGTGGCAGAGACTAATAATTATTCACCATTATCTACTGTCTCTTCTTTTGCTAATCAAACCTCCACATTTTAGCAAGGCACATGGCTGCCTAGCTAGAGACATTCACAGGCCTCAGCTGGAGCTGGACAGATGTGGCCATGTGACCTGGTTTTGGTCAATAGAATGTTAGCAGAAATTATGTGTCTACTTGCAAGTAATATCTTGCTTTCCATTGCCTCTATTGCTTCCCACATACCAGAATCCCTGTAACTTAGACTTGCTAATTTTTGAAGTTTATTTCTTTTAAACTCATAATCCACAGATTTCCCATCTGTCCCTTTTTTTTCCTGACAATTTATCTGTTGAGGAACCCAGGCCCTTTGACATGTAGTTTCTCACAGTCTGGCTTTTGCAACTGCATGCTTACAGTGAAGCTTAGCCTGTTCCTCTGTCCTCGGTATTTCCCTTCCCTGGCAGCTGGATTTAGAGGATTGATCCAACTCAGATTCAAACCCCTTGACAGGCCACAGGTGGTAGCTTTCTTCTCATCAGTAATCCTTCTAATTGAGAATGCAAATTTATTATTCAAAATTCACAAAATTAAATAAGTATAACAAATTTAAATACTTAAGCTTTTAAAGCAGAGGTCCCCAACACCCAGGCTGTGGACCCATCTCCTGTCAGATCAGTGGCATCATTAGATTCTCATAGGAGCATGACCCCTATTGTGAACTGTGCATGTGAGGGATCTAGGTTGGGTGCTCCTTATGAGAATCTAATGCCTGATTATGTGAGTCTGAGATGAAACAGTTTCATCCTGAAACCATCCCTCTATGCTCCCCGTCCGTGGAAAAATTGTCTTCTGTGAAACTGGTCCCTGATGCCAAAAAGGTTGGGGACTGCTGTTTTAAAGGATGTGTTTTATAAATTCCTAACATTTGTTTTCCTGAAATTTTAGAACTTAATATTGCCCTAAAACTTTTGGGACACTATATTTATAAAGTGAAGATAAAATACCTCCTGGATTCATATTGATACTTTGGATTCAAATTCAGCACTCTAGGGCTTTTACTCTCCTAATTTTGGTACTTCTGTATCTCCTTTGGTTTACGTTCAAATTTCAGATTCCCAAGGAAAAAAGAGAATTACAATATCAATGTTTAGGTATTCTTAACCATAACATTAAATACGCATAATAAAAAGGACAGCAGATACACAATTTTGTGTAATCCACTCTTTGATTTAGAGATACAATTAATGAAATTAATATTGTATGAGTAAACTGTTTTAAGACTGTATATATGGAAATAAATTATTGTATGCCCCAAAATCTTTGATTCAGCCTTGATTAAAATTATACTTAACACAGAGTGCAAATTGTTTTTTTTTTTAATTATTGTACTTTAAGTTTTAGGGTACATGTGCACAATGTGCAGGTTTGTTACGTATGTATTCACGTGCCATGTTGGTGTGCTGCACCCATTAACTCGTCATTTAGCATTAGGTGTATCTCCTAATGCTATCCCTCCCTCCTCCTGCCTCCCCACAACAGTCCCCAGAGGGTGATGTTCCCCTTCCTGTGTCCATGCGTTCTCATTGTTCAATTCCCATCTATGAGTGAGAACATGTGGTGTTTGGTTTTTTGACCTTGCGATAGTTTACTGAGAATGATGATTTCCAGTTTCATCCCTGTCCCTACAAAGGACATGAACTCATCATTTTTTTATGGCTGCATAGTATTCCATGGTGTATATGTGCCACATTTTCTTAATCCAGTCTATCGTTGTTGGACATTTGGGTTGGTTCCAAGTCTTTGCTATTGTGAATAGTGCCGCAATAAACATACGTGTGCATGTATCTTTATAGCAGCATGATTTATAGTCCTTTGGGTATATACCCAGTAATGGGATGGCTGGGTAAAATGGTATTTCTAGTTCTAGATCCCTGAGGAATCGCCACACTGACTTCCACAATGGTTGAACTAGTTTACAGTCCCACCAACAGTGTAAAAGTGTTGCTATTTCTCCACATCCTCTCCAGCACCTGTTGTTTCCTGACTTTTTAATGATGGCCATTCTAACTGGTGTGAGATGGTATCTCATTGTGGTTTTGATTTGCATTTCTCTGATGACCAGTGATGATGAGCATTTTTTCATGTGTGTTTTGGCTGCATAAATGTCTTCTTTTGAGAAGTGTCTGTTCATATCCTTCGCCCACTTTTTGATGGGGTTGTTTTTTTCTTGTAAATTTGTTGGAGTTCATTGTAGATTCTGGATATTAGCCCTTTGTCAAGATGAGTAGGTTGCAAAAATTTTCTCCCATTCTGCAGGTTGCCTGTTCACTCTGATGGTAGTTTCTTTTGCTGTGCAGAAGCTCTTTAGTTTAATTAGATCCCATTCATCAATTTTGGCTTTTGTTGCCATTGCTTTTGGTGTTTTAGACATGAAGTCCTTGCCCATGCCTATGTCCTGTATGGTAATGCCTAGGTTTTCTTCTAGGGTTTTTATGGTTTTAGGTCTAACATGTAAGTCTTTAATCCATCTTGAATTAATTTTTGTATAAGGTGTAAGGAACGGATCCGGTTTCAGCTTTCTACATATGGGTAGCCAGTTTTTCCAGCACCATTTATTAAATAGGGAATCCTTTCCCCATTTCTTGTTTTTGTCAGGTTTGTCAAAGATCAGATCATTGTAGATATGTGGCATTATTTCTGAGGGCTCTGTTCTGTTCCATTGGTCTATATCTCTGTTTTGGTACCAGTACCATGCTGTTTTGGTTACTGTAGCCTTGTAGTATAGTTTGAAGTCAGGTAGCATGATGCCTCCAGCTTTGTTCTTTTGGCTTAGGATTGACTTGGCAATGCAGGCTCTTTTTTGGTTCCATACGAACTTTAAAGTAGTTTTTTCCAATTCTGTGAAGAAAGTCATTGGTAGCTTGATGGAGATGGCATTGAATCTATAAATTACCTTGGGCAGTATGGCCATTTTCACGATATTGATTCTTCCAACCCATGAGCATGGAATGTTCTTCCATTTGTTTGTATCCTCTTATTTCATTGAGCAGTGGTTTGTAGTTCTCCTTGAAGAGGTCCTTCACATCCCTTGTAAGTTGGATTCCTAGGTATTTTATTCTCTTTGAGGCAATTGTGAATGGGAGTTCACTCATGATTTGGCTCTCTGTTTGTCTGTTATTGGTGTATAAGAATGCTTGTGATTTTTGCTCATTGATTTTATATCCTGAGACTTTGCTGAAGTTGCTTATCAGCTTAAGGAGATTTTGGGCTGAGACGATGGGGTTTTCTAGATATACAATCATGTCATCTGCAAACAGGGACAATTTGACTTCCTCTTTTCCTAATCGCATACTCATTATTTCCTTCTCCTCCCTAATTGCCCTGGCCAGAACTTCCAACACTACGTTGAATAGGAGTGGTAAGAGAGGGCATCCCTGTCTTGTGCCAGTTTTCAAAGGGAATGCTTCCAGTTTTTGTCCATTCAGTATGATATTGGCTGTGGGTTTGTCATAAATAGCTCTTATTATTTTGAGATATGTCCCATCAGTACCTAATTTATTGAGAGTTCTTAGCATGAAGGGTTGTTGAATTTTGTCAAAGGCCTTTTCTGCATCTATTGAGATAATCATGTGGTTTTTGTCTTTGGTTCTGTTTATATGCTGGGTTACATTTATTGATTTGCGAATGTTGAACCAGCCTTGCATCCCAGGGATGAAGCCCACTTGATCATGGTGGATAAGCTTTTTGATGTGCTGCTGGATTCGGTTTGCCAGTATTTTATTGAGGATTTTTGCATCAATGTTCATCAAGGATATTGGTCTAAAATTCTCTTTTTTGGTTGTGTCTCTGCCAGGCTTTGGTATCAGGATGATGCTGGCCTCATAAAATGAGTTAGGAAGGATTCCCTCTTTTTCTATTGATTGGAATAGTTTCAGAAGGAATGGTACCAGTTCCTCCTTGTACCTCTGGTAGAATTCAGCTGTGAATCCATCTGGTCCTGGACTCTTTTTGGTTGGGAAGCTATTGATTATTGCCCCAAATTCAGAGCCTGTTCTTCGTCTATTCAGCGGTTCAACTTCTTCCTGGTTTAGTCTTGGGAGGGTGTATGTGTCGAGGAATTTATCCATTTCTTCTAGATTTTCTAGTTTATTTGCATAGAGGTGTTTGTAGTATTCTCTGATGGTAGTTTGTATTTCTGTGGGATCGGTGGTGATATCCCCTTTATCATTTTTTATTGCATCTATTTGATTCTTCTCTCTTTTCTTCTTTATTAGTCTTGCTAGTGGTCTATCAATTTTGTTGATCTTTTCAAAAAATCAGCTCCTGGATTCATTAATTTTTTGAAGGGTTTTTTGTGTCTCTATTTCCTTCAGTTCTGCTCTGATTTTAGTTATTTCTTGCCTTCTACTAGCTTTTGAATGTGTTTGCTCTTGCTTTTCTAGTTCTTTTAATTGTGATGTTAGGGTGTCAATTTTGGATCTTTCCTGCTTTCTCTTGTGGGCATTTAGTGCTATAAATTTCCCTCTATACACTGCTTTGAATGTGTCCCAGAGATTCTGGTATGTTGTGTCTTTGTTCTCGTTGGTTTCAAAGAACATCTTTATTTCTGCCTTCATTTCATTATGTACCCAGTAGTCATTCAGGAGCAGGTTGTTCAGTTTCCATGTAGTTGAGCAGTTTTGAGTGAGTTTCTGAATCCTGAGTTCTAGTTTGATTGCACTGTGGTCTGAGAGACAGTTTGTTATAATTTCTGTTCTTTTCCATTTGCTGAGGAGAGCTTTACTTCCAACTATGTGGTCAATTTTGGAATGTGGTGCTGAAAAGAATGTATATTCTGTTGATTTGGGGTGGAGAGTTCTGTAGATGTCTATTAGGTCTGCTTGGTGCAGAGCTGAGTTCAATTCCTGGGTATCCTTGTTAACTTTTTGTCTCGTTGATCTGTCTAATGTTGACAGTGGGGTGTTAAAGTCTCCCATTATTATTGTGTGGGAGTCTAAGTCTCTTTGTAGGTCACTCAGGACTTGCTTTATGAATCTGGGTGCTCCTGTATTGGGTGCACATATATTTAGGATAGTTAGCTCTTTTTGTTGAATTTATCCCTTTACCATTATGTAATTGCCTTGTCTCTTTTGATCTTTGTTGGTTTAAAGTCTGTTTTATCAGAGACTAAGATTGCAACCCCTGCTTTTTTTTTAGCTTTCCATTTGCTTGGTAGATCTTCCTCCACCCCTTTATTTTGAGCCTCTGTGTGTCTCTGCATGAGAGATGAGTTTCCTGAATACAGCACACTGATGGGTCTTGGCTCTTTATCCAATTTGCCAATATGTGTCTTTTAATTGGAGGATTTAGTCCATTTACATTTAAAGTTAATATTGTTATGTGTGAATCTGATCCTGTCATTATGATGTTAGCTGGTATTTTGCTCGTTAGTTGATGCAGTTTCTTCCTAGCATCAATGGTCTTTACAATTTGGCATGATTTTGCAATGGCTGGTACTGGTTGTTCCTTTCCATGTTTATTGGTTCCTTCAGGAGCTCTTGTAGGGCAGGCCTGGTGGTGACAAAATCTCTCAGCATTTGCTTGTCTGTAAAGTATTTTATTTCTCCTTCACTTATGAAGCTTAGTTTGGCTGGATATGAAATTCTGGGTTGAAAATTCTTTTCTTTAAGAATGTTGAATATTGGCCCCCATTCTCTTCTGGCTTATAGAGTTTCTGCCAAGAGATCCGCTGTTAGTCTGATGGGCTTCCCTTTGTGGGTAACCCGACCTTTCTCTCTGGCCACCCTTAACATTTTTTCCTTCATTTCAACTTTGGTGAATCTGACAATTATGTGTCTTGGAGTTGCTCTTCTCGAGGAGTATCTTTGTGGCATTCTCTGTATTTCCTGAATCTGAATGTTGGCCTGCCTTGCTAGATTGGGGTAGTTCCCCTGGATAATATCCTGCAAAGTGTTTCCAACTTGGTTCCATTCTCCCCATCACTTTCAGGTACAGCAATCAGATGTAGATTTGGTCTTTTCACATAGTCCCATATTTCTTGGAGGCTTTGTTCATTTCTTTTTATTCTTTTTTCTCTAGACTTCCCTTCTCACTTCATTTCATTCATTTCATCTTCCATCGCTGATACCCTTTCTTCCAGTTGATCGCATTGGCTCCTGAGGCTTCTGCATTCTTCACGCTAATTTTTTTGTATTTTTAGTAGAGACGGGGTTTCACCGTGGTCTCGATCTCCTGACCTCGTGATCCGCCCGCCTCGGCCTCCCAAAGTGCTGGGATTACAAGTGCGAGCCACCGCGCCTGGCCTCTTCATGTAGTTCTTGAGCCTTAGCTTTCAGCTCCATCAGCTCCTTTAAGCACTTCTCTGTATTGGTTATTCTAGTTATACATTCATCTAATTCTTTTTCAAAGTTTTTAACTTCTTTGCCTTTGGCTTGAATTTCCTCCTGTAGCTTGGAGTAGTTTGATTGTCTGAAGCCTTCTTCTCTCAACTCGTCAAAGTCACTCTCTGTCCAGCTTTGTTCCATTGCTGGTGAGGAACTGCATTCCTTTGGAGGAGGAAAGGCGCTCTGCTTTTTAGGGTTTCCAGTTTTTCTGCTCTGTTTTTTCCCCATCTTTGTGGTTGTATCTACTTTTGGTCTTTGATGATGGTGATGTACAGATGGGTTTTTGGTGTGGATGTCCTTTCTGTTTGTTAGTTTTCCTTCTACCAGACAGGACCCTCAGCTGCAGGTCTGTTGGGGTTTGCTAGAGGTCCACTCCAGACCCTGTTTGCCTGCGTGTCAGCAGCGGTGCCTGCAGAACAGCGGATTTTTCATGAACCGGGAATGCTGCTGCCTGATCCTTCCTCTGGAAGTTTTGTCTCAGAGGAGTGCCCAGCCGTGTGAGTTGTCAGTCTGCTCCTACTTGGGGGTGCCTCCCAGTTAGGCTGCTCGGGTGTCAGGGACCCACTTGAGGAGGCAGTCTGCCTGTTCTCAGATCTCCAGCTGCGTGCTGGGAGAACCACTACTCTCTTCAAAGCTGTCAGACAGGGACATTTAAGTCTGCAGAGGTTACTGCTATCTTTTTGTTTGTCTGTGCCCTGCCCCCAGAGATGGAGCCTACAGAGGCAGGCAGGCCTCCTTGAGCTGTGGTGGGCTCCACCCAGTTCGAGCTTCCAGGCTGCTTTGTTTACCTAGTCAAGCCTGGGCAATGGTGGGCGCCCCTCCCCCAGCCTGGCTGCCACCTTGCAGTTTAATCTCAGACTGATGTGCTAGCAATCAGCGAGACTCCATGGGCGTAGGACCCTCTGAGCCAGATGCGGGATATAATCTCCTGGTGTGCTGTTTGTTAAGCCCATTGGAAAAGCGCAGTTTTAGGGTGGGAGTGACCCGATTTTCCAGGTGCCGTCTGTCACCCCTTTCTTTGACTAGGAAAGGGAACTCCCTGACCCCTTGCACTTCCCGAGTGAGGCAATGCCTCGCCCTGCTTTGGCTCACGCACGGTGCGCTGCACCCACTGTCCTGCGCCCACTGTCTGGCACTCCCTAGTGAGATGAACCTGGTACCTCATATGGAAATGCAAAAATCACCCGCTTTCTGCATCACTCACGCTGGGAGCTGTAGACCGCTGTTCCTATTTGGCCATCTTGGCTCTACCAACCGCAAATTGTTTTTAAACAGGAACTTGTAGGAAAACTCCAGGAAGCTGTTGATACAAGTGTTTTTGAGAGTCGAAAGCATTGAAAGTGCTGGATTAACAATTAACCTTTATTTAGACAGATAAGGCAGATGGTGAGTAAATATTTCCAATATGATTTGCCATAAAATGTAACTTAAATATGTAATTACTCTGTTTTTTACTGTACATTTGCGGCTTCAGCTTGTAACCATACACAGGTGCAGTTGCTCACCACTTACAGAGTGCAATTAACAAGAGGGAGCTCTGGTAGAAAGAAAGTGACTATTAGTGGAAACCAGGAAAGGGGAAGTGACTGGATTCCTGTTCAAAGCTTAGATTTTAGGGTGGGGGAGGCAGGGGTTTAAAAAGGGAAAACTTGATAAGGAAGGCATGCAAGAATTGGGCTGAGTACAATGTGTGTCTGGTTCAGGTGGCTATCTTGGGTCCCAGTCCACCTGGATCGTGGGCCAGAGACATCTGGAGACATCTCAGCAATGGCCGAGTTATTGATTAGCCAGCTTGAAGTAGTCTCTGGAATTGTGTCACTGAGTCTCCAGGCTTGGCCTGTGTGTCTGAAGATTAGCCCCTGGAACTTCTAAGAAGGCACATAATTAGATACCAGTACACAGTTAAATAAATGTGAAGGGAGTGTCTATGGGTGGGAAGGGGAGGGACGTGGAGTCTATTTTAAGGCTAGGGTAAAAGGCTTCTGCAGTTTGCTTCATGGTTCTATCTTGAAACCCAAGAGAGTGGCAAAAAAGATTTTTAAAAAAGGTTTGAAGCTAAGCTGTCCAGTTTCAATTCCCAGCTCTCAAATTCCATTCCATTTCTATGAAAAGCAGCTACTTCCTGCTGAGAAGGGTGTAGTTAGGGAGTATTGGAATGGAATCTGTTGACCAGGAGCTGGAAATATTCTTGAGTCCCTGGATTCATAGTAGGGATTTGTTGGAGCATTATGGTGTGAGGACCTAGGATTTTTGGGGAAAGCGTGTCCTGCATTCCCATATAAAGTGTACAACAGCAGTAAAATCCATAGCAACCAAAGAGAGCAATGAGCAGAAGGCCAATTATACTGTACAGGAGAGTCTTCCATGTGTTAGGAAGTTGACTAAACCATGCTGTCACAGGGTCTTGAGAGAGAGCATCTATAGCATATATAATATCCAATAGAAATATGGGTATTTAAGGACTGAATAGCTCGGGTTATATTGTGAGAAGAATCTGGTATCTTTCTATTTCTATATCTATATCTATGTCTATATCTATATCTATGTCTATATCTATATCTATCTATATTACACAGCCTTAATTAATGCACAAGTGTTGCCCTGGGCCATAGTTAGGATATCTAAAGCCATATGATTTAAAGACATTGTGGGATTAGACACAGCACTAGTTTGCCTGTGTGTCTTGTAGGGCTGAGGATATGCTTTTGGAGTTATCCAGGAAATATGTACAGCATTTAGTCTTAGTTATAGTTCATGGTCCCATCAATTGAACCCAGATTTCTTGTGTGCATATGACAACAGGTTGGCTAAATATACATACTTAACAGGTTGTAGGAGGAACTATGAATATTTACAAAGATGGTCCTGACATAAGTGTATTGAACAAATATGCATGTATGACCCATGTTTATTTTGAGGTGGAGAATTTACATTTAAATGTATTACACTTAGGCCTTATATATCAAAAGGTCTTTATAGGACATAAAGGCATGTAAGTGTGCGCTTTCTGTAAACTAGCCCATGGTTTGTAGTCTTTCACTAGGGGAAAGTTACTGAAATTAGTCTCTTGTCTAATTAAAGCTGTAGTTATGGCTGGTGGCATAGAGGCCAGGAGTCAGTCAGTTGGCTTATCTTGAAGCAAGGTATTGTTTGGCTGCTAGAGAAAAACAAAAATCTTGAGGCATTTGAGACATAGTTTACTCTTTAAGTGTAGGAGTGAGTGACTTAACCCTTGCCTGGCATTGCCCTAGGTCCTGTTTATAATTTGGTATTTTATCTTTACAGGTTCTGTTTGATCAGTATTATGAACCGTTTTAATGTTAATGCCGATCAGTTGTGCCTAAAATCCGAAAAGCTGGGGAAGGTATAGTGAGGCGTGTCCGACTCTCCCCTCTTCCCACGCCCTGCTTCCCATCATGGCCTTAACTAGTTTTCCAGTTATTTGTGGCGATTGCTGGCTCCAAGTTATTTTTGTGACAAAATTGGAATCTGTTCCCATGGCTAAGCTTTGTTTGCCCTGATAGGTAATCCAAGGAAAGCTATGAACCAAAATTTGGGGTAAAGTCTGTATGGCAGTTTTTTTCCTTCAGTTTCTAATGAGTTTTCAATGTTTATATATTAGTTACACCATAAATAACGAGTTTTATCTCAGCACCAGCAGCTTAGTAACAGCAGATTCAAAGCAGGCAGAAAAGAAGAGAAGATAGAGACCTTTCGAAGACTCTAACTTAACTCTGTAGTGCAGGTTAACCATTTGAGCTCTACATTTTTCTTGTAATTTGCCCATCAGTTTAAAATGTGCACATAAATGGGCCATAATATGTAACCAGCTGGAATCCCAAAGAGGATGACAAAATCAGGGGCCAGAATGTTGGAAACTGCTTTTCCCCTGCCATGCTGGATCCCTGGATTGAGTAGGAAAAGAGAAAAAGAAAAGACAGGAGTGCAGAGAAGAAAGATCAAATTTTACAGCAGGGAAGGGGAAAGAGAAAGGAAGGAGGGGAGGCTTGTGAGCCTCCCAACCACCACATGGTACGGGGTCATGGAGAGCCTCAGCATCTCAGACCTACATGGTGGTATATATCTATATATCTATATCTAATCTATATCTATATCTATATCTATATCTATATCTGTATCTATCTACATCTATATCTCTCTATATTACACAGCCTTAATTAATGCACAAGTGTTGCCCTGGACCACAGTGAAGCAAACGGTGGGGAACGAATCCCTCCCACCTCTGCAAGTCACCAGTCAAGGTGAAGTGTTTCCAACCAGAGGGAGCTAAAGGTACTTTTGGCTGAGAGGAATAAGGCTGTAGGTGGCTTCTGAGATAATCAGGAGGATGATGTTTGAACAAGGGGAAAGAGAGAGAGAGAGAGAAAGGCATCATTCAGGGCCCTCATACAAAGGCCACACATTCATGCACCTTCAAACAAATCACCAGTCAAGAGGCTGAGTACAGTCTCAAATCCTTTGCCTCAGTTTCAAGCCGGCCTCCCAGGCGAATAAGGCTGAACTGAGCAAAGCCCTAAGGGTGCCAAAAGTACAAATAAACAGAAATGCATAAAGTGCTCAAATGGTGTCACCAGCGGCCAAGTCTCAATAGAGCAGAGCCCCAGCGACACCCCAAAGGAGGCAGAGGGTGGTCGGGTGCACTCCAACAGACTCACCCAGTTCCAAGTTTCCAAAATTCCAAAATGTGTCGAGTTCTCTAAAGGTTACGCTCTTTGCACCAGCAAAGCGTTGAAGGCAGCAGGCACCACAGCAGGAAGAGAAAGAGGATCCTTGAGACAAAAGCGTCTCGGCAGCTGCAAGGCAACTCCCTAACGTTCCAGCCAAGGGGACACAGTAGCCACAGTAACTGTAGTTCACAGGCAGCCCTGTACCCTCCCGGACAGAAACTAGACCAGCAGGCTCAGGCTCTGGGAGCTCACAGTGCTTCCTGTAAGGGCCACCAAATTGTAACTGAATGCAGGAATGGATGCTCACCGCTTGCAGAGTCCAATTAACAAGAGTGAGGTCTAGCAGAAAGTGACTTTATTAATATTAACTGAAACTAGTAAATGGGAAGTGGCCAGATTCCCATCGAAAGCAACCATTTCAATTTTGTGGGGGAAGGTGGGGGTTTAAAAATGGAAAACTTGATAAGGAAGGCATACAAGAATTAGGCTGAGTACAATGTCAGAGTGTCATGTTCAGGAGACTATCTTGGGTCTCTCCCACCTGGATCGTGGACCGCCATCTCAACAATGGCCAAGTTGTTAATTAGCCGCCTTGAAGTGGTCTCTGGAATTTTGCAGATGGGTCTCCAGGCTTGGCCTGTGTGTCTCAAGATTAGCCCCTGGAACTTCTAAGAAGGCACATAATTAGATACTAGTATACAGTTAGATAAATGTGAAGGGAGTATGGTGAGAAAGGGAGGGATGTGGAGTCTACGTTAAGGTTAAGAGAAAAGGCTTCTGCAGTTTGCTTCAAGGTTATGTCTTGAAACCCAAAGAGAAAGGCAAAAAGAGTTATAAAATGCATTTTGAAGCTAAATTGTCTGGTTACAATTTAAGTCTATTTACTCAGGAGGGCCGAGAGCTTCCCTCCAATATTGAAAGTTCGTATTAATAGTTCTAAAGACTGATGAGAAATAAATGTTTGTTAGAACTTGTGTTGGGATGTGTGCTGTAGAAAACAGGGTTTATTCACTCAGTTTATTCACTATGTTTGCCATATTAGATTGTTCTCAGTCACCAAATTATTATGACTAACCAGCTGATGGACTTCACTAATCTGTTAAATAAAAGTAAAAGACTGCAATGTACAAATTTTCAGTTAAAACAAACGTTGCTTTCTGATATATACATCACATATCATCATTATGTGATATATAATATATATCACAATATATATTAACTTTCAGATAACAGATGCTTCTGCTGTACATTAAATTTTATGTTGGATATTTAAGTTTGGCTATAAAAAGATAAGCCAAACTATTTTATTTGCTAGTTTGCTATACAGATCTATCTTGAGTTGCCGGGTTTAGCTTCCATTTTAAATATTTTTACACTATTTTCTTTTTAAAAGTATAGATTTGGTGGATCAAAGAAATTGTCTTACAGATCTATTACAGTATTTACTACTCTCTGAAAATATGTGTAACTCTAATAATAATAAAATACAAAGAGAATATAGTGGAAAAGCTTAAAAAGGAAATAAGTTGGTGACCAATGAAACAATAGACTGAACAAAACAGATAAAATGAGAAAGTTTCAAAGGCAAAAATGTTTAAACCAATAAGATAAAAATGAAAGTGAAAGCTGTCACAGGTATGAAATTCACTATTTCAGTTTACCTGTGCACAAAGGTCGAGGGCTCATTATAGCGTTATAACTGGACTCCATTTAGGCCTTGCTAATGGTAGGAAACTTAGACTTGCTAATTTGATATAATGCAGTCCTTTTAGGTTTAAAAATACTTTTATCTAATTGCTCTGTTCATTTGGCAACTCTCCTATTTTCTCTTTTCCTTTCCTTCTCTTTGGGGGAGGCCTGAGGTTCCTGGGAAGTGTTCTGACACTGGGGGAGGAATGCCTGTGCAGGAGCTGGCCTCTGCCCCTGCGCCTCTCTCTTGAGCTTGGCCATGCACTGTGTCGACCCTGCTCCCTTGCTGACATCTTCAGCTCCACATGGCTTATAGTCAGCTGGTCCACTGATGTTGCTTCCCCTTTGTCCCAATCATAGACCCTTTTCATCTGCAGGCTTCCCTGTGTCCTTTGTCAGAGCAAAGGACAATTCCAGTGGCTGTCCTGTGCCACCTGGCCGGTGTGGGCCTCTGTGGGCTGCTGTCCGGTTCACTTGCCTGGACAACACACTCAGCAGTGCTGGGGTATTGCTGAATCAGACTGGACTTGGAGCTTCTGTGTGGCCTTTTCTTCATTTCCTCAAGGCCACAGCTGGGAAGGGAGGCACAAAGTTTCTCTGCTCTGCAGGCCCCCTAAACTCATCAGAAAGCTCCATCAACCCCACAACTTTGGGGTTCAACCTTAAGAGGAGAGTCCGGGTGCTGGACTCTTCTCATAAACTGTGCCTCTCAGCTCACATCCTTTTTGCATCCCCTTTTCCAGCCATTGGTTGAATTCTTATCTTTTTTGTAGGGGGGAAACAGCTTTGATATTACCATGCATCTCTCACTGGAGTGACATAAATGACATTCTCTGGGGCCTCTGGGCTCTCAAAATTAAAATGTAAACAAGACACTTCCAGTTCTTGACAAGTAGGAGGCTAGCAAGGGCTGCTGGCCTCCTCCTCCAGACCTATCCCTGGGGGGCCCAGAAAAAGGCAGAAGTGTACGGACCTATAAATAAGTAAAGAAATAAAGGGCACTTTGGGAGGCCGAGGCAGATGGGTCACTTGAGGTCAGGAGTTCGAGACCAGCCTAACTAACAAGGTGAAACTCTGTCTCTAAAAATACAAAAATTAGCCAGGTGTGGTAGTGCATGCCTATAGTCCTAGTTACTCAAGAGGCTGAGGCAGGAGAATCTTGAACCCAGGAGACAGAGGATGCAGTGAGCCAAGATCTCACCACTGCATTCCATGCACTCCAGCCTGGGCCACAGAGCAAGACTCCATCTCAAAAAAAAAAGAAAAAAAAGAAAAGAAACAATGGAAAGGGGAAATTTGGGCAAGACCCTGTAGCTGAAAGAGGAATGTAGAGCCTGATATGCTGGGGTGCCAGGACTGACAGCCTGATAAGAAACAGGGAGATACCCATGGAATATAAAAAGCTCAATTTTTGCCAAACTAATAAATAACATTAATACCATAAACCTTGAATTAATAAATGTTGATACAATAAGAAACATTTTCTGTGGAATTTAATAATCTGACTCAAACTCACATGAAAGATCAAAGGGCCAAAAAGAGCCAGGAGTAATGTTAAAGATGAAAAAGCAAGGAGACATGCCATATTAGATAACAAAATTGAAAATAAAGTTAAGTAATTCAACAGTGTAGTGTAAGTGCAGGGCTAGACAAACGGAACAATGGGACAGAGTAGAGAGTCCAGGAACAGGCTCATGCACATAAGAAAACATGCTCCAGAAATGGAAGAAGGCCAGGTACGGTGCCTCACGCCTGTAATCTCAACACTTTGGGAGGCCAAAGGGAGAAGATTGCTTAAGCCCAGGAGGTTGGGACCAGCCTGGGCAACATGGCAAAACCCTGTCTCCACAAAAAATACCATAATTAGCCAGGCATGGCATCATGCCATGGCATATGCCTGTGATACCAGTTACTCAAGAGGCTGAGATGGAAAGATCGCTTGAGCCTGGAAGGTCAAGGCTGCAGTGAACCATGATAATGCCACTGCACTCCAGCCTGGGTGATAGAGTGAGACCCTGTCTTGGTTAAAAAAAAAAAAAAGAAAAAAGAAATGAGATAGCAATACAGATCAGTGAGGGGAGGGTGGAATATTGATAAATAGAAAAATGATGAACCACAAGGAGAAAAAGTAAAACTAGAGTTCCACATCTTACCATGCACAAAAATTGACCTACATGAATTGGAAATTGATGCCCAAAGCAAAATCTTTTTCCTTTTTTTTTTTTTTTTTTGGGATGGAGTCTCCCTCTACCACCTGGCTAGAGTGCAGTGGCATGGTCTTCGCTCACTGCAACATCCACCTCCTGGGTTCAAGCAATTCTCTTGACTCAGCCTCCTGAGTAGCTCGGACTACAAGTGCACGCCACCACACCCAGCTAATTTTTGTATTTTTTAATAGAGATGTGGCTGCACCATGTTGACCAGGCTGGTCTGGAACTCCTGACCTCAGGTGATCTGCCTGCCTTGGCCTCCCAAAGTGCAGAGATTACAGGCGTGAGCCACCGCACCTGGCCTTCTTCTTTCTTTTTCTTTTTCTTTTTTTTAAGAGAGAGGGTCTTAGGCCGGGCATGGTGGCTCATGCCTGTAATCCCAGCACTTTGGGAGGCCGAGGCGGGCAGATCACCTGAGGTCAGGAGTTCGTGACCAGCCTGGCCAACATGGTGAAACCTCGTCTCTACTAAAAATACAAAAATTAGCCAGGCGTGGTGGTGGGTGCCTGTAATCCTAGCTACTTGGGAGACTGAGGCAGGAGTCACTTGAACCCAGGAGGTGGAGGTTGCAGTGAGCCAAGACTGTGCCACTACACTCCGGCCTGGGAAACAAGAGTGAAACTCTGTCTCAAAAAAAAAAAGAAAAAAAGAAAAAGAAAGAGAGAGCATCTTGAGATATTGCCCTGGCTGAAATGAAGTGGTACAATCATAGCTCACTGCAGCCTTGAACTCCTGGCTCCAGGGATCCTCCTGCCTCTGCCTTCTGTCTTCCAAGTAGCTGGGACTACAGGTAGGTACCACCACATCTGGCTAGTTTTTTATTTTATTTTTGTAGAGACAGGGGTCTCACTATATTGGCCAGGCTTGGTCTTGAACTTCTCAAAGTGCAGGGATTGTAGGCATGAACCACTGTGCCCTGCCCTTCAATTGATAGGAGAGACATTTAAAAGAATTTATGTTAGAGCATGAAAATATGTTTTTTAAAAAGACAAAATAAGCCCAAACCATAAAGAAAATATTGGTAAATTTGACTACATTAAAAAAAATTCTGTATTATAAAACATAGGATGGGGGACATGATAAACCACAGACTGGAAGAAGGTGTTTACAATGTAGGTGATGGACAAAGGATTAGTATTTAATATGTGCAGGATTCCTAAAAAGAAACAGAACCAAGTTGCAAAGGATATGGATAGGCAATTCATGGAGGAATAAGAGCTTAAACTCAAGAATAATTGCTATGGTTTGAATGTGTCCCCTCCAAAATTCAGGCATTGAAACTTACAATGTGATGGTATTAAGAAGTGGGGCCTTTAAGAGGTGATTAAGTGATTGGTGTGCCTCTCCTTGTGAATGGAATTAGGGACCCTTACACAAGGCCTTGATGGACTTGCCCTTCTGTCTTCCACTATGTGAGGACACAGTGTTCCTCCACTCCGGAGGATGTAGCAACAAGGTGCCACGCTGGGAGCAGAGAATGTTCCTCAGCAGACAGTCACACCTGCTGGCACCTTGATCTTGCACTTTCCAGCCTCTAGAACTACAAGAAAATAAATTTTGGTTCTTTATAAATTACTCACTCTCAAATATTAGCAGCACAAAGGCAGAAATAAAAAAATGCAAAAAAAAAAAACTCACAGTGAGGTAAAACTTTATGTCTATCATGTTGGTAAAAGTTTAAATCTGAAAACCCCAGTGGTGGGTCCTTATGAATCAACACTGTTGGGGCAGGAGAGGGTGTGGGGGCGTGTAAATTAGGATAATCACTTAGAACAATTTGGAAAAATTTGGTCAAGTTGAGAATGTGGATTTCCTCTGATGCTGCAATTTCACTTCAAGGTGTACACTCCCAGAAATTCTTGCACAGGTGCACAGAGAGCCATAGAAAGGATGCTCACTGCAGCATTCAAATTTGTAATGCTGAATACCTGGAAATCACATTGATGTCCATAAGGATGCATAAATTAATTGTGATGTCTTCATACTAATTTATTGATCATGTGATCTTGAGCCTAAACCGCAAATTTTTCTTCACTTGATGATGAGGATCACAATAGTACCTATCTGATAAAAAGATTTTTTGAGGGTAACATGATTAAATACTAGAACAGTGTACAATACTGTAACTTGCCTAGAACAGTGTCAAGCACAAAATAAAATCCATTAACAGTGGTAACAACAGCAACAGCAGCAATAGTAGAAGTAGTATAAAACAGACAATGAATACATCAACATGGCTGAATTGTACAAAATGTGAAAGGGAAGAAGAAAGTTGCAGGAGAATATATAAGTATAATACTATTTGTGTGAAGTTTAAAACCATCAATGCAGTACCATATAATGTCTATGGAAACATACATATATTACAGAATTGTAGAAATATGCATGGGAATGATGAACACCAATTTCTGGATAATCTAAATCCATCTAAAATGGATTTTGAAGATGGAGATGGGGAAATAGGATCTAAGAGGGTAATGGAGGCTTCAGTAATATCTATCATATTTTATTTTTAAGCTTGATTTTGTATGATATTTGCCATCTATATTATTGTATGCCTGAAAACAATAAATTTTAAAGATATTACTTTGGCTGGGAACATACTTTATGTTTTTCATCTACCCCTTATCTATGCCCTCATTACACATTGGCTGCTCCAAAAAATGATTAAATCTAGGAGGCCTTGATTTAAAATGTTCAAAGCAAACAATCAATCTCATTTCAAAAATTCATAGAAAAATTCTTCCATTTTGTTTTTTTTTGGCACAGAAATAAGTTTCTGTGGGGCTGTGCTGTGTGTTTTGTTTATTGTCTAGCATAGGACGGGAATTAAAAATACATTCACACCTGTTGTTTCCTGACACATGCACACGTATGTTTGTTGCGGCACTATTCACAATAGCAAAGACTTGGAACCAACCCAAATGTCCAACAATGATAGACTGGATTAAGAAAATGTGGCACATATACACCATGGAATACTATGCAGCCATAAAAAATGATGAGTTCATGTCCTTTGTAGGGACATGGATGAAACTGGAAAACATCATTCTCAGTAAACTATCGCAAGGACAAAAAACCAAACGCTGCATGTTCTCACTCATAGGTAGAAATTGAACAATGAGAACTCATGGACAGAGGAAGGGGAACATCACACTCCAGGGACTGTTGTGGGGTGGGGAGAGCGGGGAGGGACAGCATTAGGAGATATACCTAATGCTAAATGACGAGTTAATGGGTGCAGCAAACCAACATGGATACATATGTAACAAACCTGCACATTGTGCACATGTACCCTAAAACCTAAAGTATAATAATAAAATAAAAATAAATACATTCACAAATTAGTTGGTGTTTCACTTCTTTGGAATCGAAAAATAAATTTCCCACAAGATAATAATAATTACTATCTTTTGAGACAGGATCTTACTCTGTTGCCCAGGCTGGAGAGCAGTGGCACTAACATGGCTCACTGCAGCTTCAAATTCCTGGGCTCAAGAGATCCTCCCACGTCAGCCTCCCAAGTAACTGGGATCACAGGCATATGCCACCACACTCGGCTAATTTTAATTTTTTTTGTAGAGAGGGAGCCTCTCTGTGTTACCCAGGCTGGTCTCGAACTCCTGGGCTCAAGTGATTCTCCTACCTTGTCCTCCCAAAGTGCTAGGACTACAGATGTGAGCCACCATGTCCAGTCCATGAATAATTTAAAGAGAGTGGCTAATTTCTCACCCTAACTCATAAAATCCTATTTAATCCATGTTGTTCTTTAAATTGCAGGCAATTGTAACAAATGCAGAAAAACTTTTTTTTTTTTTTTTTGGCTTGGTACTATTGTGATAACATCAGTCTCAATACAGGCATACTTTCATTGAAAAAGGAAAATTCTAAATTAGCTGGTGTTTTAAATTTCCCTGTCTTTCATAGTATTTAATAACCCCCTCTGTTTACAAATACACAGTTCATCTTAATTCCAAATATGCCATAATTACATTTTTCTAAAATGGATTTTTTTCAGTGTTGGAAATTCTTAATTGAAAGCCCGCACCCCTAAGTGATTTGTGGGAGCTCTAAAGAGAAGTATCAGGAAAGCTCTACCCCAGCTAAGTCCTACTTTCTTGGTTACTACCCGGTTCCCACTCACTTTCAGGGCCAGAAGCTGTCTGGTGAGAGAAAGGTGGACACCCCTACCTGGGTAAATAAAAGGTAGGGGTGGAGTGGGGACTGGGCGAAGTGACAGAGATGGCACAAGTAGGGAGAAAAACAGGATTTCATCAAGAAGATCCAGGTGGAAGCCAGGAAATGACAGGCTCTCAGGAAAAAGTAGCATGGAACAAAGTCAAGAGTGAACAGGAAAGAAATGAAGATCCAAAAGCAGGAAGAATTTAAGTTGTTCAAAACCAAGGCTATTGATTTGGGCTGGAGTTTCTGCTTAGGTAGGACCTGTGTGGCTGAGCTGGGGGCAAGAGCTTAAAGGAGTTACAGACAGGACACCTGGGAGGAATTTCCTTTGAACAAACCAAATCCCTTGTCTATCTGAAAACTGAAATCCATTTCTTCTCCCTCTTTTTTTCCTTTTCCATATTCTCCCTCCTTCTTTCTTTCTTTCCTCCTTCTTTCATTTGGAAAAAATTTTATGTATGTTCCACCATCCAGAATGAACAAATGTTATTCCATTACATTTGTTTCAAATATTTTTAATAAAAAATGAAGTATTAAAAACAGATTTGTACTCCTTCTCAGTCCCATACATCTCCTTCCCTCCCAAGCACATCCACTATCATGAATTTCATGTGTGTTCTCCTAGTTTGTGCTTTTTCTTTCCTTTGGTAATTTGACTATACATCTATCTGCCTATTGTTAAAGAAAAAAATATTAAATGATACTTGTTAAAGCATGGTAAGGAAGACTTTATTCAGGACCATCATGATATGCATTGGGACCACAGCAATGGGATTTTGCAGTGGGGAAGAGAGATTGGGCTCAACTTTGAATTCAGCATGGGCAAGTGGGAATTTATAGCCAAGGAGCAAGGTGGGGATCAGTGGACGGAAACCTACTAAGAGAAAACATCAGGGGTAAGGGGGATTCTGTCTAAAGTGACCTAATAGGATTCTTGCTGAAGATGGGCCAGATTGATCAGACGTCACCTGGGAGATAGTGGAGGATGAACTCGGTCAGATATTGAGCATGGTTAGATATCAAGGGTGGGCATTCTTGCTAAACTGACTTAGCAAGGTTCTTTGCTAAAACTGAATTTTGTAAAGAAGTGCACAGATGGGCTTATGAGAAGGTTCAGGAGACTGACTAAATGTTGGCCAAACAAAGAATATTTTTTTACCATAAACACTATTGTATACTGTTTTGCGTGTCTTAAAGATAGATGTAAATATGTTATACCTTGCATATTGTTGAACAATTTGCTTTTGTCATGGAACATACCTTTTAGCTCTAGCCATGTTGACTTATGCTGATAAAATTTGTTCCTCGTAAGTAGTGTAGTATTCCATCATACAATGTGCCACATATTTTTTTCTTTTTTTTAATTATACTTTAAGTTCTAGGGTACATGTGTACAACGTGCAGGTTTGTTACATATGTATACATGTGCCATGTTGGTGTGCTGCACCCATTAACTCGTCATTTACATTAGGTATATCTGCTAATGCTATCCCTCCCCCCTCCCCCCACATGCACAACAGGCCCCGGTGTGTGATGTTCCCCTTCCTGTGTCCAAGTGTTCTCATTGTTCAATTCCCACCTGTGAGTGAGAACATGCGGTGTTTGGCTTTTTGTCTTTGCGATAGTTTGCTGAGAATGATGGTGTCCAGCTTCATCCATGTCCCTACAAAGGACATGAACTCATCATTCTTTATAGCTGTATAGTATTCCATGGTGTATATGTGCCACATTTTCTTAATCCAGTCTATTGTTGTTGGACATTTGGGTTGGTTCTAAGTCTTTGTTATTGTGAATAGTGCCACAATAAACATATGTCTGCATGTGTCTTTATAGCAGCATGATTTATAATCCTTTGGGTATCTACCCAGTAATGGGATGGCTGGGTCAAATGGTATATCTAGTTCTAGATCCCTGAGGAATCACCACACTGACTTCCACAGTGGCTGAACTAGTTTACAATCCCACCAACAGTGTAAAAGTGTTCCTATTTCTCCACATCCTCTCCAGCACCTGTTGTTTCCTGACTTTTTAATGATCACCATTCTAACTGGTGTGAGATGGTATCTCACTGTGGTTTTGATTTGCATTTCTCTGATGGGCAGTGATGATGAGCATTTTTTCAGGTGTCTATTGGCTGCATAAATGTCTTCTTTTGAGAAGTGTCTATTCATATCCTTTGCCCACTTGTTGATGGGGTTGTTTGTGTTTTTCTTGTAAATTTGTTTGAGTTCTTTGTAGATTCTGGATATTAGCCCTTTGTCAGATGAGTAGATTGCAAAAATTTTCTCCCGTTCTGTAGGTTGCCTGTTCACTCTGATGGTAGTTTCTTTTGCTGTGCAGAAGCTCTTTAGTTTAATTAGATCCCATTTGTCAATTTTGGCTTTTGTTGCCATTGCTTTTGGTGTTTTAGACATATAGACCTTGCCCATGCCTATGTCCTGAATGGTATTGCCTAGGTTTTCTTCTAGGGTTTTTATGGTTTTAGGTCTAACATGTAAGTCTTTAATCCATCTTGAATTAATTGTTGTATAAGGTGTAAGGAAGGGATCCGGTTTCAGCTTTCTACATATGGGTAGCCAGTTTTCCCAGCACCATTTGTTAAATAGGAAATCCTTTCCCCATTTCTTGTTTTTGTCAGGCTTGTGAAAGATCAGATGGTTGTAGATGTGTGGCATTATTTCTGAGGGCTCTGTTCTGTTCCATTGGTCTATATCTCTGTTTTGGTACCAGTACGGTGCTGTTTTGGTTACTGTAGCCTTGTAGTATAGTTTGAAGTCAGGTAGCGTGATGCCTCCAGCTTTGTTCTTTTGGCTTAGGATTGACTTGGCAATGCAGGCTCTTTTTTGGTTCCATACGAACTTTAAAGTAGTTTTTTCCAATTCTGTGAAGAAAGTCATTGGTAGCTTGATGGAGATGGCATTGAATCTATAAATTACCTTGGGCAGTATGGCCATTTTCACGATATTGATTCTTCCAACCCATGAGCATGGAATGTTCTTCCATTTGTTTGTATCATCTTTTATTTCATTGAGCAGTGGTTTGTAGCTCTCCTTGAAGAGGTCCTTCTCATCCCTTGTAAGTTGGATTCCTAGGTATTTTATTCTCTTTGAGGCAATTGTGAATGGGAGTTCACTCATGATTTGGCTCTCTGTTTGTTTGTTATTAGTGTATGAGAATGCTTGTGATTTTTGCACACTGATTTTGTATCCTGAGCCTTTGCTGAAGTTGCTTATCAGCTTCAGGAGATTTTGGGCTGAGACTATGGGGTTTTCTAGATATACAATCATGTCATCTGCAAACAGGGACAATTTGACTTCCTCTTTTCCTACTTGAATACCCTTTATTTCTTTCTCCTGCCTGATTGCCCTGGCCAGAACTTCTGACACTATGTTGAGTAGGAGTGGTGAGAGAGGGCATCCCTGTCTTGTGCCAGTTTTCAAAGGGAATGCTTCCAGTTTTTGCCCATTCAGTATGATATTGGCTGTAGGTTTGTCATAGATAGCTCTTATTATTTTGAGATAAGTCCCATCAATACCGAATTTATTGAGAGTTTTTAGCATGAAGGGGTGTTGAATTTTGTCAAAGGCCTTTTCTGCATCTATTGAGATGATCATGTGATTTTTTTCATTGGTTCTGTTTATATGCTAGATTACATTTACTGATTTGCATATGTTGAACCAGCCTTGCATCCCAGGGATGAAGCCCACTTGATTATGGTGGATAAGCTTTTTGATGTGTCGCTGGATTTGGTTTGCCAGTATTTTATTGAAGATTTTTGCATCGATATTCATCAGGGATATTGGTCTAAAATTCTCTTTTTTTGTTGTTTTTTTTTTTGAGATGGAATCTCGCTCTGTCGCCCAGGCTGGAGTGCAGTGGCGCAATCTCGACTCACTGCAAGCTCCGCCTCCTGGGTTCACGCTATTCTCCTGCCTCAGCCTCTCTGAGTAGCTGGGACTACAGGCACCCACCACCACGCCCGGCTAATTTTTTTGCATTTTTAGTAGAGATGGGGTTTCACTGTGGTCTCGATCTCCTGACCTCGTGATCCGCCCTCCTCGGCCTCTCAAAGTGCTGGGATTACAAGCGTGAGCCACCACACCCGGCCTAAAATTCTCTTTTTTTTGTTGTGTCTCTGCCAGGCTTTGGTATCAGGATGATGCTGGCCTCATAAAATGAGTTAGGGACGATTCCCTCTTTTTCTATTGATTGGAATAGTTTCAGAAGGAATGGTACCAGCTCCTCCTTGTACCTCTGGTAGAATTGGGCTGTGAATCTGTCTGGTCCTGGACTTTTTTTGGTTGGTAAGGTATTAATTATTGCCTCAATTTCAGAGCCTGTTATTGGTCTATTCAGAGATTCAACTTCTTCCTTGTTTTGTATTGGGAGGGTGTATGTGTCCAGGAATTTATCCGCTTCTTCTAGATTTTCTAGTTTATTTGCATAGAGGTGTTTATAGTATTCTCTGATGGTAGTTTATATTTCTGTGGGATCGGTGGTGATATCCCCTTTATCATTTTTTATTGCATCTATTTGATTCTTCTCTCTTTTATGCTTTATTAGTCTTGCTAGTGGTCTATCAACTTTGTTGATCTTTTCAAAAAACCAGCTCCTGGATTCATTGATTTTTTGAAGGGTTTTTTGTGTCTCTATCTCCTTTAGTTCTGCTCTGATCTTAGTTATTTCTTGCCTTCTGCTAGCTTTTGAATGTGTTTGCTTTTGCTTCTGTAGTTCTAATTGTGATGTTAGGGTGTCAATTTTAGATCTTTCCTGCTTTCTCTTGTGGGCATTTAGTGCTATAAATTTCCCTCTACACACTGCTTTAAACGTGTCCCAGAGATTCTGGTATGTTGTGTCTTTGTTCTCGTTGGTTTCAAAGAACATCTTTATTTCTGCCTTCATTTCATTATGTACCCAGTAGTCATTCAGGAGCAGGTTGTTCAGTTTCCATGTAGTTGAGTGGTTTTGAGTGAGTTTCTGAATGCTGAGTTCTAGTTTGATTGCACTGTGGTCTGAGAGACAGTTTGCTATAATTTCTGTTCTTTTACATTTGCTGAGGAGAGCTTTATTTCCAACTATGTGGTCAATTTTGGAATAAGTGCGGTGTGGTGCTGAGAAGAATGTATATTCTGTTGATTTGGGGTGGAGAGTTCTGTGTATGTCTATTAGGTCTGCTTGGTGCAGAGCTGAGTTCAATTCCTGGATATCCTTGTTAACTTTCTGTCTCATTGATCTGTCTAATGTTGACAGTGGGGAGTTAAAGTCTCTCAGTATTATTATGTGGGAGTCTAAGTCTCTTTGTAGGTCACTCAGGACTTGCTTTATGAATCTGGGTGCTCCTGTATTGGGTTCATATATATTTAAGATAGTTAGCTCTTCTTTTTGAATTGATGCCTTTACCATTATGTAATGGCCTTCTTTGTCTCTTTTGATCTTTATTGGTTTAAAGTCTGTTTTATCAGAGACTGGGATTGCAACCCCTGCCTTTTTTTGTTTTCCATTTGCTTGGTAGATCTTCCTCCATCCCTTTATTTTGAGCCTATGTGTGTCTCTGCACATGAGATGGGTTTCCTGAATACAGCACACTGATGGGTCTTGACTCTTTATCCAATTTGCCAGTCTGTATCTTTTAATTGGAGCATTTAGTCCATTTACATTTAAGGTTAATATTGTTATGTGTGAATTTGATCCCGTCATTATGATGCTGGCTGGTTATTTTGCTCATTAGTTGATGCAGTTTATTCCTAGCCTTGATGGTCTTTACAATTTGGCATGTTTTTGCAGTGGCTGGTACTGGTTGTTCCTTTCCATGTTTAGTGCTTCCTTCAGGAGCTCTTGTAGGGCAGGCCTGGTGGTGGCAAAATCTCTCAGCATTTGCTTGTCTGCAAAGTATTTTATTTCTCCTTCACTTATGAGGCTTAGTTTGGCTGGATATGAAATTCTGGTTGAAAATTCTTTCTTTAAGAATGTTGAATATTGGCCCCCACTCTCTTCTGGCTTGTAGAGTTTCTGCCGAGAGATCAGGTGGTGGTCTGATGGGCTTCCCTTTGTGAGTAACCCAACCTTTCTCTCTGGCTTCCCTTAACATTTTTTCCTTCATTTCAACTTTGGTGAATCTGACAATTATGTGTCTTGGAGTTGCTCTTCTCAAGGAGTATCTTTGTGGCGTTCTCTGTATTTCCTGAATTTGAATGTTGGCCTGCCTTGCTAGGTTGGGAAAGTTCTCCTGGATAATATCCTGTAGAGTGTTTTCCAACTTGATTCCATTCTCCCCATCACTTTCAGGTACACCAATCAGATGTAGATTTGGTGTTTTCACATAGTCCCATATTTCTTGGAGGCTTTGTTCATTTCTTTTTATTCTTTTTTCTCTAAACTTCTCTTCTCACTTCATTTCATTCATTTGATCTTCCATCACTGAAACTCTTTCTTCCAGTTGATTGAATCAGTTACTGAAGCTTGTGCATTCGTCATGTAGTTCTCGTGCCATGCTTTTCAGCTCCATCAGGTTATTTAAGGACTTCTCTACGTTGGTTATTCTAGTTAGCCATTCGTCTAATCTTTTTTCAAGGTCTTTAACTTCTTTGCCGTGGGTTCAAACTTCCTCCTTTAGCTCAGAGAAGTTTGATCATCTGAAGGCTTCTTCTCTCAACTCATCAAAGTCATTCACTGTCCAGGTTTGTTCCGTTGCTGGTGAGGAGCTGCATTCCTTTGGAGGAGGAGAGGTGCTCTGATTTTTGGAATTTTCAGTTTTTCTGTTCTGTTATTTCCCCATCTTTGTGGTTTCATCTACCTTTGGTCTTTGACGATGGAGACATACAGATAGGGTTTTGATGTGGATGTCCTTTCTGTTTGTTAGTTTTCCTTCTAACAGTCAGGACTGTATGCTGTAGGTCTGTTGGAGTTTGCTGGAGGTCCACTCCAGATGCTGTTTGGCTGGGTATCAGCAGCGGAGGCTGCAGAACAGTGAATATTGGTGAACAGCAAATGTTGCTGCCTGATCTTCTCTGGAAGTTTTGTCTCAGAGGGGTACCCGGCTGTGTGAGGTGTCAGTCTGCCCCTAGTGGGGGGTGCCTCCCACTTAGGCTACTTGGGGGTCAGGGACCCACCTGAGGAGGCAGTCTGTCCATTCTCAGATCTCAAGCTGATCCTGCTGGGAGAACCGATACTGTCTTCCAAGTTGTCAGAGGTTTCTGCTGCCTTTTGTTCGGCTATGCCCTGCCCCTAGAGGTGGAGTCTACAGAGTCAGACAGGCCTCCTTGAGCTGCTGTGGGTTCCACCCAGTTTGAACTTCCTGACCACTTTGCTTACCTACTCAAGCCTCAGCAATGGCGGGCACCCCTTCCCTAGCCTCGCTGCCACCTTGCAGTTTGATCTCAGACTGCAGTGCTAGCAATGAGTGAGGCTCTGTGGGCATAGGACCCTCTGAGCCAGGCATGGGATATAATCTCCTGGTGTGCTGTTTGCTAAGACTGTCAGAAATGCGCAGTATTAGGGTGGGAGTGACCCAATTTTCCAGGTGCTGTCACCCCTTTCCTTGCCTAGGAAAGGAAATTTCCTGACCCCCTGCACTTACCGGGTGAGGTGATGCCTTGCCTTGCTTTGGCTCACGCTTGGTGTGCTGCACCCACTGTCCGACAAACCCCAGTGAGATGAACCCAGTACCTCAGTTGCAGAAATCATCCATCTTCTGCATCGCTCACGCTGGGGGCTGTAGACTGCAGCTGTTCCTATTTGGCAATCTTGGAACCCGGGAGCAACACGCCACGTTTTATGTATCCATTCCCTTCACGATGCGTATTGTGTTTTCAATTTTTTTTTTGCCATTATAAGCAATGCTACATTTTGGAATTAATTTCTCCTTTAACAATGAAACAGGTATTTCCAGAGCTAGAAAAATAATAAACTATAATTCTGATTTTTTGTGCAATCTGTGATAAAGGACTAAAATGCCTCTAAATTTAAATTGTGTATGAGTTGAATGTGTCTAGGTCTCACAAATTTGTTAATTTTAGGTTAAGTTTGCTTATCTTGGTAGAATTCTCTACTATGTAAAAGTGTAGCTTTGAGAGCCAAACTGCTTGGGTTCAAATTTTGTCTCAGTCTCTGATTAACTGAGGCTCATTGGCCAGTTGGAAAATTCTTTCCCTTTCTAGTATGTAGCTAATGCATGAACTCAGGGCAGTCTTCATTGGCTATCAGCACCTTTGGACATTTTTCCAGTGTTTGGGCAAGAGAGTCCCTATCTGAGTCCCTGCTTCCTACTAAGTAGCTGGGGAACAGATATGGACGCTGGGATCAGTCAATCATTTGCCAGAGCTGGAATTCTAAAGAAATGGAATCCATTCTGGCAAGGTTGGAGGAGGCTGTATCCTGCTTTCAGAGGCAGTGAAGTTGTAGGTTCTAAGGTAGCGTCCAGGCCCATTGTCCAGTATCAATAGTCTTGGTGATGCAAGCAGCAGTGTCTATGGTGGTAGCATCAGTGGTGAGCTCTGCAGTGTGATTTTGGGCATAGTTCCCAGTGAGGTTGCCTCCAGATCCTGTTTCTCCAGCCTTTAGAGAATCTTTTTTTTTTTTTTTTTTTTTGAGACAGAGTCTTGCTGTCATCCAGGCTGGAGTGCAGTGGTGTGATCTCTGCTCACTGCAGGCGCCGCCCCCCGGGTTCACGCCATTCTCCTGCCTCAGCCTCCCAAGCAGCTGGGACTACAGGTGCCCGTTACCTCGCCTGGCTAATTTCTTGTATTTTTAGTAGAGACAGGTTTTCACCGTGTTAGCCAGGATGGTCTTGATCTCCTGAACTCATGATCCACCTGCCTCGGCCTCCCAAAGTGTCCTTTAGAGAATCTTAAACTCCATTCGTGAACTATTTTTCTATTTAAACCAATCACTTCTTTTCAGTTGTTTGCAACTAAGACCTCTTTCTAAAAGAGGTCAGATGTCACAGAACGCTAGTTGGGTCCTCCCCTTCTGCCTCATTCAGCCTTTTCCTTCTCAGGATGCATTGGCTCTCTGGTGAGTGTGAGCTGGAAGAGTTCAAGTCTGAATTCACATATCCCTACAAAACCCACTTTTTCTGACATTCATGTCCTGTGGTGATGTCCACTGTGTTAGACTTTCCTTACTTCTTATTTCTTTAAGGAGCACCTATTTTTCCCTTCTGGCTTCTGTGACCCCTCCCAATCCCAGCCACTACACTAGACATATCATGTATTATTTGAATCTCAATAGTGTAATTGTGGAAAGAGATTATTAGATTATTTTGCAGTAGGGTTTCTAGGCTTCAGAGAAATAAGAAGCAGTTAGATTCTTGTTTAACTCTATTTGAGCAACCCATGGTCATTAAGGAGGCTTTTATTAGAGGTCACTCTGACCATGGAATCAAGAGTTTACTCATAGACAGCCCTTTCCCTATGATCTCTAAGGGAGGTCAGTGTACAGGAATAATGGTGAGAAAAGGAAAGTCTCATTCTAATTTTTTTGTGGCTCAGACTCTCATCCCTATTTTAAGAGGGCCTGGTAAGGTGGGTTCTGCTTTATGGAGCCCTCCTTTTTCTGTAAGCCACTTAGACCATATGGCTTCAGACCAAGGAAGCTGTAAGTTCAGATTTCTTTCTCTCACTCATCACTTCCTCCTCCCCCATCCCCCTAACATGTCACCCAGGACACATCCTGATCTTAGAGCTCTAGTTAGAGACTGACCTAACACACACCTGTCAGGACTTGGCTGGAAGACACCACAGAGGGGTGTGATATGAATGTGCTTACCCTCAGCGTGGAGCTGACTGGGTCCACAACTGGGGTCTAGTCCTGGCCCAGCCAGGTGGAAGGAGGGACGAGAGGAAATAATATATTCCCTTGTATGTTGTAACAGATTCTGGCTTAGAACTCCAGCAGAGAAGAAAAAGGAGTTGGAAGAAAGAAAGCCCTATCTTTTTTTTCTTAATTTAACTTTTATTTTAAGTTCAGGGGTACATGTGCAGGTTTGTTATATAGGTAAACTTATGTCATGGGGGTTTGTTGTACAGATTATTTCATCACCCAGGTATTAAGCCTTTTACCCATTAGTTATTTTTCCTGATCCTCTCCCTCCTCTCACCCTCCACTCTCCAATAGGCCCCAGTGTGTGTTATTCCCTTCTATGTGTCCATGTGTTCTCATCATTTAGCTCCCACTTATAAGTGAGAACATGCTGTTTTCTGTTCCTGCACTAGTTTGCTAAGAATAATGGCCTCTAGCTCCATTCATGTTCTTGCAAAGGCCATGATCCCATTCTTTTTTATGGCTGCATAGTATTCCATGGCGTATGTGTACCACATTTTCTTTATCCGGTCTACCATTGATGGCATTTAGGTTGATTCCATGTCTTTGCTATTGTCAATAGTGCTTCAATGAACATATGCATGCATGTGTCTTTATGATAGAATGATTTATATTCCTTTGGGTATATACCCAGTAATGAGATTGTCAGTCAAATGTTATTTCTGTTTTTAGGTCTTTGAGAAATCACCACACTTTTCCACAATGGTTGAACTAATTTACACTCCCACCCACATATTATGTGTTTTCATATTATAGTTTTCGCCATCTGGTAGATGTATAAGCATTCCTTTTCCTCCACAACCTCACCAGCATCTGTTATTTTTTTGACTTTTTAGTAATAACCATTCTGACTGGTGTGAGATGGTATCTCATTGTAGTTTTGATTCACATTTCTCTAATGATCAGTGAAGTTGAGCATTTCTTCATATGCTTGTTGACTGCATATATGTCTTCTTTTGAAAAGTGTCTATTCATGTCCTGTGCCCACTTTTTAATGGGATTTTTTTATTGTAAATTCATTGAAGTTTCTTATAGATTCTGGATATTAAGCCTTTGTCTGATGCATAGTTTGCAAAAATTTTCTCCCATTCTGTAAGTTGTCTGTTTACTCTGTTGACAGTTTCTTTTGCTGTGCAAAAGCTCTTAAATAAGATCCCATTTGTCAACTTTTTGCTTTTGTTGCAATGGCCTTTGTCATCTTTGCGATGAAATCTTTGCTCATTCCTAGGCCCAGAATGAGAGGAAGTCAAATTATCTCTGTTTGCAGTTGACATTCTCCTATATCTAAACCCTTTTAGACCCATAGTCTTGGCCCAAAAGCTCCTTCAGCTGATAAACAACTTTAGCAAAGTCTGAGGATACAAAATCAATGTACAAAAATCGCTGGCATTTTTATACACCAACAACAGTTAGCTGAGAGCCATTCAGTAATGCAATCCCATTCATAATTGCCACCAAAGAATAAAATACCTAAAACTTTCGTATTTCTAGGTGAAATATCTCTACAAGAAGAACTACAAAACACTGCTCAAAGAAATTAGAGATGACACAAACAAATGGAAAAACGTTCCATGCTCATGGATAGAGGAGGCTTATCTTTAGAGCTTTTAAACTCTGTGGCCCTACCCACTAGAAAACTTGGTGCAAAATAAAGAGAGAATCTCTGGGAGAAGAGAAGAGCTTTGTGAGCTTCCCTGTCCCCAGGCTAAATACATATAGAAGTTTTACCAACCCCGAGATGCTGATGAGACTGATTCCCTGTTTCATCTCAAGCCTAGACACCTGCTACTATGGTGTCTAAATGTTAGCATTTAGATAGGAGCATGGAAGAACTGGTTATTAGCTATATCATGTTAACCATATTAATATTTATGTTTATAAATTGCTCATCATAAAATCACAACAAAAGAGGTAAAATCAGTCTTAAAATATATATTTTTAAAATTACTGCTTTGTTTCATCCCAGAATCATGTTTTAAAGACTTGGAATATTTCCACTAGCTAGATTTCTCAGGTCTCTACAATGTAAAGCATGAGACTCAAAATCCTAACTTATGATCTGCTAGTAATTTATAGTTCTCTGGCTAGAATAATTAAGTTGTCATGTAGTTATCAAAAATGATGTAAATTCTTGGCTATTACAGGAATCTTAAAATGATTTAAAAATAACCCTGGAGAAAAGCTTTTTTTAATCTGACATTTACTAGTAGCAATACTCCTTGCTTTTTGGAATATCAGGACTCACCTTGTGTTTTTCTGTTGTTTCCCAAGACTGAATCTATCTACAGTTTACTCTAAAGTTTTTGCTGTCTGGTAGAACCATCTTCATCTTGATCTTGTCGATGACCATTGATAATTTTAATATTACTTTTCTATATTAACTGGAGTCTTCTTGTACTGAATGAACATCTTTTAACTCAGCCAACTATGGCTCAGTTTGACTATTGTGAGGAGGCAGTTGGGGAGAGTCAGGAGCCCCGGACTAGGTTTCCCAAAAGGCAGGGAATGGGGCAAATAATGAATACAGTAACTGTTTGAACCATTGTCTCCCTTCTAATAAAATGTGTTTTGAGGAATACTACTGTCATATGATTATTCAGTTAAAAAGTCATATGGTCAGTTCAGTTTGTGTAAAACTTTACATGATTTACCTGTCTTGGAGACGAATAATGCACATTAGCACATCTGAGAAATCCCCTAGTAAAATAACCTGGCTTAATGTTCTTTAAGCCATAATTATTCAAATTTATTTGGCCCCAGGGGCACTTTTTCTTAGGTAATCCTATTCCACTAATGCTTTATGGAGACTGGGCTCCATGAAAATCATTTGGAGAAGAGTACTGACAGGCATTTGCCATCAAGGATCCAAGATGAAGTAAGCAACAAAACAAAGACAGGCATAAGGCTAGAAAAGGTCAAAGCTCATAGGAAGCTTTAAAAAAATGAAAAAGGATGGGAGGAGCCTAAGCTGATAGGTGAAGCATGAGCCTCTTGCTGGGGCAAGGAGCCTAGAGAGGTGAAGAGACTGGGGTCACAGGAAAGGGTTGCTCCGTGGAGTCTAATAAGGACTCATACTTCCAGCAGCCAAGTGAGATAGCTGCTATTACTGCACCCATCTTACAAATAAGAAAATGGAGGCTCGAAGAGGTTAAGTTGCCCACTGTCACTTAGCTGGTTGGAGGCAGAGCTGGGGTTCAAGGTCAGGAGTGATTCCATAGCCAGTGCTCTTGCCACTGTGCCACACTGTCTTCTGGTGATTTTGTTTTCTAAATATATGTCCAAAATTTATTCTCCTTTCCATCCATCCCACAGTAGGAGTAGATGATGAGTCAAGTTTTCAGAGATGTTGAATTTTGAGGTTCACATGGGACCAGCTTCATTTCTTCTTTCCATGTAATTGCACATATTTCCTTCTCTGCCCTGAATACTCTCAGATCTCTTTTTCCCAACCCCCTTCTTTGCCTCTATCCCTTCCCTACATAGTGAACTCATCATAATCATCACATGTATACACATATACACATGCACACACACACACATTATATATGTACAAAATACATATATGTCTTATACACATATATACATACATACAAATTTCACTGTGTGTATAATATATAAATGTCATATGTCTTTTTAACACACATACATATATAAATATACATATGCTATTCATCTGTGATGAAATTATTTGCAAAGCTCTCCCCCACCCATTTCATATCCCCTACCTGAAAGTCATAATTCTTGTAAATTTATGGTCAGATGCAAGGGAAATAATACAGTGGCTGTAAATGGATGATAATGACTTTGGGTGGGGCTTCTGAACTCTTAACTGGAATTTTTGTTTTGTTGTCTTGCTGCTACCTTGGATTCCATTCTTTATAGTATGAAGCTTTAGTAAAATTCTATTAGCCTTCTGGGAGGGGTTAATTAGAAATGTAGACAAAGGAGAACTAGTCAATATAATTTATTTAGATTTTTCAAAAGGCTCTTAACAAATTTCCAAAACCAATACTGTATTAAAAATATAATTATACATTGATGGAAATATTTTGTTACTAATAGAATCTTGGATTAAAAATAAACTCCAGCAGTTCATAGACATTTTTAACAGAGATAACAACAAAAATTATATAAAATATACACATGTATGTATATATGCCTATATATTTTGAGACAGGGTCTTGCTGTGTCAGCCAGGATGGAGTGCAGTGGTGTGATCACAGCTTATTGTAGACTCGACCTCCTGGGCTAAAGCTATCCAACTGGCTGGGACTATAGTCGTGCACCACCATAACCAGTATAGTATTAGATTTAAAAGTGGGATATAAAATTACATAAACAGTAGTATCACAACAATGAAATATTTGCAGAAACTCAGAAATATTTTCTATTTTCTTTCCAGATTTTCCTTAATACTATTCTTAAATTCCATTTTTAATAATTGGCTTGAAAGTACAGATGAGAAAGAGTGAAATCAGCAGGTTGGCTAGGAAAGGAAGAATGCTATCATAGGTAAATCAAAAGACTAAGATTATAAAAAGAGAAGAAATTACTATAAAAATATTATTTAGGTGTGAACATAAGTTTATATTTCTGCTCATTTAAGCATAATATTCTAAGTTAGCCAAAGAAATCAGAAAAAGAGAAACATAGTATAATAAAGATTTTATGAGTTAAGTGTCATATATTAATATTCATAACCAGTTTTTTCCATATACAATCTAGTGAATGCCATAATTTTTTAAAGAAAAACATAAAATTAGAAAGCTAATAATGGTGACTATTGACTTATTGACTGCCTAAAACATCTACATTTGGACTTTTTAAAAGATATATTATGATTTTAGTATTGAAAATAGAGTTCTCATATTATATATTACCATGTCCAGTACTCTTTATTTCTTTCTGTAAATCCCAGTTTCTATCTGGTATCATTTTCTGTCATCTTGAACTTCTTTCAACCTTTCCTGCAGCGCAGATCTGCTGATAAGAAACTGTCTCTATTTCACCTTAATTTTTGAAGTACATATTCATTGGATATGCAATTACAGGTTGACGAAGATTAGAAGGTCCTTCCCATCCCCTAGTGATTTAAAGATGTCATTTAATTGTCTTATATTCCCCCATATATAATATATCTTTCTCTCTGTTTTTTTTTTATTATACTTTAAGTTTTAGGGTACACGTGCACAACGTGCAGGTTAGTTACATATGTATACATCAATAGTTTTTAGCAATGTAATTACAATGTGCCTTGATGTAGTTTTCTTTGTGATTATCCTTCTTGGTATTTGTTAAACTTCCTGGACCTGTGTGTTGATATTTTCCATTAAAAAAAAATGGTGGGTGTTATCTTTCCAAGTATTTTTTTGGCCCACCCTGTCCTGGAATCTCAATACACATATGCTATGCTACTTGATATTGTCCCAAAGAACAATGAGTTCTTGTTTTTAAAAAAATAATGTTAATCAACTTTATGTTTTGGAGGAGTTTTAGGTTTCTGGAAAAATCAAATAGAAAGAGCAGAGCATTCCCACATATCCCCACTTCCCATGCAAACAGTTTCCACTACTGTTAACATCTTGCATTACTGTGATACATTTGTTACAATTGCTGGCACAATGTTGACACATTATTTTTATCTAAACCTGCTAGTTTATATTAGGATTCACTCTGTGTTGTACATTCTATAGGTTTTGACAAATATATGATGACATGTATTCACAATTACAATATAATTCAGCATAGTTTTACTGCTCTGTGAATCCCCTGTGCTCTGCCTATTCATCCCTCCCCACTACCCCCCTCTTAATACCTGGCAATCAGTGGTCCTTTTACTGTTTTGCCTTTTCCAGAATGTCATATAGTTGGACTCATACGGTATATAGCCTTTTCAGATTGACTTCTTTCATTTAGCAATAGGCATTTAAACTTCCTACTTGTCTTTTTTGTGGCTTGATAGCCCATTTCTTTTTTATTTTTATTTATTTATTTTTTTGAGACGGAGTCTCACTCTGTCACCCAGGCTGGATCATGAGGTCAGGAGATCAAGACCATCCTGGTTAACACGGTGAAACCCCGTCTCTACTAAAAATACAAAAAATTAGCCCATTTCTCTTTATCATTAAATAATATTCCATTGTTTGGAGGTACCACAGTTTATCTTTTCACCTATTGAAGGGCATCTTGTTTGTTTCCAAGTTTTGACAATTGTGAATAAACATGCAAAAAACATTGATGTGTAGGTTTTTCTGTGTACATATGTTTTCAACTCCTTTGGGTAAATACCAAGGAGCACAATTACTGGCTAATAGTATAGGAGTATATTAGTCTGTTCTCATGCTGCTATAAAGAACTGCCTGAGACTGGGTAATTTATAAAGGAAAGAGGTTTAATTGATTCATAGTTCTGCATGGCTGGGGAGGCCTCAGAAAACTTAGAATCGTGGCAGAAGGGGAAGCAAATACGTCCTTCTTCACATGGTGGCAGGAAGGAGAAGTGCTGAGCAAAGGGGAAAAGCCCCTCATAAAACCATGGATCTCATGAAAACTCACTATCATGAGAACACCATGGGGTTAGTCACTCCCATGATTCAGTTATCTCCTATGGGGTCCCTCCCATGACATGTAGGGGTTTTGGGAACTAAAATTCAAGATGAGTTTTGGATGGGGACACAGATAGGCATGTCATTCTACTCTGACCCCTCCCAAATCTCATGTCTTCATATTTCAAAACACAATCATGCTTTTCCAAAATCCCCCAAAGTCTTAGCTCATTCCAGCATTAACCCAAAAGTCCAAGTCCAAAGTCTCATCTGAGACAAGGCAAGTCTCTTTCACCTAGGAGGAGCCTGTAAAATCGAAAGCAAGTTAGTTACTTCCTAGATAAAATGGGAGTACAGGAATTGGGTAAATATACCCATTTTAAATGGGAGAAATTGGTCAAAGCAAAGGAGCTACAGGCCCCATGCAAGTCCAAAACCCAATAGGGCAGTCATTAAACCTTCAAGTTCCAAAATGATCTCCTTTGACTCCAGGTCTCACATCCAGGTCACACTGAAGTAAGAGGTGGGCTCCCATGGCCGTGGATACCTCCACCCCTGTGGCTTTGCAGGGTACAGCCCTCCTCCTGGCTGCTTTCATGGCTGGTGTTGAATGTCTGTGGCTTTTCCAGGTATGCAGTGCAAGCTGTCAGTGGATCTACTATTCTGGAGGCTGAAGGACTATGGCCCTCTTCTCACAGCTCCACTATGCAGTGCCCCAGTGGGGGCTCTGTGTGGGGGCGCCAAACCCATATTTCCCTTTGCCCTAGCAGAGGTTCTCCATGAAGGATCCTCCCCTGCAAGAAACTTCTGCCTGGACATCCAGGTGTTTCCATACATTCTCTGAAATCTAGGCAGAGGTTCCCCAACCTCAGTTCTTGACTTCTGTGCACCCAGAGGCCCAGCACCACATGTAAGCAGCCAAGCCTTGAGCTTGCACCCTCTGAAGCAATAGCTTGAGCTGTACCTTGGCCCCTTTTAGCCACAGCTGGAACTAAAGCAGCTGGGATGCAGGGCACCATGTCCTAAGGCTGCACTGAGAATGGGGGCCCATGAAACCATTTTTCCCTCCTAGGGATCCAGTTCTGTGATGGGAGGGGCTGGGGTGAAGGTCTCTACATGCCCCAGAGACATTTTCCCCATTGTCTTGGTGATTAACATTTGGCTCTTTGTTACTTATGCAAATTTCTACAGTGGGCTTGAATTTCTCCCCAGAAAATGGGCTTTTCTTTTTCATCACATCCTCAGGCTGCAAATTTTCCAAACTTATATGTTCTGCTTCCTCTTGAATGCTTTGCTGCTTAGAAATTTTTTCTGCTGTATACCCTAAATCATCTCTCTCAAGTTCAAAATTTCACAGATCTCTTGGACAGGGGCAAAATGCTGCCAGTCTCTTTCTTTTTTTTTTTTTTTTGAGGCGGAGTCTTGCTCTGTCACCCAGGCTGGAGTGCAGTGGCGCGATCTCGGCTCACTGCAAGCTCTGCTTCCTGGGTTCATGCCATTCTCCTGCCTCAGCCTCTCTGAGTAGCTGGGACTACAGGCGCCCGCCACCACACCCAGCTAATTTTTTGCATTTTTTAGTAGAAACGGGGTTTCACCATGGTCTCGATCTCCTGACCTCGTGATCCGCCCACCTCGGCCTCCCAAAGTGCTGACATTACAAGCGTGAGCCACCGCGCCTGGCCCAGTCTCTTTCTTAAAGCAAAGCAAGTGTAACCTTTGCTCCAGTTCTCAAGAAGTTCCTCATCTCCATCTGAGACCACCTCAGGCTGGACTTAATTGTCAATATCGCTAGCAGCATTTTGGTCAAAACCATTCAACAAGTCTCTAGGAAGGTCCAAACTTTCCCACATGTTCCTGTCTTCTGAGATCTCTAAGTCTCTAGGAAGTTCCAAACTTTCTCACATTTTCTTGTTGTCTTCTGAACCCTCCAAATTGTTTCAGCCTCTGCCTGTGACCCCATTCCAAAGTCTCTTCCACATTTTTGGGTATCCTTATAGCAGTGCCTCACTTCCTCGGTACCAATTTACTGTATTAGTCCATTCTTATGCTGCTATAAAGAACTTCTAAGACTAGGTAACTTATAAAGGAAAGCGGTTTAATTGACTCATGGTTCCACAGGGCTAGGAGGCCTCAGGAGACTTAGAATCATGGTGAAAGGAGAAGGAAAATGTTCTTCTTCACATAGTGGCAGGAAGGAGAAGTGTTGTGCAAAGGGGAAAAGCTGCTTATAAAACCATCAGGTCTCATGAGAACTCGCTCACTCACTATCATGAGAACAGCATGGGGGTAACAACCACCATGATTCAATTACCTCTCATTGGGTCCCTCTCACAACATGTGGGGATTATAGAAACTACAATTCAAGATGAGATTTGGGTGAGGACACAGCCAAACCATATCAAAGAGTATGTTTAGTTTGGCAAGAAACTTCCAAACATTCTTCCAAAGTTGCTATACAATTTGGCATTCCCATTAGTAATGAGTAAAAGTTCCTGCTTTTGAGCCAGATGCAGTGGCTCATACCTGTCTTCAGCCACACTCAGGATATGTACAGTATGTTTGTTACAAAATACATTTTTTATAAAAGCTTAAGGGAAATGAGGAGAATTCATCATTTGTTTCTTGTGCTCTATTTGTTTGGTGGTCTTCCAATTAGATAACCACTTTTTAGGAATCTGGAAGAGGAAGTTCTTGATTCAATGGGAGTCCTAATTAAAGAACTCTCCATTGTCTTCTGATTCAAAGATGCTATAATGATTTAGTCTTGATGAATAATTGTACTAGTTAATCCTACTTCCTTCCATCCTATTCTGCAACTTCTTCATCTGTAAACACTTGTCTTGTATATTAATACTCTTACCACTGCCAGGTTGGCTTTGAACCAAATTCAGCTGCTGTATCTTCCTTGCATCAACTCTCCCGAGGTCTTGAAGCAGAGCAGCCTTCATGGGACCCTCTGGACTCCCAGCACAGTGGGATCAATCTCAAGGCAACCTCATAAAACCTCCATTCCCAGTAACTTGAGCTTCATTAGTCTGTCAGTCAGGCTCAATTATGCTTTACTCTGGGGCAATGACAATTAGGAATTCAGCCTTTACTAAATACAAATTTGAAGCAAAAACATACTGATGTCAGTGATGAGAAAGAAGATTTACTAACAGTTCCCAAATGTGCAAGGCAAATTATGAAATCTGCCCTAATCCCAAGCTTCAGAGGTCTTCCAGTTCCATTGTAGTTGGTGGCCCTGTGGAGAGATAGCCAGTGCTGTTCATTTACCACTGGAGTCAAAGAAAAATAAAACCATTATTCTCAGGAAAAGGCCTCACCGTATCTAAACTAATTTTAGAAGGAATGTGTAATATTTTTTCCTTCAAAGACATTTATGGCATTTATTATATATAAATGTCAATATAGATAGCAATCTAGGTTTGAAATATAGCCACACATTGCATGATGATGTTTCTGTTAACAAGGAACCGTATGTATGGTGGTCATCCTGTAAGATAATAATACTATATTTTTACTGTACCTTCTTTATGTTTATATATACAAATACTTACCATTGTGTTACCATTGGCTACAGTATTCAGTATGGCCACATGCTGTACAGGTTTGTAGCCTAATAATAACAATCAGCTTGAGAAAGAAAAGAAATGTTTATCTGAGGAATGTGAGCCCCTTTTAAATTATCAGGCCCAGAGAGACATTAAAATGTGACAGCAGTCTCATCTCACTCACCCTTTGAGCTAAATAATTACCTCTCGAAGCCACTTGCTATGTGGGTGCTAGACTATCTGATGCCATGTAGCCATAAAATGCCACATGTCGGAAGCTGAAACTCATACTCTGTAGTTCAACAATGTGTAGCAAGTTACCAATCGATGTTACTTCTGTAAACCAGTGAGAATTCCTGTCAAACAGTTTTCTGTCAGCTCACTCCTTGTCCCCTTTTCCCTTTTAAAAACCAGCTTGTAAGGAGGGCTGAAATGAGCACTTCGCAGAGTTTCTGGGGCTGCAGTCCTCAACCTTGGCCCAAATAAACTCTCAATGTTAATTTTGCCTCAGTTTCCTTTTTTTGTCATCAGGCTATACTGTATAACCTAGGGTGTAGCAAGATGTACCATCCAGATTTGTGTAAGTATACTCTATGATGTTTGCACAATGAAGAAAATTGCTAATGATGCATTTCTCAGAATGTATCCATGTTGTTAAGTTATGCATGACCGTAGTTGTATCTTTTTTCCCTTAATTTGGAAAAAAATACCTTCTAAATTTTGAAACCCTTACCTAAAATCCCTTTATAGGCTCAAAATTTCCTTAATATTTACAATGAAGTGAATTATTTTCCCCTTTCTTTTGGAAAATAAATGAGATTAGCAAATTTTAACCATTAATTTTTTTAAAATTTGCTAACCACATGCAGATCTATGTGCACCTTTCCCAGAAAACAAATTATACATATTGTAACAAGAAGAGAAAACCAAATGCTTGTGAAGTCCTTATGAGATAGGTTGCTTTTTCCTGATGTAGTTTTAGAGAATGCCTGCCCATTGAAGCCAGCCTCAAATGAGTTAGCTGATGGAGTGCAAACATTATCTCTCTGACAAAACTTTCTCCAACTCACGTAAGCCATTCCCCAATCATAACTATTTTCTTGGTCTGTGTCCTGGTGCTTCATTTTTTATCTCTATTTTTAATCACAGTATTTAATGATATTTTTCCTTCACCAAAAATAAATGTGAGTTATGTAACATGTTGGGGTGCCCAGCACCTGGTCCACACTGGTGCCAACCCTAGTGTTTTTCAAAAGAACAAATGAATGAGTGATATTTTGTCACCTTTGAAACTTTTTCTCATGGAAATGTTCAAACTTACACAAAAAATAGAGAAAGCAGTATAACAACCCCCCATATTATGCAACAACTGACTTTACACTTCTCACACCCCACTAGATCATTTTAAGTAAAACCCAGATATATCATTTCTTTCATTAAGACACCAGTATATTTCTCAACGGAGACAAGGGATCTCTTTTGTTTAATATAACCACAATGCTATTTTCCTAAAACTAAATATATGAAAACATATTCTTAATTTCCTCAATATCTATTAGACTTAATATCATCATTCAAATTTCCAAATTGTCTCATTAGTGTCTTTTTATAGTTGGTTGGTTTGAATCAGGATCCAAACAAGGTTCACACAGTGCATTTTGTTGTTAGAGTCCCTAAAATTTCTTTTAATCTGTAACAGTGCCCCCTGCAGGTCGTTTGTCCTGTAAACTCAGCCGAATTCTGGATTTGTGATTTAGGTTCATAGATGGTGCCATGTAGTGCCTGTTGCATGGCAGTAGGAAGAACATAATGCATTGTCTTTGTCTTTGAGATGTTAAGATTGATCCATAGATCTGAGAGTTGTTAGGCTAATTTATTCATCATAGTGTTCCAAATCAACCTTTCACCTACTAAGTGGTAGTATTCATTATTTCATTAGGTATTATAAGTGGGTAATATTTTAATTAAGAGTTATTAATAGGTAATATTTTAATCATTTTTAATTAATTCTTTCTGCATGTATTACTGGAATTTAGTCATAAAGGAAAGATAGAATAAATGCTTGCTTCTATCCTTTTATTTATCACTTCATATTAATGAGTTAGCGTTCTAACAATTTCCAAAGGTGACCATCAGTTTTTTTTTTTTTGAGATGGAGTCTCACTCTGTCACCCAGGCTGGAGTGCAGTGGTGTGATCTCAGCTCACTGCAACCTCTGCCTCCCAGGTTCAAGCGATTCTCTTGCCTCAGCCTCCCAAGTAGCTGGGATTACAGGCATGCACCACCATGCCCAGCTACCATCAATTTTAATATATGTACGTGTGTATATATATATGTGTGTGTGTGTGTATATATATATATATATATATACCCAAACATATACACACCTATAGATAGATACATCATCATAGACTTACGGATTCCAACGTGATGCTTTTCAAATCTACCTCAAATTATTTTTGATGCTCAAATTGGGCCATTTTTAATCAGTAGGATGCTTTTCAATTTGTCTTTAATATTCTTTGATTGTTTTCTTTCTTTCCAATGTGATAAGATGTTCCAGCTTCTTGTGCCTTTCTACCTCAGACTCAGAATCTGACATTTATCCAAAGAGTTCTGACTCCTTTTAGTGAGGAATGATATTGACAGTGCTAATTGCTCTCATTTCAATGGGTTGATTGTTGCCTCTAGGCCTTTTCAGTGGACAGAGATGGGATAAAAATTATGACTTCATTTTCCTCTTTTTTTTTTTTGAGACGGAGTCCTGCTCTGTCACCCGGGCTGGAGTGCAGCAGCACGATCTCGGCTCACTGCAACCTCCACCTCCTGAGTTCAAGCAATTCTCCTGCCTCAGCCTCCCAAGTAGCTGAGACTATAGGCATGTGCCACCATGCCCCGCTAATTTTTTTGTATTTTTAGTAGAGCTAGGTTTTCACTGTGTTAGCTAGGATGGTCTCGATCTCCTGACCTTGTGATCTGCCCCCCTCAGCCTCCCAAAGTGCTGGGATTACAGGTGTGAGCCACCACTCCTGGCCCATTTTGCATTTTTAAATGGAAAAAAAGAACATGATTTGGCCAATGTCTTGGTCTTAGATGCTGCTGGATGAAATTCATGGTTAAGATAAAGTGTTTGCTTTATACTTGATTATGCTAAACAAAAAAGATAAAGTGCTCACTAAAGTACAGGAATATCTGAGATATTATGGGTTCAGTTCTAGACCTCCACAATAAAGCAAATATTGCAATAAAATGAGTCACATGAAATTTCTGCTTTCTTAGTGCATGTAAAAGTTATGTTGACACTATACTGTAGTCTATTAAGTGTGCAATAGTATTATATCTTAAACCAATGGACATACCTTAATTTAAAATATTTTATTGCTAAAAAACACTAACAATCACCTGAGCCTTCGGTGAGTCATAATCTTCTTGCTGGTGGAGGGTTATGCCTCCATGTTGATGGCTGCTGACTAATCAGGGTGCAACTCTCCCTTTCAGGTGAATACTTAGAGGCCATTGTTGGGTTATTAATTGGCCTAACTGCAATATTCTTGTGTCTCAGGGACTAGGGAGGCTGGAGGAGAGAGAGAGATAGAATGGTTAGTCAGTGAGGAAGTCAGATCGCACACATTTATCAATTAAGTTCAGGTGCAGTTTATAAGCCCCAACACATCTACAATAGTAAATCAAAGATAACTGATCACAGATTACCATAACAGAGATAATAAAAATGAAAAAGTTTGAAATGTTGTGAGAATTACCAATATGTGGCACAGACTTACAAAGCGAACACATGCTGTTGGAAAAAATGGCCCTGATAGACTTGCTTGGTGCATAATTGCCACGAACCTTCTCTTTGGCCTAAAACTGGTATGAAGAGCAGGAAGGCGTTACCTCTTGGTTATAAAGACCTCCTACCTGCACTGCCACACAGCTTCACTAAAAAGAAGCTCCAATTGGGCTCACAGAAGTGACAAAACATATTGTGGGGGTCATTAGCAACGTTAACTCACTTTGAACTGCTCATAGGCAGAGCCATGACTTTCCCAATACACATGCCAGTGCCTGAGCCCATGTCTCCATAAGCATTTGTTCTTCGTTTGATAAACAAATGGATAAATGTATTTTAGGGCAAGATATTCATTCATTTAACAGATATTTACTGGGTACCTAATATCTGCCTGGCACCATTCTAAATGCTGTAATAGAGAACTGAACAAAATAGACAAGTCTGTCTGCCCATGAAGATTACATTCTAGTGAGACGTGGTGTGTCATGACTTTTACATAGTCCTGGGTATCCCAGGTTGTGGTGGTGGTGATGGGGGTGCTGCTGCTGCTGCTGCTGGTGTGTGTGTTTGTACATGTATTTCTTGGGGAACAGGGGGTTTATAGAGGAGAAAGTAGTGGATATTAATGTAAAAAACTGACTTTTAGAGAAGCTAATAATAGTCAGCTGAAAGCGGCAGGGCATGCTGTGTATACTTTCAGCCCTGTATGCTCCGACTATAGAACAGAGGGAGCACTAGAGTCTGGAGTACCATAGAGTACTCCACAGAGCCAGCATTCAGGTGGCCTTGAGGACAGCATTTTCAGTGTCATGTGAAGGTCTAGCCTGAACAGAACCTGAATTCCCTTGTATCAGCTAGGGCTCTTAGATGCCAATCATGAACTAGAACCTGGCAGGGTGCAGTGGCTCATGCCTGTAATCCCAGCACTTTAGGAGGCTGAGGTGGGAGAATCACTTGAGCCCAGGAGTTCAAGGCTATAGTGAGCTCTGATTGCACCTCTGCTCTCCAGCCTAAGTGACACAGTGAGATCCTATTTCTTAAAACAAAACAACAACAACAACAACAACAAAATAAGAACCTTCGATAGCTAATTAGAGCAGAAAGAATATTTGCTAAAGGATATTTGGCATCTTAAAGAAACTCCAGGAGAGCCAGAGAAACAGTGATGGAGACTATACAGCAAGAACTATGCCAAAATTGCCTACAAGACTGCTCCATGGAGGACAGAGAGCAGCACTGGATACAGATCCTGCAGCTCACACTGCTGACACAGGAATCCGGACACCATCAAGACTGGTAGCTCAATGTCTTACCCCTACCCTTGCCACAACTGAGTTTCCAAAACTTTTTTAAAGTTCAAGAATAACATGGAATAGAAAAGAATTATCACAGACCCCACTTCCACATGACCACCACCCAGGTCAAGAAATAGAACTTTAACAACAGCATCCTAGAAGCCTCCTCCCAGCTCCCTCCCATGCCCAGTTCCCATCCCTATTCCTATCTCTCCTCAATGGCAGAATAGCTCTCCCTGTCATTCTTTTCTGAGTAGAAAATCTTGTATCTGATTGGAGCAGCCTAGGAAGGTGAGTTTCTGGCATTTACTCCATAGAGATGAAGATTTAAAATAATTCCTCAAGGATAGGAAGGGTTTTCACAGGTTTTCAACAGCTTTACAGTATCACAAACTGTTACCATGTTCTCCAATGGGTAAGTAAGCATCTCAACCTTGTTAGGTTGAACCAGGTGAAATTTTAGTTTTTGTAGGTTAAAAGTGGCTGAGTATCAGCAGTTTCCTGTGGTTTAACCTAATAGAAAAGAGTGTCAGTTAAAGTACAGGAAATGGAAAAGCAACTGAAAGAGATGAATAAGGAAGTGCTCAGGAAAGGTGAAAATGCTTGAAGCCAGCATCAGTTAGTAATGTGAGGCTTTGAACCTGTAAGTTACCTAGTTTATTACCTCCAGCATCTCTCGTTGCTATATGAGAAGTTTGTGGAACTACGACAAGTGGTCTCTGTGTGCATATATTTGTTACTTAGTAGTGAGCACTGCAAGGGAAGGAACACTGGGGGAATTTAAAGGAACTGGCTGTGAAACCTCAAGACAGGAAGGAAGCTTCACAGCTTGGTAGGTGCCAGTAGAGAATTGTCCAAGCAAGACAGAGCTACAGCCTTGTTTGCATCCTGTTCTGAAGGCAGCGGGGTGGGTTGTACTACATTTTATAACACTTCTAAGTGGCTGTGGTTAAAATACACATCCTTAATGCAAGAAAATCATCAGGTGGCACAAAGACAGGCTATAATTACATTCAGGTCAACATTGCTTAATAGAGGAAAAATAGAAATGACCTAGATGCTCAATTATGAGAGATTTTTAATATAAATTATTTATCCATGTAATAGAATGCTAAATAGTACCTAAAATAATATTGTAGAAAAATATTTAATGACAAATAAAGCTGTTCAGGAAGCAGTAGTCTAATGATTAAAAGTATAGACTCCAGAGCCAAAATGCTTTATTTGAGTCCTGGCTCTACTTAATAGCTGAGCTAAGGTGGGCAAGTTCCTCACTTGAGGTGTTAGAAGAGTTATTATAGGTAAAGCATGCAAAAGAGTTTCTGGAACATAAGAGGCACTGTGTGTGTGTCAACTATTATGATGATTATTGTTGTTGACTGAATGTTTGTGTTCCCCCAAATTCATATATTGAAATCTCAATGTGATGGTAGTGGGAGGTAACTAGGTCATAGGTAATTACCTCTGGGAGGTAATTAGGTCATAAGGATGGAGCCCTCGTGAATAGAATTTGTGCCCCTGGAAGATGGGACAGAAGAGCTTGTTTTTCTCTGCCTTGTGAGGATACAACCAGAAGATGATCATCTGCAAATCAGGAAGCAGGCTCTCTCCAGACACCACATCTGCCAGTACCTTGAGCTTGGACTTCCAAGCCTCCAGAACTGTAAGAAATGAATGTTTATGGTTTAAGCCACTCAGTCTATGGTATATTTTTTATAGCAAGCCAAACTGACTAAGACAAGCATATTCTTAAGGAAACCAACAAGGTTTAAAAACATAGTATATGCTAATTAATCACGTGTATTTACTTTTGCTCCCTTACAAAATCTCACTAAAAAGGCTGGGCATGGTGGCTCATACCTGTAATCTCAGCACTTTGGGAGTCCAAGTTTGGCAGATCACCTGAGGTCAGGAGTTCAAGACCAGCCTGGCCAACATGGTGAAACCCCCTCTCTACTAAAAATACAAAAATTAGCCAGGCATGGTGGTGCACACCTGTAGTCCCAGCTACTCATGAGGCTGAGGCAGGAGAATCGTTTAAACCCAGGAGGCGGAGGTTGCAATGAGCTAAGATCATGCCACTGCACTCCAGCCTGGGTGACAGAGCAAGACTCCATCTCAAAAACAAACAAAAAACTCACTAAAAGAACAGTAACAGAACTGAGAAATCAAAGTCCATGAAGACAGAAGGAAAATGGAGATGCAGTGCATACATGTTTTGGCCAAATGCTAAATGGGTGAATGTTAAAATCAATGTTTGTCCAAAACCAAGGCTAACACCAAATAGCACCATCATTTGATTAAATTTCTGAGATATGAGAATAAGTATAAAGTTTCAATTAATATTTCAATTTTATTATGAAAAATTTTAGTAGTCAAATATTAGAAATTTGACATTGTTGAGCAGAAACCCAATTTTCCCAGCATTGTCAGCTGTGGAATGCTCCGAGGGTCACTATATTGCACATTGGCAATACTAAAGGCATTGCTGGTTTTAACTGAGGTGAGTAGAGTGGAGTTTTTTTTTTTTTTTGAGACAGAGTCTCACTCTGTCATCCAGGCTGGAGGACAGTGGTGCAATCTCAGCTCACTGCAAGCTCTGCCTCCTGGGTTCACACCATTCTGCTGCCTCAGCCTCCCCAGTAGCTGGGACTACAGGCACCCACCACCATGCCTGGCTAATTTTTTGTATTTTTAGTAGAGAGGGGGTTTCACCGTGTTAGCCAGGATGGTCTCGATCTCCTGACCTCATGATCCGTCCACCTTGGCCTCCCAAAGTGCTGGGATTACAGATGTGAGCCACCGTGCCCAGCCAACAGGAAGATTTTAGTAGTAGTAATAGTAGTAGTAGAAGCATTTTGGCTAGCTCTGCCAGTGTGGGATAATTACTGATTGTAATGTTAACACTAAGTTACCAAGTCTTTTTCCCTCTCTAATAGTAACTGCCTAAAGCAGAGAGTTAACTCCTCTTTGGTTTCTGCAATTAAAACTTAAATTATGGTGATAATGCAATTTCACTGAGGCAAACTACTTCCTTTAAAAGATGCTTAAATATATTTAGAAAGAGACTTAATATCACTGCCCTACTTTCTTTTTCTTTTTGGGGGGGATAGGTGGGCAGATAGGCATTGGATGGTTTATCAAAACTTTATCAAAAGTTTTGTACTTATATCTTTATCTAGAAAGGTGGCAATGGATAGATGCAATTGGCTTTGAAAGTTAGAAAAATTCTCTTTAAATTTGCATTTGTATCTCAATTTGTATTGTATGCACTCTAATTCCAGCATCTATCCTGGAATAGAAGGATAGATGGAGCTTTACAACAGATAACATATAAAAGGTATTTTTATGTGTTACTTTACAACAGGTAACATAGAAAAGATACTTGGCCTTTCAAGGCACATAAGTTTGGTATACAGCATACTCCAGGATACAAACTGCTTTTTCTGCAAACAACTATTGGATTTTTGATCTGCTAGATTGACAGAAAAAAAAACTTCCTGAATTATAATCTTCTCCATGTTGTTTACAATATGCTAATTCTGTATTTGTATTTGACACTTGGACATGCCATGTGTGACCACTTGGTGAATTAATGTTGATTACTGTTGACCTCTGCTTCTATTTCACTTGGCTTCCAAGAGCCTTCCAGGTCTTACACAGTTAAAATCACATTAAACCTAACTGAGGAGATATTTACATAATGGAAAGTCAGTGAAGAAAAGTGTTAGGCAATTGTCAATGACAATATGACAGCCATGATGGAGGCTATTGATTATTTGGGAGCCACAAGCATCTGATATGTTGGTCATAGGCTCAGTTGTATGTTCAGACAGTAATGATAGCACAGAGTAAGGTAACAGAAGTATTAGAAGTGGACAGTGAGAGAGTGGGCCCCTTGCCTCCATCTTCATCTCAATCTACCTGAATACAAGGGATTTGGAATGCCTTGTCTACTCATTCAACTTGTTGATTTAAGATGGAAGAAAATCTGTGCAATGTTAAAGAAGCTGTTTGAACCAAAACAAGTCTAATACTGCTTTTGTATGTAACATTGCCAGCCTGGCAGGACCAAAATTCACCAATTGATATGCCTAGTTTTTCTGCAAGGAACTTTTGTACCTAGAATTCATAGCTTCAGCAAATTGCCAAAACATATTTTCTGTTCGATTATTGCAAATAGTTGGCAGTACATGGCAATTATTTTGGTAAGTTTCCATTTAAATTGTTGGCCTCTATAAGAGACTCAAAATTATAAAGTGTTTTAATTAAGGAGATTTGGAAGTTTTGCTATTTTGAAGTTTTATTACTAGAAAAAATTGTTAATTAGTAGAAACATTTCTCCATTTTCCTGAGACAAGCTCAGTCGTGGAGACCCTAACCCAGTGGCACTAGAGAAGCTAAAGACACACACACAGAAATATAACTTGTGGAGTGGGAAATCAGGGGTCTCACAGCCTTCAGAGCTGAGAGCCTTGAACAGAGATTTACCCACATATTTATTGACAGCAAGCCAGTGATAAACATTGTTTCTATAGATTATAGATTAACTAAAAGTATTCCTTGTGGGAAATAAAGGGATGGGTGTGGCTAGTTATCAGCAGCAGGAACATGTCCTTAAGGCACAGATCGCTCACACTATTGTTTGTGGTTTAAGAACATCTTTAAGTGGTTTTCCAGCCTGGGTGGGCCAGGTGTTCCTTGCCCTAATTCCGGTAAACCCACAACCTTCAACGTGGGTGTCATGGACATCATGAACATGTCCTGCAGAGATTTTGCTTGTGTCCAGTTTTGGGGCCTGCTCCCAACATGTCCCCCTTCTTTATTTTGCAAAGCGAAGCAATGGCAGCTTTGTCACTGGAGTGTGGATCTGCATCTGCAGACTATACAGAGACAAACAACACAGATTAAAAGCACCATCATCATTGAAATCACAGAGCTTCCAAGTGTTTTTATCCATTTCAATGGGTTACTAGCTGCTAATCTGTCTGCAGCTCCTTCAAGCACTCCAATTCCTGGCATTAAGGTCAGGTGTGCCTGGGATTCTTCAAATATTTGTTCTTTAATTTTGCAATATCCAAAGGCAAGTTTGTAGAATGTCCTTATACATGCTTTTTTATTCTTTCCCAAATTTTGATCTTGTTAAGAGCTATTAATAGCTTCCACAAATCCTTATGTTTAGCTCCTACAATGGGTCATATCATTTGAGGTTGAGGTGCTGCTGTACTGCCATGTTTCCAGATAATAGGAACTCTTGCCATACTTCTTACCATTTCTACCATCTGACCATTTTGTTCAGACAAGCTGAACATAGTGTGGCTGTGGCATGCAGACTGAGAGGTGCAACTCAAGCTAAACATCCCCTTAGGGGACCAATCAATAATGATTCCATAGGAATCATTGTGCAGCACCTCTGCCTGTTCTGCAATGCAATTTTCCTAAACAAGCACATTCATTTTTTCTGGCCAGGTCCAATCCTGTTTACAAATAGGTTTTTGAGGGCAGTATGCCTTAATTGTAGGAGCAGATTCATTATGGTAAATACTGAGATCAGAAAGCATGTGTAACTGTGTCATAGAGTGATTACATCCAGGCCTTATTGCCAGCCAAGATTGACAAATGTGCCCAATAAGTATAATTGTTCTCTGTGTCAGTCCTTGTTGAAGGAATACTCATGGCAATGGTGATCACTGCTATCATAGCTACCATTAAATTACTCATTGTGGCTGGTTGTCCCACTTTCCTCAGGTTTTCTTCTGCCATCTGTGACAGCTTCTTGATCTATCCCCAAGTAGGTGGCTGTGTTCAACAGGTGTTGCTTGTGACAGTTGTGGTCCTCCTCAGTGTCAGTCTCAACATGGCTGCAACCAGGGGGTCCTTGGGATCCTCCCAGAATCTCTTCCTCATCATCTGGCTCCTGAGAAGGTTTCAGGTGTCTTGATGGTATCCAAATTGGCTGTTGATTCAGTCCTGGAGAAACACAAGCATAACCTGTACCCCAAGTTATTATTTTATATATTTCCCAACTTTTTCTTATTGGATCTCTCCACCAAACCAGTTGTTCTGCTTCTGTCTTTGCAGCTGGTTTCTGTAGATGCTGTTCAGCTGCTGATAACATCTGGCCTTTAGGCAGGCTCAAAAAATTTAAAGTTAATAATGCTGGATTCAGTTGCATATGGGTGTCCTGTAGTCCCTGTTTTCCCCGCTCTGCTTTTGCAACTGCTGTTTCAGGGAGATTCATTCTTTCCACTATGGCTTGTCCTTGAGAATTATATGGGATACCAGTAATGTGTTTAATATTCCATATAGAGAAAAATGTAGCTAAAACTTGGCTAGTATAGCCTGGGGCATTATCTGTTTTAATAGAAGCTGGAATGCCCATCACCACAAAACACTGCAAAAGGTAACATTTAACACAACCATAAGACTCTCCTGATTGGCATGTAGCCCAGACAAAGTGAGAAAAGGTGTCCACACATGCATGTATGTAAGCTAGTCTCCCAAATGAGGGAACATGTGTGACATCCATTTGCCAAAGAGAATTAGGTTCCAGTCCTTGAGGATTAACTCCTCCAGTAAAAGATGAGGAATGCACCATTTGGCAAGAGCCCTAATGTGAGTGATGTAAAAAGGGTGCATTCTGCTCCTAACTGCTGTTTGCAATTGGGTAAATAAAGTCATCAGTTGTTCATCCGTTTGAAATAGTAACTGAGCATTTTCAATTAATTGTGTGGAATGAAGCATGTGTGAAATATCAGAAGTCACATTAATAGGCGTATTAAAAGCAGTCAATACCTCAATTACAGCTACAAGCTCTGCTTTTTGAGCTGAAGTATAGGGTGTCTGGAAAACTTTACCTTTTCATCCAGAATAAGAAGCTTTACCATTACTAGACTCAAGTGTAAAAACATTCTCAGCAACTTCAATTTAGGTTTAAATTTAGTTATTTCAGGGAGAATCCAATTAGTTAATTTCAAAAATTGAAACAGTTTCATTTTAGGAAAATGATTATCGAGAATACCCACAAAGTCACCTAAACGGGTTTGCTAAGTAAGACTATTTACAAAAGCTTGCTGTATTTGCGCCTTCATGAGAGTGACAATAATTTTTCCAGGATCATATTCATGTAGTTTAACAATCTGAGTTCTCCTATTTCCTATCATAGTAGCAATTTGATCCAAACAAGGAGTTAGAGTCTGTGAATTAGTATGTGGAAGAAAAGGCCACTCTACTAAGTCCTGCTCTTGGACAGTAACACCAGTAGGTGAATGCTGAGTTGGAAAAATTAGCAAATCTAGAGTCTTCTCTGGATCTATTCTATTTATTTGAACTTTATGGACTTGCTTTTCAATTAGCTGCAGCTCTGCCTCAACTTCTTTTGTTAATTGTCGAGGGCTAGTGAGTCTAGGATCCCCTTTAAGGATAGAAAATAGATTACTCATGGCAGAGGTAGGAATGCCTAGAGCAGGTTGTATCCAATTAATGTCCCCTAGTAATTTTTGAAAGTCATTTAACACTTTCAATTGATCCCTACATATGGCTACTTTCTGTGGCACAATGGTAATGTCATTTACTAAGGTCCCCAAATAGGAGTAAGGAGCAGTAGTCTGAATTTTTTCAGGAGCTATAATTAAACCAGCATGAGAAATTGAATTTTGCAAGTGATCATAACGTTGGAGTAATATTTCTCAAGTAGGGGCAGCACAAAGTATATTGTCCGTATAATGAATAATGTAACACTGTGAAAATTTTTTATGAGTAGGTTCAATTGCTTGCCCTACATAAGTCTGGCAAATTATTGGACTGTTTAACATGCCTTGTGGCAACACTTTCCAGTGAAAATGCTTAGCAGGCTGCAGGTTGTTTACTGCGGGAATTGTAAATGTAAACCGTTCACAGTCTTGCTCAGCTAAGGGGATAGTAAAGAAACAGTCTTTTAAATCTATGACTATTAAAGGCCAGTTTTTTGGAATCATAGCAGGAGAAGGCAATCCTGGCTGTCATGCTCCCATAGGTGGTATAACTGAATAGATGGCTCTTAAATCAGTTAACATTCTCCATTTACCTGATTTTTTCTTAATTATGAAAACTGGAGAATTCCTAGGGGGAAAATGTTGGAGCTATGTGTCCTTTTTCTAATTGTTCATTAATGAAGTCCTCTAAAGCCTCCAGTTTCTCTTTACTTAGTGGCCATTGTTCTATCCGAATTGGCTTATCTGTTAACCATTTTAAAGGTATAGGTTCTAGAGGCTTAACAACGGCCACCATAAAAAATGACATTGTGTCCAGACCTGGTAGGTTCTTGGTCTCACTGACTTCAAGAATGAAGCCACGGACCCTCGTGGTGAGTGTTACAGTTCTTAAAGGTGGTGTGTCTAGAGTTTGTTCTTTCTGATGGGTTCATGGTCTTGCCGGCTTCAGCAGTGAAGCTGCAGACCTTCACAGTGAGTGTTACAGCTGTTAAGGCAGCATGTCTGGAGTTGTTCGTTCCTCCTGGTGGGTTCGTGGTCTTGCTGGCCTCAGGAGTGAAGCTGCAGACCTTCATGGTGAGTGTTACAGCTCATAAAGGGAGTGCGGACCCAAAGAGTGAGCAGCAGCAAGATTTATTGCAAAGAGCGAAAGAACAAAGCTTCCACAGTGTGGAAGGGGACTGAGAAGGTTGCCGCTGCTAGCTCGGGCAGCCTGCTTTTATTCGTTTATCTGACCCCACCCACATCCTGCTGATTGGGCCATTTTACAGAGAACTGATTGGTCCATTTTACAGAGAGCTGATTGTTCCGTTTTACAGAGAGCTGATTAGTCCGTTTTGACAGGGTGGTGATTGGTACATTTACAATCCCTGAGCTAGACACAGAGTGCTGATTGGTGTATTTACAATCCTCTAGCTAGACATAAAAGTTCTCCAAGTCCCCACTAGATTAGCTAGACACAGAGCACTGATTGGTGCATTTACAAACCTTGAGCTAGACACAGGGTGCTGATTGGTGCATTTACAAACCTTGAGCTAGATACAGAGTGCTGACTGGTGCATTTACAATCCTCTGGCTAGACATAAAAGTTCTCCAAGTCCCCACCCAATTAGTTAGATACAGAGTGCTGATTGGTGCATCCGCAAACCCCAAGCTAGATACAGAATGCTGATTGGTGCATTTACAATCCTCCAGCTAGACATAAAAGTTCTCCAAGTCCCCACCAGATTAGCTAGACACAGAGCACTGATTGGTGCATTTACAAACTTTAGCTAGACACAGAGTACTGATTGGTGCATTTACAATCCCTGAGCTAGACACAGAGTGCTGATTGGTGCATTTACAATCCTCTAGCTAGACATAAAAGTTCTCCAAGTCCCCACCAGATTAGCAAGACACAGAGCACTGATTGGTGCATTTACAAACCCCAAGCTAGACACAGAGTGCTGATTGATGCGTTTACAATCCTCCAGCTAGACATAAAAGTTCTCCAAGTCCCCACCCAACTCAGGGGCCCAGCTGGCTTTGCCTAGTGGATCCAATGCCAGGGCTGTGGGTGGAGCTACCTGTCAGTCCCGTGCCACATGCCTGCACTCCTCAGCCCTGGGCGGTCAATGGGACCAGGTGCTGTGGAGCAGGGTGTGGCACCCACTGGGGAGGCTTGGGCCACACAGGAGCCCACCACAGGGGGGCTTGGGCATGGCAGGCTGCAGATCCTGAGCCCTGCCCTGTGGGGAGGTGGCTGAGGCCTGGCAAGAATTCGAGGGCAGTGCTGGTAGGCTGGCAGTGCTGGGGGACCTGGCGCACCCTCTGCAGCTGCTGGCCCGGGTGCTAAGCCCCTCACTGCCCAGGGCCGGTGGTGCCAGCCGGCTGCTCTGAGTGCAGGGACCACCGAACCCACTCCTACCCAGAACTTGCGCTGGCCCGTAAGTGCCACGTGCAGCCCTGGTTCCCGCCCATGCCTCTCCCTCCACACCTCCCCACAAGCAGAGGGAGCTGGCTCCAGCCTCAGCCAGCCCAGAGAGGGACTCCCACAGTGCAGCGGCAGGCTGAAGGCCTCCTCAAGTGTGGCCAGAATGGACGCCAAGACTGAGGAGGTGCTGAGAGCGAGCGAGGGCAGCCAGCACGTTGTCACCGCTCAATCCCCACTCTAAGCAGGACACTCCAACTGTTGTTGGGAATTTGGCCGATGACTGCTCTAGCTACTTCCTGCTGGGTAGGGGTGATGAAGGGGTCCTGCAGTTGTAGTGTCCTCCAGAGGGGAGCTCTCTAGGCCAGTGAAAGTACCAGTGGGTTGGTCCAGGGGTCCTCGGTAGAAGTTGTTAGTTGAATTCACTTGGGGTTCCATTTGTAAGACCATCTGTAGCTTGATGGCCTCGATTCTAGAGGAAACAAATTTGACAAGAAGGTTACAAATATAGGGCCCAAAGGCAAGTAACAGCAAGATGGCTGCCATGGGACCTAGAAAGGGGAGAAGCCATGTTGCCCAACTCCAGAGGTTGATATAAGAGTTTGAAAAGCATTGTCTGATTTCAGAAGCCTTTTCCTGTAAACGCCAGGTGGCATCTCATACTATCCCTGACTGGTTAGTGTAAAAACAACACTCTTTTCCTAAGAAGGTGCAGAGTCCTCCTTTCTCAGCAGTGAGGAGGTCTAGGCCTTGGCAGTTTTGGAGAGTCACTGCTGCCAAAGAGTGTATTTGGGATTGTAAAATAAGGACAGACTTCATTATTTCTTGCAAACTGTCTGAGAAATCTTTTGAGAGTGTGTGGCAGTAGGATAATGAAGTAGATAAACCAGCTATTCCAGTTCCTGTAGCAGTAGCCATTCCTAACCCTATAAGTAGGGATATTACTTGTATGGCTCTGCGCTGATGGACTTGAGCTTTGAGGGGTACTGATAGGGTCTGATTTCCTGGGGCAATGTTAATGTTGGGACTTGGAAAGACTAAGATGCAGGTGCTGGTCCAGTTAGTGGGAAGGCAGATACAGGTGGGCATTCCACATAAGAATATGCCTTGGCTTGGTAGACAGAAATTTACCCTGGCTTTTAAAGGAATAGGGTACACTGTTTTTTCTTTACTACTTCCATCTCTCTTTCTTTCTCTTTGACTTTCTGTCTCTTTCTCTCTCTGTCTCCTTTTCTTTGACTCTCTTTCTTCCTCTCTCTCTCTTTCTGATTTCCTGTATCTTTCTCTCTTTCCTTTCTGCTGGTTTTTCCCTGCCTCTGCCAGCTGCTTATGCTGCTGTTCTACCCTCTCCTTCCCCTTTTTGATGGCTTTGGCAGTGTAAGACTGCCACCTTCTTCACTTTTTGCACTGTGTGCAGTAACTCCATGATTTCCTTGTGGTATTTAATGGGGTTTCCCAGAGGTTAGGAACTCCCTTTCTTTCGATATTGCAGCATGGACATGTAGGATTAGATAAGCATACTTGCATCTGTATACACATTTATTCTTTTTCCCTTTCCCAGTTCTAAGGCTCAGGTAAGTGCCACTAGTTCTGCTAACTGGGCGCTGGTCCCTGGGGGAAGAGGCTTACTTTCAAATATGGTTACATCACTAACTATGGCATAATCTGCCCTTCATATCCCATTCTCTACAAATGAACTTCCATCGGTATGTAAGTTATGGTCAGGATTAGCTAAGGAGACTTCTAAGAGATCATCTTGGGCGGCTTAAGTCTGGACTATAATTTGTTGGCAGTCATGCTCGATTGGTTCCCCATCCTCTGGGAGAAAAGTGGCAGGGTTGAGGGCCACACACGTGTATTTGAAGAACTGGTCCCTCAAGGAGTAGTGCCTGGTTTCTAAGTAGGCAGCTGTCTGATAGCCATAAACTTCCTTTGGCACCTAGTATGCCATTTACATCATGAGTAGTCCAGACAGTGAAATCCTTTCCTTGTATTATCTTGATAGCCTCTGACACTAAGACAGCCACCGCTGCAACTACCCTTAAACAGTGAGGCCAGCCTTTTGCTAATACATCAATTTCCTTACTTAGGTATGCCACTGGTTGTGGGGTTGTCCCACGAGTCTGAGTAAGGACTCCAAGAGCTATCCCTGCTTTCTCTGTGACATATAAGGAGAAGTTTTGTCCTGTTGGAAGGCTTAAAGTTGGAGCTTGTACTAGGGCCTGCTTTAAGGTTTTGAAGGCTGTTTCTGCCTCTGGTTCCCATTCTACTAGATGAGTATTTGCCCTCTGGATTTCCTTGATTAGAATATAGAGGGGCCTGGCTATCTCGCTGTATCCGGGGATCTATAGTCGGCAAAAGCCGGTAATTCCAAGGACCCCCCACAACTGTTTTAATGTCTTAGGGCAAGGATAAGCCAGTATTGGCTGTATTCATTCCTTGCTGAGGGCTCTGGTCCCTCTGGCTAAGATTAGGCCTAGATATTTGACCTGCTGTAGGCAAAGCTGGGCCTTCGACCTAGACACCTTATACCCTTGATTAGCTAGAAAGTTCAAGAAATCTAGAGTAGCCTGCTGGCACAAGGCTTCCGAAGTGGTAGCCAAAAGTAAATCATCCACATACTGAAGGACCAGAGTGCCTGAACTTGAGAAGTGGCCTAGATCTTGGGCCAGTGCCTGACCAAACAGATGAGGGCTATCCCTAAACCCTTGGGGCAAGACCGTCCACATAAGTTGGGACATGTGGCCTGTGGGATCCTCAAAGGCAAAGAGAAACTGGGAGTCAGAGTGCAGGGGAATACAGAATAAGGCATCCTTGAGGTCCAGAACCATGAACCATTCTGCTTCCTCTGATATTTGAGAGAGCAGGGTATAGGGGTTGGGTACAACTGGATATAAAGGAATTACTGCTAATTGATGAGTCTAAGATCTTGCACTAGTCTACACTGACCGTTCAGTTTTTGTACTCCTAGAATTGGGGTGTTGCAGGGACTGCTGCATTTCTTTACTAAGCCTTGAGCTTTTAAATGTTTAACAATATCCTGTAACCCTTTATGAGTTTCAGGCCTTAAGGGATATTGCCTTTGATAAGGAAAAGTTTTGGGATCTTTTAACATGATTTGGACTGGGCAGGCATTTTTTGCCCTTCCAAATTGTCCTTCCAATGCCCAGACTTCAGGGTTGATTCCCTCCTCAAGTACGGGACAACAAATGGGTAACTTGTTCCCCATATTCATGCAGATAATAGCTCCAGCTTTTGGCTAATATATCCCTCCCTAATAAAGGTGTGGGATTTTCAGGCATAACAAGAAAGGCATGTGAAAAGAGCAAAGTCTCCCAATTACAACTGAGGAGTTGGGAGAAATACCTGGTTACAGGTTGCCCCAGGATTCCTTGAATGGTAATGGACCTTGAGGACAGTCATCCAGGACAGGAGATTAATACTGAGAAGGCTGCACCAGCGTCCAGGAAGAAGTGAATTTTCTGGCTCTCAATGGTTAAATGTACCCGGAGCTCAGTGAGGGTGATGACATGAACTGACGCTTTCCACAGGCACCCTCAGTCCTTTTATTGGTTCATCTAGTTGGGGGCTTCTGATCCAGAGAACCTTTGTTCTCTGGGGCAGTGCACTTTCCAGTGATTGCCTTGGCATAGTGAACATAGATGAGGGGGAAGCTTGTTTCTCATTGGACTCTTTTTTAAAGTGTCCTTGTAAACCACACTGATAACAAGCCCTATCAGGTGACTGGCCTGCTCCATTTTCTGTCCTCTCTGAACCATCAAGGTTTATTTGTCTGAGGGCCATGACTAAGGCTGTGGCCTTTCTCTGATCTTGCTTTTCTTTTTGGGCCTGTTCTTCTTGGTCCCTATTATAAAACACCGAGTTTGCCAGGTTTAATAATGCCTCCAAATTTTGTTCAGGGCCCAGGGCTTGCTTTTGGAGCTTTCTCCTGGTATCTGCAGCTGACTGGGTAATAAACTTATCTTTTAGAATCAATTGACCCTTGAGTGATTTGGGTGACAGGGGAGTATGTTTTTTTAAGGTCTCTTGTAGCTGCTTGAGGAAGGCAGAAAGACTTTCTTCCTTTCCCTGAGTTATGGTGGATATCATTGAATAATTCATGTGTTTTTTTCTAATTCTCCTTAGTCCTTCTAGAACACAGGTCAACAGATGTTTACAACTCCAGTCCCCATGATCTGAGTTGAGGTCCCAGTGGGGATCCATACCGGGGATGGCTTGCTGACTGGTAGGGAATTTGTCCCTTTCTTTGGCTGTCATTCTATCATTTACTTGACTAAGATACCAGGTATCTCCAAACTCTCAAGCTGCAGCTAAAGCTGCATTATTTTCATTAAAGGCCAGGGTTTGATCTAACAGTAGCATGACATCTCTCCAAGCGAGGTCAAAGGTTTTCCCTAGACCCTATAGGACATCTATGTACCTATCAGGATCATCTGAAAACTTCCCCAGGTCTGCCTTGATCTGCTTTAAATCAGAGAGGGAGAAGGGGACATGTACCTGGGTTGGGCCAAATTCCCCTCCCCCTACTGCTTGAAGGGGACATAACTGATAGCCCGGTGGGGGGAGTTGTGGTCCTTTGGAGATTTCTTTGCTTATTTCCCTCTGGGCAGGGGAGATTAGAGGAGGTTTATCATTAATAGGAAGGGGAGCTATAGGGAGGCTAAGATATGGGGGTAAGTGGAGAGGTCCTCCCTTGGGATGTAAGTTGTAAGCTTTGCATAGTTGTGTATTCTCCCTCAGTGGAAAGAAAGCTTGGACATAAGGTATTTCACTCCATTTGCCTTCTCTTTTACAGAAAAGGTCAAGCTGCAGGATAGTATTCTAATTTGTACTTCCCTCAGGTGGCCATTTTTCCCCATCAGAGAGAGAATATTGGGGCCAAGCCATAGCACAGAAAAAAATGAGCCACCTCTTTTTCAGGGTTTGTGGGGCAAATTGGTCCCAATGGCTTAGGATGCATTTCAAGGGTGAGCTTGTTGATGCCTGAGTGTTTCCCATCTGAAAGACAAAACCACCTGTGGTTTTTGTTTGTTTTGTTTCTCCCCCTGCCCAAGAACCCACAATAGTCCCTGGACCCTGCTGATTGGAATAGTTGCACTCACTGACAGAGCAGCAGAAACAACCCCTGCCCAAGAACCCGCAATGGTCCCTGGACCCTGGTGATCAGAATAGTTGTGCTCACCGATGCGGCAGCAGAAACACTAGTTTTCCTCCCAGACCACATGGAGGACCAAGAAAGGTCGGATTTAGTGGCCCTTACCAATGCATTCTCAAAAACCTTCACCCTTGCCAGTCCTCCTAGACCACAAGGAGGACCGAGAAAAATCGGATTTAGTGGCCCTTACTGACACATTCTTGAAAACCTGTTAAGAGTCCTGAGCATTCTCCTGTTAATATTGGGACTTTACTCCTGTCCTATAAAGATGTTGTGCCCCAAAAATGAAGTGGAGGGCCATACCCTGAGAGAGGGAAGGGATCTCCAGGGTTGGAGTAGTGACACCTTTTGTCTTCACTTATATGAACAGGAAGGATACAATTTCTGAGGCTCCCCATATCCTAGCTTCAGGAATAGCTTTTGTTAGGCCTGTTAGTCTGAGGATGGATCCTAAAATTCCAGGTATTCCCCCCTACAATGGGGCTTTGGGCAAAAATTATGTCTTTCTGATTGGTGAGCCAGGGTGCCTAAAGAAGGTAACAGAGTCTTGGAGTTTATACTAGAAGTCATTCTTATAGGAGAAACTGGAAAAGCACCAGAGACAGGGAGCGATTTTAGAAGCGGTACTAGCCTCAGAGAAGAGAGGCGAGAGGTTTGTCTGGCAGGCACTAGGACCCAGGGGGCAAGGGTCAGGATAGATAGGATAGATGGGCGAGTCTCTCTTGGGCAACATGCCTTTGAGAGTTCCGCTCATGGCCACAGGGCCAACCAACTTGTCAGGACCCTGGAGCTTGTCAGGACCCTGGTTTTCCTCTCTGTCAACCCTCAGCTCAGCCCAGAAGTACAGGAAAAGCAGAAGCTGGTTCCAGGCAAACCAATGCTCCCAACTCCGAAAAGTTGGGGGTTGTTAGAGAGCCCTTTCCCAAAAAGCCTGACACCCATGTCTTTAGTCCGGCAGCTGTGCTAGTCACTTTTAACTGGCCAACAGGTGCCTGGTATTTAGCCCCTGAATTCTAAGGAAAAATAGGACAGAATAGCAAGTGAAAGGGGTCCAGTGGTACTCACTGCTTGGTGATAGGCAACAGTCTCACTGCTCGGTGATAGGCAATGGTCTCACCACTTGGTGATAGGCAATAGGCCCTTCAGGTCACCAAAATGTGTCCAGAATTGGTGGGTTCTTGGTCTCACTGACTTCAAGAATGAAGCCATGGACCCTCGTGGTGAGTGTTACAGTTCTTAAAGCTGGTGAGTCCAGAGTTTGCTCCTTCTGATGCTGGGACATGTCCAGAGTTTCTTCCTTCTGGTGGGTTTGTGGTCTCGCTGGCTTCAGCAGTGATGCTGCAGACCTTCGCAGTGAGTGTTACAGCTCTTAAGGCTGTGTGTCTGGAGTTGTTTGTTCCTCCTGTCCAGAGTTGTTCATTCCTCCTGGTAGACTTGTGGTCTTGCTGGCCTCAGGAGTGAAGCTGTAGACCTTTGCAGTGAGTGTTAGAGCTCATAAAGGCAGTGCAGACCCAAAAAGTGAGCAGCAGCAAGATTTATTGCAAAGAGCGAAAGAACAAAGCTTCCACAGTGTGGAAGGGGACCGAGCGGGTTGCCACTGCTGGCTTGGGCAACCTGCTTTTATTCCCTTATCTGACCCCACCCACATCCTGCTGATTGACCCATTTTACAGAGAGCTGATTGGTCCATCTTACAGAGAGCTGATTGGTCCGTTTTACAGAGAGCTGATTGGTCCATTTTGACAGGGTGGTGATTTGTACATTTACAATCCCTGAGCTAGACACAGTCTGCTGATTGGTGTATTTACAATCCTCTAGCTACACGTAAAAGTTCTCCAAGTCCCCACTAGATTAGCTAGACACAGAGCACTGATTGGTGCATTTACAAACCTTGAGCTAGACACAGGGTGCTGATTGGTGCGTTTACAAACCTTGAGCTAATCACAGAGTGCTGATTGGTGTGTTTACAAACCTTGAGCTAGATACAGAGTGCTGATTGGTGCATTTACAATCCTCCAGCTAGACATAAAAGTTCTCCAAGTCCCCACCCAATTAGTTAGATACAGATGTTGATTGGTGCATCCACAAACCCCGTGCTAGACACAGAGTGCTGATTGGTGCATTTACAATCGTCCAGCTAGATGTAAAAGTTCTCCAAGTCCCCACCAGATTAGCTAGACACAGAGCACTGATTGGTGCATTTACAAACCTTTAGCAAGACACAGAGCACTGATTGGTGCATTTACAAACCCCAAGCTAGACACAGAGTGCTGATTGGTGCATTTACAATCCTCCAGCTAGACATAAAAGTTCTCCAAGTCCCTACCCAACTCAGGAGCCCAGCTGGCTTCACCTAGTGGATCCCGCCCTGGGGCTGCGGGTGGAGCTGCCCGCCAGTCCCACGCCACACGCCTGCACTCCTCAGCCCTTGGGCAGTCGATGGGACCCAGCACCTTGGAGCAGGGGGCGGTGCCTGTCGGGGAGGCTCAGGCCACACAGGAGCCCACCACAGGGTGCTAAGGCATGGCAGACTGCAGGTCCCGAGCCCTGCCCTGCGGGGAGGTGGCTGAGGCCTGGCAAGAATTCAAGCATGGTGCGGGTGGGCCGGCAGTGCTGGGGGACCTGGCACACCCTCCACAGCTGCTGGCCCGGGTGCTAAGCCCCTCACTGCCTGGGGCTGGTGGTGCCGGCTGGTTGCTCCAAGTGCAGGGTCCACTGAGCCCATGCCCACCTGGAACTCACACTGGCCCGTGAGCACCATGCACAGCCCTGGTTCCTGCCTGCACCTCTCCCTCCACACCTCCCTGCAAGCAGAGGGAGCCAGCTCCAGCCTTGGCCAGCCCAGAGAGGGGTTCCCACAGTGCAGCAGAGGGCTGAAGGGCTCCTCAGGCATGGCCAGAATGGACACCAAGGCCAAGAAGACACTGAGAGTGAGCGAGGGCCGCCAGCACGTTGTCATCTGTCAATATCCTAAACCTTGGTGGGAACTTTGTCTTTCTGCTTGAAGTGGTCCCTTCAAACCTTGCAAATTTTTTCCTAGTCCCATACCAGGGACATACCCCATTTCGTGCATCATATGTTGACTTTGAGGGGTATATAATTGTTCTGGAATTAGAACTTGTGTTTCCCATTGTTGTAGTAGATCTCTTCCCCATAAATTTATAGGTACAGAAGTTGTAATTGGTTGAATAGTCCCAGGTTGTCGATCGGGCCCTTCACAATGCAAAATATAACTACTTTGTATACTTCAGAGGCATTACCAACTCCAACTATGTTAAATTGAGTGAGTTGAATTGCCCACATGGACAGTCAGTGCTGTAGAGAAATGATTGAAATGTCCACTCCTGTATCTACCAAACCTTTAAATTTCTTTCCCTGAATAGTTATTTCACAGGTAGAATGTTTATCAGTAATTTGATTCACCCAATAAGCCACTTTGCCTTGTTTATTTGGGCCTCAAAATCCTCCTGTTTGTTTAATTTCACTTTTCCCCATTCTCACATATGGCACAATCAGGAGCTGTGCTATACACTCTCCTGCTCTGCTTTCCAGGGAACAGACATAGATAGAACAATTTGAATTTCCCCATTGTAATCTGAATCAATTACTCCTGTATGTATTTGTACTCCTTTTATATTTAAACTAGACCTTCCTAGAAGTAATCCTATCATCCCCACTGGCAAGGGTCCACAGATTCCTGTTGGGACATTTTGCGGGGGTTCCCCAGGAAGAAGTCTCACAGTTTTTGCGCAGCATAAATCTACTGTGGCACTACTGGCTGTGGTGGGGGACAGACATTGTACAGGGGTGAGGGAATGGCCTGAGCCAGAAATGCCCCAGTTTGGAATGGGCCTCATGGCATTTCCTGAATTTAAAAGGAAAAGTCTCAAATGTTGATCTAGGGGGTGTATTCTAACAGAAAACTGCCAAGCCTCTATATCACCCTCTCTTCTAGCTTGTTGAATTACTGCCTGAATAGAACTGACAGCGGTCACTCAAGGAGCTGCTTGAACAGTAACTGGGGCAACTACTTTTCTCCCAGTGTCCTCCAGAAAAGAAAGATCTGGAGGGTCAGGCCACTCTTTTTCTTCAAAATAAGGAGAGGATGGAGAAGGATAGGGATGAACCTCTTCCTCCTTTGCTGCTTTAGCTTTAGCTGGCAAACAAACCTGGTCTGTTACTTCATTATACTTTTCTTCCTGCTCATCATTAGTGTGAAAAGGTTCCAAGGTGGAACAAAACAGAGCCCACACTTGTCTCATTGTTACCCTGATGCTTCTGAGCTACCCTTTTTACTCAACACGGGGATTGCTTAAGAGTATTCGGGTGTCCTCCAGCTTAGTTCCAGGTTTTCCAACCATCAGTCTGGTGACCCTTCAACCTGGGTTCGAGCCTCCATGTTGGGCAGCACTTGCCAAGACCAGATCAGTCATGGAGACCTTAACCCAGCGGCACTAGAGGAATTAAAGACACACACACAGAAATATTGTGTGTGGAGTGGGAAATCAGGGGTTTCACAACCTTCAGAGCTGAGAGCCTTGAACGAGATTTACCCACATATTTAATGACAGCAAGCCAGTGATAAACATTGTTTCTATAGATTATAGATTAAGTAAAAGTATTCCATATGGGAAAAAAAGGGATGGGCCGAAATAAAGGGATGGGTCTGGCCAGTTATCTGCAGCAGGAACATGTGCTTAAGGCACAGATCCCTCATGCTACTGTTTGTGGTTTAGGAATACCTTTAAGTGGTTTTCCGGCCTAGGTGGGCCAGGTGTTCCTTGCCCTCATTCTGGTAAACACAACCTTCAGCATGGGTTTCATGGCCAAAACAAACAAGTCACAGTGCTGCAGAGATTTTGTTTATGGCCAGTTTGGGGGCCAGTTTATGGCCAGATTTGGGGGCTTATTCCCAACACCTTTTCTTCAAGTTTTTTTACTTTTTATTATGATTGGATAAAAGATGTTTTATTATGCATGCTGCAGTCCAGGATTCATTGTGTTTATTTTCTTGTAAACATTTTAGGTGACAAAGTTGACATTCTGCTTCCTTCTCATTTTGACAAGGTATGAGCAATTTGAAAATAAAACATTTTCTTAAAAGACTCAGCCTAAATGGAGTGAAATAACTAAAAACTAAATATAATTCCTACAAGTTATTTTGCCTAATGTTACCAATGTCTGTGCGCTAAACAATTCTACAAAGATGAGAATTATAAGTAAATTTCTATTATTCTACTTTGCATTATTATTTAAGGTCTCATAAATATTTGTTGTTTTAGAAGGATATATTTTATTTCATAAAACTCTCCTGTGAATGCATCTTCTCTTAATATTTTAATTAGCATTAATCTCTTTTCCTGTTTATTTAACTTTTCACAATCATGAATTGTTGCAGCATTTTCCTTTTGAGAAATTGAGAGAACTGAGAGAATTTCAATATATAACTGAGAGAATTTCAATATACAAAGTACATAAGGAAATTTCTACTTCAAGTTATATCTACATGTTTCAAAGTGAATATTCAGATATTAACAATAAGTCTTAATAACTAATTTTGTTAATATTACTAAGATTGGTGACCTCATTTGATATGATGATACCTTAGGCACCTGATCATTGATCCCGCATAGGTCTAGAGGTGATAACAATTTTTTTTCTTTCTTTGTTTTTTTTTTAATTATACTTTAAGTTCTAGGGTACATGTGCACAACGTGCAGGTTTGTTACCTAGGTACACATGTGCCATGTTGGTTTGCTGCACTCATCAACTCATCATTTACATTAGGTATTTATCCTAATGTTATCCCTCAGCCCCCCACCCCCAGACAGGCCCCGGTGTGTGACGTTTCCCACCCTGTGTCCAAATGTTCTCATTTTTCAATTCCCACCAATGAGTGAGAACATGCAGTGTTTGCTTTTCTGTCTTTGCAATAGTTTGCTGAGAATGATGGTTTCCAGCTTCATCCATGTCCCTGCAAAGGACATGAAATCATCCTTTTTTATGGCTGTATAGTATTCCATGGTGTATGTGTGCCACATTTTCTTAATCCAGTCTATCACTGATGGACATTCGGGTTGGTTCCAAGTCTTTGCTATTGTGAAAAGTGCCACAATAAACATACGTGTGCATGTGTCTTTATAGCAGCATGATTTATAATCCTTTGGTTATATACCAAGTAATTGGATTGCTGGGTCAAATGGCATTTCTAGTTCTAGATCCTTGAGGAATCCCCACACTGTCTTCTACAATGGTTGAACTAATTTACACTCCCACCAACAGTGTAAAAGCATTCCTATTTCTCCACATCCTCTCCAGCATCTGTTGTTTCCTGACTTTTTAATGGTTGCCATTCTAACTGGAATGCAATGATATCTCATTGTGGTTTTGATTTGCATTTCTCTGATGACCAGCGATGATGAGCATTTTTTCATGTGTCTGTTTGCTGCATAAATGTCTTCTTTTGAGAAGAGTCTGTACATATCCTTTGCCCACTTTTTGATGGAGTTGTTTGTGTTTTTCATGTAAATTTGTTTCAGTTCTTTGTAGATTCTGGATATTAGCCCTTTGTCAGATGGGTAGATTGCAAAAATTCTCTCCCATTCTCTAGGTTACCTGTTCACTCTGATGGTAGTTTCTTTTGCTGTGCAGAAGCTCTTTAGTTTAATTAGATCCCATTTGTCAATTTTGGCTTTTGTTGCCATTGCTTTTGGTGTTTTAGACATGAAGTCCTTGCCCATGCCTATATCCTGAATGGTATTGCCTAGGTTTTCTTCTAGGTTTTTTATGGATTTGGGTCTAACATTTAAGTCTTTAATCCCTCTTGAATTAATTTTTGTATAAGATGTAAGGAAGGGATCCAGTTTCAGCTTTCTACATGTGGCTAACCAGTTTTCCCAGCACCATTTGTTAAATAGGGAATCCTTTCCCCATTTCTTGTTTTTGTCAGGTTTGTCAAAGATCAGATGGTTGTAGATGTGTGATGTTATTTCTGAGTCTTCTGTTCTGTTCCATTGGTCTATATATCTGTTTTGGTACCAGTACCATGCTGTTTTGGTTACTGTAGCCTTGTAGTATAGTTTCAAGTCAGGTAGTGTGATAGCTCCAGCTTTGTTCTTTTTGCTTAGGATTGTCTTTGCAATGCAGGCTCTTTTTTGGTTCCATGTGAACTTTAAAGTAGTTTTTTCCAATTCTGTGAAGAAAGTCATTGGTAGCTTGATGGGGATAGCACTGAGTCTATAAATTACCTTGGGCAGTATGGCCATTTTCATGATATTGATTCTTCCTATCCATGAGCATGGAATGTTTTTCCATTTGTTTGTATCCTCTTTTATTTCATTGAGCAGTGGTTTGTATTTCTCCTTGAAGAGGTCCTTCACATCCCTTGTAAGTTGGATTCCTAGGTATTTTATTCTCTTTGAAGCAATTGTGAATGGGAGTTCACTCATGATTTGGCTCTCTGTTTGTTATTGGTGTATAGGAATGCTTGTGATTTTTGCACACTGATTTTGTATGCTGAGCCTTTGCTGAAGTTGCTTAACAGCTTAAGGAGATTTTGGGCTGAGACTCTGGGGTTTTCTAAATATACAGTCATGTCATCTGCAAACAGGGACAGTTTGACTTCCTCTTTTCCTAATTGCATGCTCTTTATTTCTTTCTCTTGCCTTATTTCCCTGGCCAGAATTTCTGCACTATGTTGAATAGGAATGGTGAGAGAGGGCATCCTTATCTTGTGCCGGTTTTCAAAGGAAATGCTTCTAATTTTTGCCTATTCAGTATGATAATGGCTGTGGGTTTGCCATAAATAGTTCTTATTATTTTGAGATACCTTCCATCAATGCCTAGTTTATTGAGAGTTATTAGCATGAAGGTCTGTTGAATTTTATCAAAGACCTTTTCTGAATCTATTGAGATAATCTTGGATTTTGTCGTTAGTTCTGTTTATGTGATGGATTATTTCCAGTATTTTATTGAGGATTTTTGCATCTATGTTCATCAGGGATATTGGTCTAAAATTCTCTTTTTTTGTCGTGTCTCTGCCAGGCTTTGGTATCAAGATAATGCTGACCTCGTAAAATCAGTTGGAGAGGATTCCCTCTTTTTCTATTGATTGGAATAGTTTCAGAAGGAATGGTACCAGCTCCTCTTCATACCTCTGGTAGAATTCGGCTGTGAATCTGTCTGATCCTGGACTTTTTTTCATTGATAGGCTATTAATTATTGCCTCAATTTCAGAGCCTTTTATTGGTCTATTCAGAGATTCAACTTCTTCCTCGTTTAGTCTTGGGGGTGTGTATGTGTCCAGGAATTTATCCATTTCTTCTAGATTTTCTAGTTTATTTGCGTAGAGGTGTTTATAGTATTCTCTGATGGTTGTTGGTATTTCTGTGGGATCAGTGGTGATATCCCCTTTATCATTTTTTATTGTGTCTATTTGATTCTTCTCTCTTTTCTTCTTTATTAGTCTTGCTAGTGGTCTATCAATTTTGTTGACCTTTTCAAAAAACCAGCTCCTGGATTCATTGATTTTTTGAAGGGTTTTTTTGTGTCTCTATCTACTTCAGTTCTGCTCTGATCTTAGTTATTTCTTGCCTTCGGCTCTAGCTCTTTTAATTGTGATCTTAGGGTGTCAATTTTAGATCTTTGCTGATTTCTCTTCTAGGCATTTAGTGCTATAAATTTCCCTCTACACACTGCTTTAAATGTGCCTCAGAAATTCTGGTATATTGTGTCTTTATTCTCAAACACATTGGAAAGATGTTTCAAAGAACATCTTTATTTCTGCCATCATTTCGTTACGTACCCAGTAGTCATTCAGGAGCAGGTTTTTCAGTTTCCATGTGGTTTTGCGGTTTTTGAGTGAGTTTCTTAATCCTGAGTTCTAATTTGATTGCACTGTGGTCTGAGAGACAGTTTGTTGTGATTTCTGTTCTTTTACATTTGCTGAGGAGTGTTTTACTTCCAATTATGTGGTCAATTTTAGAAAAGTGTGATGTAGTGCTGGGAAGAATGTATATTCTGTTGATTTGTGATGGAGAGTTCTGTAGATGTCTATTAGGTTGGCTTGGTGCAGAGCTGAGTTCAAGTCCTGGATATCCTTATTAACTTTCTCTCTCATTGATCTGTCTAATATTGACATTGGGGTGTTAAAGTCTCCCATTGTTGTTGTATGGGAATCTAAGTCTCTTAGTAGGTCTCTAAGGACTTGCTTTATGAATCTGGGTGCTCCTGTATTGGGTGCATATATATTTAGGATAGTTAGCTCCTCTTGTTGAATCAATCCCTTTACCATTGTGTAATGGCCTTCTTTGTCTCTCTTGATGTTTGTTGGTTTAAAGTCTGTTTTATCAGAGTCTAGGATTGTAACCCCTGCTTTTTTTTGCTTTCCATTTGCTTAGTAGATCTTCCTCCATCCCTTTATTTTGAGCCTATGTGTGTCTTTGCACATGAGAAGCAATTCCTGAATACAGCACACTGATGGGTCTTGAGTCTTTATCCAAATTGCCAGTCTGTGTCTTTAATTGGAGCATTTACCCCATTTACATTTAAGGTTAATATTGTTATGTGTGAATTCGATCCTGTCATTATGATGTTAGCTGGTTATTTTGCTCGTTAGTTGATGCAGTTTCTTTCTAGCATCAGTGGTCTTTACAATTTGGCATGTTTTTGCAGTGGCTGGTACCGGTTTTTCCTTTCCATGTTTATTGCTTCCTTCAGGAGCTCTTGTAGGGCAGGTCTGGTGGTGACAAAATCTCTCAGCATTTGCTTGTGTGTAAAGGATTTTATTTCTCCTTCACTTATGAAGCTTAGTTTGGCTGGATATGAAATTGTGGGTTGAAAATTCTTTTCTTTAAGAATGTTGAATATTGGCCCCCACTCTTCTGGCTTGTAGAGTTTCTGCTGAGAGATCTGCTCTTACTCTGATGGGCTTCCCTTTGTGGGTAACCTGACCTTTCTCTCTGGCTGCCCTTAACATTTTTTTCTTCATTTCAATCTTGATGAATCTGACAATTATGTGTCTTGGGGTTGCTCTTCTTGAAGATTATCTTTGTGGTGTTCTCTGTATTTCCTGAATTTGAATGTTGGTCTGCTTTGCTAGGTTGGGGAAGTTCTCCTGGATAATATACTGAAGAGTATTTTCCAACTTGGTTCCATTCTCCCCATCATTTTCAGGTACACCAATCAAATGTAGATTTGGTGTTTTCACATAGTCCCATATTTCTTGGAGGCTTTGTTCATTTCTTTTTATTCTTTTTTATCTGAACTTGTCTTCTCACTTTTTTTCATTAATCTGATATTCAATCACTGATACCCTTTCTTCACTTGATTGAATTGGCTATTGAAGCTTGTGCATATGTCACGAAGTTCTCTTGCCATGGTTTTCAGCTCCATCAGGTCATTTAAGTTCTTCTCTACACTGTTTATTCTAGTTAGTCATTCTTGTAACCTTTTTTTTCAAGGTTTTTAGCTTCCTTGCAATTGGTTAGAACATGCTTCTTTAGCTTGGAGAAGTTTGTTATTACCGACCTTATGAAGCCTATTTCTGTCAACTCATCAAAGTCATTCTCTGTCCAGCTTTGTTCTGTTGCTGGCGAGGAGCTGTGATCCTTTGAAGGAGAAGAGGTGCTCTGGTTTTTAGAATTTTCAGCTTTTCTGCTGTGGTTTCTCCCCGTCTTTGTGGTTTTATCTACCTTTGGTCTTTGATATTCATGACCTACAGATGGGGTTTTGGTGTGGATGTCATTTTTGTTAATGTTGATGCTATTCTTTTCTGTTTGTTAGTTTTCCTTCTTACAGTCAAGTCCCTCAGCTGTGAGTCTGTTGGAGTGTGCTGGAGGCCCACTCCAGACCCTGTTTGCCTGGGTATCAACAGTGGAAAATGCAGAACAGCAAATATTGCAGAACAACAAATATTGCTGCTTGATCCTTCCTCTGGAAGCTTCATCCCAGAGGGGCACCCGCCTATATGTGGTGTCTGTCAGCCGCTACTGGGAGGTGTCTCCCAGTTAGTCTATGCGTGGGTCAGGGACCCCCTTGAGGAGGCAGTCTGTCTGTTCTCAGAGCTCCAACACCATGCTGGGAGAACCACTCCTCTTTTCAGAGCTGTCAGACCAGGATGTCTAAGTCTGCAGAAGTTTCTGCTGCCTTTTGTTCAGCTATGCCCTGCCCACAGATGTGAAGTCTATAGAGGCAGTAGGCCTTGCTGAGCTGCAGTGGGCTCTGCCCAGTTTGAGCTTCCTGGCCACTTAGTTTACCTACTCAAGCCTCAACAATTGTGGAGGTCTCTCCCCCAGCCCAGCTACAGCCTTGCAGGTCGACCTCAGACTGCTGTGCTAGCAGTGAGCAAGGCTCCATGGGCATGGGACCTGCCGAGCCAGGCACAGGAGGGAATCTCCTGGTCTGCTGGTTGCTAAGGCCATGGCCAAAGTGCAGTATTTGGGCTGGAGTATCCCATTTTTCCAGCTACAGTCTGTCACAGCTTCGCTTGGCTAGGAAAGGGAAATCCCCTGACCCCTTGCACTTCCTGGGTGAGGTGATGCCTCGCCCTGCTTCAGCTCACCCTTCACGGGCTGCACCCACTGTCCAACCAGTCCCAAGGAGATGAACCAGGTATCTCAGTTGGAAATGCAGAAATCACCCGTCTTCTGCATTGATCATGCTGGGAGCTGCAGACCAGAGCTGTTCCTATTTGGCCATCTTAGAACCCAGTAGTAGTGACAAAAATTATGTTGAAGTAGGTGTTTGGCTTTTTGACTTTTTAAAAGCCAGGGCTAATACCAACATCAAACAGTAGATTTTGATAAATAGCAAAGCTGAAGGAAAACTTTAGCATGTCACTAAAGAGGTTTGCTGAATAGAAAATGCTGGATAGGAAATAAAAATGAGGCTGGGTGCAGTGGCTCATGCCTGTAATCCCCGCACTTTGGGAGGCAGAGCCAGGCAGAGGTGGGTGGATCACGATGTCAGGAGTTTGAAACCAGCCTGGCCAATATGGTGAAACCCCGTCTCTACTAAAAAATACAAAAATTAGCAGGGCATGGTGGCATGCGCCTATAGTCCCAGTTACTCAGGAGGCTGAGGCAGGAGAATTGCTTGAACCTGGGAGGCAGAGGTTGCAGTGAGCTGAGATCACACCACTGCACCCCAGCCCGGGTGACAGAGTGAGACTCCATCTCACAAAAAAAAAAAAAAAAAAGAAATAGAAATGGGTAACGGAGAGGGGACTGCCATAGCAATGTAGAGGAATTTACTACCTAAGTGCCTGCAGAGGACACAAGAGGAGAAACAAGTCAAGTAGCCCCATGGAGTCCTGGAGAGAATCAGAACTTGGAGACACTTGCAGAACTGCAGAGATGGGAGGCTGACAGCAGGGAGAGAGGACAAGGTGTGTTTTCGTGTTATGGGCAAAGTCCCCTGTAGTGAGACACATATTCCTCATGCCCACATCTTACTCCACCTACCTCTTGAGGAAATTAGGCCTTTATTTCCTTCTTGTAGAAGCTGAAAAAGACTACAGAATAGAGAATTCCAGGTATAGAAAAGTGAAGGAGAGAAAAAGCATTTTTTAAAAAGGGAATGAAGTCAAATCCTACATATTGATGAATAAGACCCCTCCCCCAAACCCCACCTGCCACCGTTCTACCTGGAGTGACTCACCCCATCCCTATTTCCAGGCCTTTCCATAGGGCACCCTATCTGGGCACACTCTTTTTCAAACTTTTCTACTATTATTTACTTCTCTCCTTAATTAAAATATGCCTGTCTTGTGTCCTACTCTTCCAGTGATTTTTATTTGCTGTGCCTCACATGATGTCAATGAGATAAAAAACAAAGCTGCCTAGGATATGCTGTAGCCACTCACTCCATGTGGCCATGATTGGGCACTTGAAATATGGCTGGTCTGAATTAAGATGTACTGTTAAGTGTAAAATACACACCAAATTGTTAAGACTTAGTGTGGAAAAAATGTAAAATATCTCATTAGTAATTTTTATGTTGATTAATGTTGAAATGATAATATTTTGGATATATTGATTTAAATAAAGTACAATATTAAAATTAGTTTCATCTCTTTTTATTAAATGTAGCTACTTGAAGATTGAAATCTTCATATATGAAATTATATATGTTGCTCATATTACATTTCTACTGGGCAGCAATGGTCTGGACTAATGGGTTGTGGACTAGACCTACTACTTGCAGTAGCTACCAGAAGATTGAAATTATATATGTTGCTTGCATTACATTTCTACTGGACAGCAATGGTCTGGACTAATGTGTTGGTCCAGGTGTTTGTCACGTTGATGATGAGGAGCAGTTTCCAGACGTCTCTGTTGTACAGGAGCCTGCCCAGCTTCTGCTGCTGCTCTGACATGAAGGCTGCCCGTATCTGCAAGTTGCTTTGGCACTTATTGTCAGGCCCGCAGTCCTTCTGGAACTGGGCCTCAGTGTGGTTCTCCAGAGCCTGTGCCTGGTGGGCATCCAGAGACCACAGCCCCGGCTGCAGGTGATTGGGCATCCATATAGGTAAAGAGTAGTTCATGGAGATGATGATGGGATGGAGTTTGTCACTGAGGTTGTCCATCTGGAGCAACTCCAGCTAGGGCAGCGTATCTTGGGCATGGAGAAGAAGCCGTGGAAGACAGCGGACTCACTGCGGGCATGGAGAAGAAGCCGTGGAAGACAGCGGACTCACTGCCGGCAAAGCCGATCCGGGGTGGGCTGCGGTCCCTTTCGGCCTCCAGAGTGTAGGCCAGGGTTTACATACATAATTACATACATAATTTCAATCTTCTAGTAGCCACATTTAGTAAAGCAAAAAGAAATAGGTGAAATTAATTTTAATACTATATTTAAACCAATGTATCCAAAATATTAACATTTCAACATTAATCAACATAAAAATTACTAATAAGATATTTTACATTTTTTCCACACCAAGTCTTAACAATTTGGTGTGTATTTTACACTTAACAGTACATCTCAATTCAGCCACATTTCAAGTGCTCAGTCATAGCCACAGATAGCGAGTGACTACCATATTAGACAGTATGTCCCAGGCTGCTTTGTTTTTTATCTGGTTGACCTCATGTGAGGCACAGAAAATAATGAGCAGTGTTTCCAAAATTCCAGGTGAAAAATTAGGTATAACTATCTATCCATGAGTCGAAAGTAAGAGTAAAATCAAGATTTTTTTGGATATGCAAAAACTCGAAAATATCAACTGTCATGCACCCTTTGTCAGGAGGCTGCTGGAGGAAGTGGCCAGAGTGGGAGGAGGTGAGGTTACATGATCTAGAAGATCCTCCATATCAGTTTCCGTAGAAGGGGCTGTGGTCTGGTAGCTACTGTAAGTAGCTATCTCATGTGAGGCATAGCAAATCCGGAATTCCCTCTTCTGTAGTCTATCTTTTTCAGCTTCTACAAAAAAGAAATAAAGGCTCAGTTTCCTTGAGAGGGTAGATGAAGTAAGATGTTGGGGCTTATTGCTGAGATGAGAGATCACAGGAAGAGAGGGTCCTTCCACATGGTCAAAGTGAATACCTCCTTTCATAATATGGGTTCTAATCCCCACATCTCTTCAGGGACCTTCTTAAAGCACAATCTTTTCCTCTTCTTGTATCTTCAGCCTCACCCGTTTTTGCTTCCCAAGTCTCCACTGCTCCATGTTCATTACCATCCCTCCTCCAGCTGCTGCCTTTTCCTGCAGCCTCACTCTACTCCACCCTGGACATCATCCTTCTTTCTTCATTTCTCCAAAGTTCCACTGACAACAGATTGGGGCCTGCTACAGACATTTTCAGAAAGATTGGAGTATTATATGTTAATTGCTGCTCAAGGAAGGAAGCAACAATTGAACCTCAGACATTACTATTGCAAGATTTGAAAAAAAAAGGATATTCCATCCCCTGCCCCAGAACATTTCTCTTGGGCCCTACCTACTCTCTTCCACTGTGTCCTTTGAGCTGCTCCCTCCTTCTTCTTTCCCAGTTATCTGAAGACTACTTCCAAATTCACATGAAGTATTTTAGCTCCCTCCCTCCCTTTGAAATAAGGCTTTGATCCTTTGCACATATAAAAATTCATTTTTGGCTCAGCTAAACAAGGAATTATTTGATCTATGACTTTATTGTGAAAAAAAAAGACAAAAAACTGGCAGAAGCTTTGAAACACCAGTTATTCTTTAATATAATCCAGGATCAAATTCTTAGGCACAGACTCTACCTACAGAGACCCCAGGAGTATGGGCTGTTTCCTTTTTATAAATGATTATCTTACAAACATTAGAAGTTATTGTAATTATGTTTGCTCAGCTGTTTCCACTGCTTGCACCAGTGCACCACTGCTGGCAAAACTGTGTAAAAAAAAAGGTAACTTTTTCTGAGGCCCCCCAGCTTTTTCGGTTAACCTTAGACTTTCTTCATTTCTAAGAAGAGCTTACAGAGCTTTTTTTTTTTTAAAAAAAATTGTGGTTAAAAAAACATAAAACATTAGATTTACCCTCTTAACACATTTTAAGTGTACGTGCAGTACAATATTACTAACTATAAATGCCATTTTATAGAGCAGATCTCTAAAGCTTTTCCATCTCCTATTACTAAAACTGTATGTCCATTGAGCAGTAGTTTTCCCATCTCCCAATCCCTGCCAGCCCTGGGAAATGCCATTCGACTTTCTGCTTCTATAAGTTTGACTACTTTATTAATAACTCACAAAGGTGGAATTGCCAGGTGATGATGGCTCTTGTCTGTAATCTCAGCTACTTGGGAGGCTGAGGTGGGAGGATCACTTGAGCCCAGCAGTTGGACACAAGCCTGGGCAGCATAGCAAGACCCTGTCTCTTAAAAAATAAAATAAAAGTGAAATCATGCAGTATTTGTCCTTCTGTGATGGGCTTATTTCACTTAATGTCCTCAATGACGCATCCATGTTGTAGCATATGACAGGAATTCTTTCTTTTTTATGACTGAATAATATTCCTTTACATGCATATAACACATTCCCTTTATCCATTCATCACTCAGTAGACATTGAGGTTGTTTCCACCTCTTGTTGATTATGAATAATGCTGCTATGAACATGGGAGTGCAAATATTTCTTTGAGATCCTACTTTTAATTACTTCATATATATTCCCAGAGGTAGGATTGCTGGATCATATGGTAGCTCCATTTTTAATTTTTGAGGAAGCATCATAGTGTCTTCCATAATGGCTGTACCATTTTACTCTCCCACCAACAGTGCACAGGAGTTCTGATTTCTCCATGTTGTTGTCAAACTTGTTATTTTCTGTTTTATATTTCATATATATATATATATACCATCCTCACAGGTTTGAGGTCATATCTCATTATGGTTTTGATTTGTATTTTCCTGATGATTAGTGGTGTTGAACATTTTTTCATATACCTATTGGCCATCTATATGTCTTCCTTGGAGAAATGTCTATTCAAGTTCTTTGTCCATTTTTTATCAGGTTATTATTTTTTATTTTTTTGCTATTGAGTTGTAGGAGTTCCTTATATATTTTAGGTATTAACTCCTTATCAGATACATGATTTCCAAATATTTTCTCCAATCCATGGGTTGCCTTTCCAGTTTGTTGAATTTTTTTTTTTTTTGGTATTGTAGAAGCTTTTTAGTGTAATGTAGTTCTGTTTGTCCATTTTTGCTTCTGTTCCCTGTACTTTTGGTGTTAGATGCAAGAAATCACTGCCAAGACCAATGTTGTGAAGATTTTTCCCTTCGTTTTCTTCTGAGAGTCTTATAGTTTTGGGTCTTATGTTTAAATTTTAAATTCATTTTGAGTTGATTTTTGTGTATGGTGTAAGATGAGAGCCCAATTTTATTTTCTTTAAAAACATGGACATCCATTTTTTCCAATGTCTTTCGTTGAAGAGACTATCTTCCTCCACTGTGTAGTATTGGCACCCTCGTCAAAGATCATTTGACTATATATGCATGAGCTCATTTCGGCTCTCTATTTTGTTCCATTGATCTTTATGCCAGTTCCACACAACTTTTATGATTGTAGCTTTGTAGTATATTTTGAGAACAGATAGTGTGAGGCTTCTAGTTCTGTTCTTTCTCAAGAATGGAAAGAACAATTGGGTTTATGGAGGTTTTATGCCCACAGATGGAAGTGCTTTTCTAGTTTTATAGTCTCCTCCATTGAGGATATTCACCTCAAAATTCTATCATCTTTCGGCCAAAGATTGCTAGAGGTCTGCTCTGATATCTCACTCTTCCTAAGGTGGATAAACTAATGACACCCCCCATACCATGAGTTTAAGAGGCCTTAGAAATCACATATTCTCACCATTTATTTAACTGATGAGAAACTGAAGCCTATGGAAGTAGTTAGTTGGTGGTAGATAAAGTGTCCACAGACTATCCCTTGGGCCAGAGCCTTTCCTGACCAATTCAGGCCACTGTCAGTTTCCCAAAGCCAGGCATAACTTCTGGGCAAGGGGGATTATTCTGAAGGAGAAGCCACCTCTTTAGGGTCTATGAGCTTAGATTTAGGGCTTCCTTCTAATCACTATTGTTCTTGCCAAGCCCTCACAACCAGAAGTGATGGTCTCAGAGACAGAGATCATCAAAAGAGAAACAAAGGAGACAGGACCGAAGTGCAACATTTTCTCCATCAGGCAACAGAGGGAGGAGGAGCCTGCAGAGGAGGTGAAGTGACAGTTAAAGAGGTAGGATTTAAACCAGTAGGGCTGAGTGGGAAAGAGTCCAACATGACAAATGTGGTAGAAATCAGAGGCAAGGGCTGCAGAAGACTGGAAACGGTTGTTCCTTCAGGGAAGCAGTTTTTTGTGTGTGATGGTTACAGAGCCAGATTTTGAGGAAATAAGTGAGGAAATGGTGAGAGGCAGCAAGTATGGACTACTTTCAAAATCTGGTGTTGAAAGGAAGTAGAGGGACAGCGGAGAAGGGTGAAGAGATAATCTTGGTGTTTACTGATAACAGTTCAATATATGATGTTTGAAATTTATATGATGCAAGAGCTACAACAGCTTAGCCCTTCAAGGAAGGAGGTTGGAGGGAAAACTTTTAATATTAAAAAAAAAGTCTCTGGGGAAGGAGCAAAGTTGGTGGACTAGAAGCTTCTCACATGTATTGCTCGCCTGGAAAGGAAACAAAAGAGCTAATGAACACTGAAGGGCTAGTGAATGCTGACCTTGCAGGCTGATCATCTGCAAAACCACATTGGGATCCAACAAGGCAGCAGGGGGACACAGAAAGCAGACAAAAGCAAAGCTGGGGACCAGCCTGTCTGGGCTCAGGGCAGAGCCAGGAAAACCTCTCCAACATGGGAAAGAGTGAGTGAGTGAAAGCCCCCTGAGGGATTCACCCTCTCTACAGGGACCATGGTAAGACTGGAAAGGGGAGAATCCTCCTGCCCCCCCCAACACCTTTGCACTGCACTTCTAGACGGAGGCAGAGAGCCACCTGGACATTTTGGAGGGGCAACTCTTGAGTCTAAGGGGACCTCTACCTGCCTTGGGCCCTTGAGCAGACCAGCACTGGTGCCACAGCTCCAATAGAGGCCACAGTCGCAATGACTAGGAGCAGTAAGATTTTTCCACTTCCTCTCGCCAGATAGGGCTCATTGCCAGCTTCCAGCATAGTGGTCCTGCTTCTGCCTGAAACTGGCCAGCAGCCACAGCCACTTGTTGTCCCAGAAAGTACTTGGATGGCAGGACAGGCAACCCCCACCCACCCCTGCCACTGGTAGCCAGATGGGCAATGCGTGCTGGAGCTCCTGGCCCAGTGGCTCTGCTTCTGTCTGAACTCAGCCAGCAGATGAGGCCTCCCACTGACCTAGGAAACACCCAGATGACAGAGTGGGCAATTCCACCCGCCCTGACCTCTCATAGCCAGATGGACCACACCTGCTGGTGCTTCCAGCCCAGTGTTCCCACTTCTGCCTGAACTCTGCCAACAGGTGCAACCCAGTATTACCTCAGGAAGCACTTGGACAGCAGATTAGGGCCAACCCAGCAATCATATGGCCTGTCTGACAACTGCGGCCCCTGCCTGAGGAAGCCATGGAACAGAATACCCAACAACAACGATAACAAAAAGTAGGTTTGGAGACAATAATCAGAGGAGGCTCTGGGCTCCTCCAAGACCCGTAAGCACACTAGAATTGAAGCCAGTGGACTGAACCCAACTTATTCCACAATCGAACCCCCAAAGGCATCAAAGAAGATAAAAGCAATTTTAAAAAACCCATCCAAAGGAAGAAACTTCAAAGACTGGAGGAACATCAACCCACATGGAAGAGAAAAAGTAGTGCAAGAAATCTGGCAACTCTAAGTCAGAGTATCTTCTTATCTCCAAATGACTGCACTAGTTCCCCAGAAACGTTTCTTAACCAGGCTCAAATGGCTGCAGTGTCAGAAATAGATCTCCAAATATGGATAGGAACGAAGATCATTGACATTCAGAAGAAAGTTGAAACCTAATCCAAGAAATCTAAGGAGTACAATTACGTGATAAACAACCTACTCCCGAATGACTTTTGAGTAAACAATGAAATTAAGACAGAAGTCAAGAAATTATTTCAAACTAATGAGAAAAAGATACAACATACCAGAATCTCTGAGACACAGCTACAGCCATGTTAAGAGGGAAGTTTTTAGTACTAAGCATCCACACCAAAAGATTAGAAAGATCTCAAGTTAACAACTTAAAGTCACAGCTAGAGCAACTACAGAAACAAGAGCAAACCAACCTCAAAGCTAGCCAAAGATAAGACATAACCAAAATCAGAACTGAACTGAAGGAAACTGAGATGTGAAAAGCCATACAAAAGACCAATGAATCCAGGGGTTGGTACTTTAAAAGAATAACCAAGATTGACAGACTGCTAACTAGACTAATAAAGAAAGAGATAAGATCCAAATAAACACAATCAGAAATAATGACAAAGAGGACATTACTATTGGTCCCACAGAAATACAAAAATCCCCCAGAGACTACTATGAACACCTCTAGGCACATAAGCTAGAAAACCTAAAAGAAATGGATAAATTCCTGGAAGCATACAACCTCCCAAGATTGAATCAGGAAGGAATTGAATCCCTGAGCAGACCAATAAGAAGTTCTGAAATTGAATCAAAAATAAAAGGCCTACCAACCAGAAAAAGCACAGGACCAAACAGAATCATGGCCAAATTCTACCAGATGTATACAGAAGAGCTGGTACCATTACTATGGAAACTATTCCCAAATGTTGAGGAGGAGGGACTCCTCCCTAACTCATTCCATGAGGCCAGCATCATCCTCATACCAAAACCTGACAAACACAACAACAGAAAGAAAACTTTAGGCCAGTATCCTTGATGAGCATACATGCAAAAATTCTCAACAAAATACTAGCAAACCGAATCAAGCAACACATCAAAATACGAATCCACCATAATCAAGTGTGCTTTATCCCTGGGATACAAGGTTGATTCAACATAAACAAATCAATAAATGTTATTTATTGACCACATAAACAGAACTACAAAGAAAAACCACAGGATCATCTCAATAGATGCAGAAAGGGATTTTGATAAAATTCAACAACCCAGGAAGCAGACTTTGCAGTGAGCTGAGATCACATCACTGCACTCCAGTCTGAGTGACAGAGCAAGACTCTGTCTTGAAAAAAAAACCTTCAGTTCTGAAACCTTCAACAAAGTAGGCATTGAAGGAACATACCTCAAAATAAGAAGAGCCATTAGAACAAATGCACAGCCAACATCATACTGAATGGGCAAAACCTGGAAGGATTCCCCTTGAGAACTGTAACAAGACAAGGATGTCCATTCTCACCATTCCTATTCAACATAGTCCTGGAAGTCCTGGCCAGAGATAGTTTAGTCCTGACCTAAACTATCTCTGTTTGCAGACAACAATATAATTTTATACCTAGAAAACCCCACAGTCTGTGCCCAAACACTCCTTGGTCTGATAAACAACTTCAGCGAAGTTTCAGGATACAAAAATCAGTGTACAAATTCAATAGCATTCCTTTTTTTAATTTTTATTTTAAGTTCAGGGGTACATGTGCAGGATGTGCAGGTTTGTTACATAAGTAAATGTGTGACATGGTGGTTTGCTGCACAGATCATCCCATCACCTAGATATGAAGCCCAATGCCCATTAGGTATTCTTCCTGATGCTGTCCTTCCCCCAACACCCCCTGACAGGCTCCAGTGTGTGTTGTTTCCCCCCATGTGTCCATGTGTTCTCATCATTCAGCTCCCACTTATAAGTGAGAATATTATGTTGTGTGGTTTTCTGTTCCTGTGTTAGTTTGCTGAGCATAATGGCTTCCAGCTCCATCCACGTCCCCACAAAGGACATGATCTTATTCCTTTTTATGGCTGTATAGTATTCCATGGTGTATATATACCACATTTTCTTTATTCAGTCTATCATTGATGGGCATTTGGGTTGATTCCATGTCTTTGCTATTGTGTCTAGTACCACATTGAACATAATGCATGCATGAATGTTTATAATAGAATGATTTATATTCCTTTGAGTATATACCCAGTAATGGGATTGTTGGGTCAAATGGTACTTCTGCCTCTATGCCTTTGAGTAATCACCACACTGTCTTCCACAATGGTTGAACTAATTTACACTCTCATCAACAGTGTAAAAGTGTTCCTTTTTCTCCACAACCTTGCCAGCATCTGTGGTTTCTTGACTTTTAAATAATCACCATTCTGACTGGCATGAGATGCTATCTCATTGTGGTTTTGATTTGTATTTCTCTAATGATCAGTGATGTCGAGCTTTTTATCATGTTTGTTGGCCACATGTATGTCTTCCTTTGAGAGGCGTCTGTTCATGTCCTGGAAGAGACACAACAAAAAAAGAAAACTTCAGGTCAATATCCCTGATGAATGTCAATGCCAAAATCCTCAATAAAATGCTGGCAACCCAAATCCAGCAGTACATCAAAAAGCGTACCCACCGCAATCGAATTGGCTTCATCCCCAGGATGCAAGCTTGGTCAATGTACACAAATCAATAAATGTGATTCATCACATAAACAGAGCTAAAGACAAAAACCACATGATTATTTCAATAGATGCAGAAAAGGCCTCCAACAAAATTCAACATCGCTTCATGTTAAAAATGCTCAATAAACTAGGTATTGAAGGAATATACCTCAAAATAATAACAGTCACTTATGACAAAGCCACAGCCAATATCACACTGAATGGGCAAAAGCTAGAAGCATTCTCCTTTAAAACTGGCACAAGAAAAGGATGCCCTCTCTCACCACTCCTATTCAACATAGTATTGGGATTTCTGGCCAGGGTAATCAGGCAGGAGAAAAAATAAAGTATATTCACATTGGAAGAGAGGAAGTCAAACTATCCCTGTTCACAGATAACATAATCCTATATCTAGAAAATCCCCTTCATCTCAGCCCAAAAGCTTCTTAAGCTGATAAGCAACTTCAGCAAAGCCTCAGGATACAAAATCAATGTGCAAAAATTGCTAGCATTTCTATACATCATCAACAGGCAAGCAGAGAGCCCAATAGTGAATGAACTCCCATTCACAATTGAAAAAAAAAAAGAAAAAAAAAAGAAAAAGAAAGGATAAGGTACCTAGGAATACAGCTAACAAGGGAAGTGAAGGACCTCTTCAAGGAGAACTATAAATTACTGCTCAAAGAAATCAAAGAGGACACAAATCAGAGAGAACTGGCTAGTCATATGCAGAAAATTGAAACTGGACCCCTTCCTTACATCTTATACAAATGGAAAAACATTCTATGCTCATGGATAGGAAGAATTAATATTGTTAAAGTGGCCATATCAGACAAAGTAATTTATAGATTCAATGCTATTCCCATTAAACTACCATTGACATTCTTCACAGAATTACAAAAAACTCTTTTAAAACTCATATGAAACCAAAAAAGAGCTCGAATAGCCAAGACAATCCTAAGCAAAAATAACACAGCTGGAGGAATCATGCTACCTGACTTCAAACCATACTACAAGGCTGCAGTAACCAAACAGCATGGTACTGGTATAAATGCACACACATAGACCAATGGAACTGAATAGAGAACTCAGAAATAAGACTACCCACCTACGACCATCTGATCTTTGACAAACCTGACAAAAACAAGTAATGAGGGAAGGATTCCCTACTTAATAAACGGTGCTGGGAGAACTGGCTAGCCTCATGCAGAAAATTAAAATTGAACCCCTTCATTATACCTTACACAAAAATTAACTCAAAATGGATTCAAGCCTCAAATATAAAACCCCAAACTATAAAAATCCTAGAAGAAAATCTAGGCAATCCCATTCAGGACATAGGCATGGCCAAAGATTTCATGAAGAAAACGCCAAAAGCAATCACAACGAAAGCAAAAATTGACAAATGGAATCTAATTAAACTAAACAGCTTCTACACAGCCAAAGAAACTATCATCAGCCTACAGAATGGGAGAAAATCTTTGCAATCTATCCATCTGACAAACGTCTAATATCCAGAGTCTACAAGGAACTTAAACAAATTTACAAGAAAAGCATTTCTATACATTAACAACATCCAAGCTGACAGCCAAATCGGGAACACAATCCCATTCACAATAACCACAAAAAGAATAAAATACCTAGGAATACAGCTAACCAGGGAGGTGAAAGGTCTCTACAATGAGAATTACAAAATACTGTTCAAAGAAACCAGAGAGTCCAGAAATAAAGCTACACACCTACAACCAACTGATCTTCAACAAAGTCAACAAAAACAAGCAATAGGAAATAGACCCTCTATTCAATAAATGATGCTGGGATAATTGGCCAGCCATATGCAGAATTGAAACTGGACCCCTTCCTTACCCCATATACAAAAATCAACGGCTGGGTGCGGTGGTTCTCGCCTGTAATCCCAGCACTTTGGGAAGCCGAGGCAGGCAGATCACGAGGTCAGGAGATCGAGACCATCCTGGCTAACACGGTGAAACCCCATCTCTTTAAAAATACAAAAAATTAGCTGGGTGTGGTGGCCAGCGCCTGTAGTCCCAGCTACTTGGGAGGCTGAGGCAGGAGAATGTCCTGAACCCAGGAGGCAGAGCTTGCAGTGAGCTGAGATCACGCCATTGGACTCCAGCCTGGGCAACAGAGAGAGAATCCATCTCAAAAAAAAAAAAAAAAAAAAAAAAAAATCAACTATAGGAGTTTAAAGACTTAAATGTAAAACCTACAACTATAAAAACTCTGGAAGATATGCTAGAAAATACCACTCTGGGTATATGAATGGGCAAAGATTTCATGACGAAGATGCCAAAAGCAAAAATTGACAAAAGGAACCTAATGAAATAGCTTCTTCATATCAAAGGAAACTATCAACAGAGTAAACAGACAACCTGCAGAATGGGGAAATATTTGCAAACTATGCATATGACAAAGGTCTAATACCCAGCACCTAAAAGGAACTTAAACAAATTTACAAGAAAATAAAACAACCGCATTAAAAAGTGGGCAAAGGGCATGAACAAATACTTTTCAAAAGAAGACATACATGTGGCCAACAAGCATATGAAAAAATGCTCAACATCTCTAATTATTAGAGAAATGCAAATCAAAACCACAATGAGATACCATTTCCCACCAGTCAGAATGGCGATTATTAAAAAGTCAAAAAATAACAGATGCTGGCAAGGTTGCACAGAAAAGGTAATGTTTATACATTGCTAGTGAGAATGTAAATTATTTCAGCCATTGTGGAAAGCAGTGTGGCAATTTCTCAAAGAACTTAAAAATAGAAGTATCATTAGACTCAGCAATCCCATTTTTGAGTATATCCCCAGAGGAATATAAATTATTCTGCCATAAAGACACATGCATGTTTATGTTCATCGCAGCACTATTCGCAATAGCAAAGACATGGAATCAACCTAAATGTCCATCAATGGTAGATTGGATAAAGAAAATGTAGTACATATACACCAGGGAATACTATGCAGCTATAAAAAAGAATGAAATCATGTCCTTTGCAGCAACATGAATGGAGCTGGAGGCCGTAATTCAAGGCAAACTAATGCAGGAACAGAAAACCAAATACCACATGTTGTCTCTTATAAATGGGAGCTAAACATTGAGTACACACGGACACAAAGAAGGGAACAATGGAACTGGAGCCTACTTGAGGCTGTTAGGGGAGGAGGGAGAGGATTGAAAAACTATTTATTGGATATTAATTACCTTATTACTAGGGTGATGAGATAATCTGTACATCACACCCCTGTGACATGCAATTTACCTATATAACAAACATGCACATGTATCCCTGAACCTAAAATCAAAGTTAAAAATATATGAGAATTAAACAACAACAAAACAAACAAGAAGTCTATGCTGGCATAATTACAAAAGGTGGGACAGGAGATGCATTCTTTTAAGTGGAGATGCACTGGCAATAGCCACGTCTTAGGCTTGGCCAAAGGACCAATATATCGAGGACAACGTCATCATTCATCCTGGATGCTGGGAACCCTGCTCAATTCTCCTTCCTTTCCTCAGGCCATTGATAGATCCTTACTTTTATAACCCAGAGGTTTAGAAGGCATATTTCCTAGACTGCCTCCTCTCCTCACAAGCTGCAGAGGACCTGGGAGAGAGTGGAGAATCTTTGGGTAATCCTGTTATTAATTTGAGCTCATCTACCCTTTAGCAGAAAATTGGCACCTGCTTTTTTTTTTATTTCCACAAGGGAATAAATAAATTAAAATTTAGAATGACATTTCTGAAAGATTATCATCAACTCCTGATATGTCATACAAGGGATGGTCAGCAGCTGAATTCCCAAGATATGGAGTGGAAGAGATGAGAGGAGTGTTGAGCATTGGTCTCTCAGCTCTTGTAAGGTCTTAGAAATGAAATGAGACTGGAGTTGGCTGATGGGACCTGTCGAACTTCCCACTGGTGGTGGCCTCTGTGTTCCTTGCCTTGGAAATTTCAGGAGGAATATGCTTCAGTTTCTGTTGCAGGCTACTAATTGTGTCTTACAGTTTGCCCAGCAAAGCAATAGGAATGCTTTTTAAGAAAAACCACTCTCCTGAGATTTGAGCTTTGAAATCAAAGAGATGGGATCAGCAGATGGAATTTAGAAGGCTCTGCTAAACAGAGATATTTCTAGATGTGTGACATGTGCTGTATTTCCTGATGGGGCCAGCAATGGGTACAAACACATCTGTAGTATTTGGCTTAGTGACTCATGCCTGTTTTTTCATCAGGCAAAGCAAATGGGGCCAGGATCAGCGGGACCACTTGCCTGATATTCAAAAGACAACTGTTTGACCTTTTGAGTGGTGGTGGTAGAAGACAGGGCCAGGTTAGCTACACACTAGGCTGTAAAGCTGTCAGTCTTTAGTCTTCCTTTATCCACCCCTCTGGTGGTACAGCACTAGGCTTAGGGTCCAGAATTCTACATTCAAAGCCTGGCTCTGACATTAGCTGTATCTTGCACAATTTTTCAACATCCCATAACTCTGGTTTCCTTTGTAGTATCCTTCCTGGCCCTGCTCCCACTTCCAGTTGGAAGGAAAGTATAATGGTTAAAATCCCAGGCCCTGGGGTCAGACTGACCTGAGTTCAGATGCTAGCAGAGCCATTAACTAGCTACTGGACCTTGAGAGGAACTCCAGACATGATCACCAGATCAGCTGAATTAGAATGTTTGGAAGAATGGCCTTCCTCCTTAACAAACTTTCCAGGTTTCATAGGCATTCTAAAATGTGAGAACCACTGTCTGAGAATTCTTTCTCCATTCCTTTCCATGGATGTGCCAAACACAACATGTTCCATTTTCTTAATATTAGATTCTTGTTATAAAATCTTAATTTGAGTTTTTAAAACAAGGGATTGTTATTCTTTATTTTTGTTATTAATTTTGTTTTATGTAGGTAGCTGGACTGTTTGGAGCGAAGAATTCAAAAGGTCCTTGAATTTGGAAAGAAAAAAATTACTTCTTTTCACTAACCTTGAATTGAAATTAAACATTCCAGTATGAGCATAGATAACACACTCCAGGAGTTATAGCAATCCCTGAGATGCTGTCACCACAGGAAATACCGATATTCTTATAGCACAGATATTCTCTATAGCCACTGCAGACATCTTGAAAGATCAAAAACCCTCGTTGCTACTTTAAAATGATGGTAGCTATAAAGAAGCACCTATATTGTACCACAATTTAAAAATTATTTTGCACTTTGGGAGGCCGAGATGGGCGGATCACAAGGCCAGGAGATCAAGACCATCCTGGCTAATATGGTGAAACCCTGTCTCTACTAAAAATACAAAAAATTAGCCAGGCGTATTGGTGGGCACCTGTAGTCCCAGCTACTTAGGAGGCTGAGGCAGGAGAATGGCGTGAACCCGGGAGGCAGAGCTTGTAGTGAGCTGAGAGATCACGCCACTGCACTCCAGCCTGGGCGACAGAGCGAGACTCTGTCTCCAAACAAAACAAAACAACAAAAATTATTTTGATAACAATTTCAATATCTTCTGTTTCCATTGTACTATCTGTTTTTTAAAATGCATTTAAAAATATGATGCAGAGAAGGGATCCGTAGGCTTTACCAGTTTGTCAGCAGGGCCCAGAGCACAAAAAGCTTGAGAATCTTTGTACACAGGGAGTGTTTGACTCAACACACACTCCAACATGCAGCTAACTCCTGCTTCTCTGGAAGTTCTCCTTGCTGACCCAAATAAGCCACTAGAGGATAGCATTTCAAGTGGGGTGAGGAAGATACTGGAGATAGGAGTGGCCCTGGTGATGGGCATTTTCCCTTAAATCTTACCTTCAGCTTACTGCGCTGACCAGCTCTGGGAAGGAGTAACGAAAAACAATGTGTCTCATCTGTTTCCTCAAGCAGGTCCTGACTTCCTACTCCTTAGGTTTGACATGCCAGGAACCCCCATCCAGCACTCCTGGAGGTCTCTGAACTGTGATTTAATTGTTCTTTTTTTGCTTAACCTATTTGAGTTCAGTTTCCATCTTTGTAATTGAAAGAGTCCTCCTGATATAGTTGTAAATGTTATTTGACTCTGTCCCTAGCTTCTGGGTAGACCTCATTTTCATATTTTATTACTCATGGGATATTTTTGTCTGCTCATTATTTACAAAAAAAATTCCTCATATCCCTAATCTCTCTGCCAGCTTGATAACAATCATTAGGTTAAATCATTTGTTCAAGGTAACAGGAGCAGAAGTGTGATTCAAACTCAAGTTTGTCTAATTATAAAATGATGAGTTTTCTACTATACCAAGCTTCCTCTCCAACTTGAGGGAAAAATGTTTTCCATGTGAATTTGTCTTTGACATTATGGTGAAAGTTAGTGAATAAATAGATTAATTTAGCAAAATTCACTTTAAACGTCTTTTGTGGGTCACATTCTTTCTGAGAATTACCACTAGCAGTGATGTTTTACCAGGCACGGATGCTTGTGCCTGTACTCCCAGCAACTCAGGAGGCTGAGGCGGGAGGATAGCTAATTCCCATGAGTGTCAGTTCCAGTAAGCCATGACTGCACCAGTGCATCCAGGCTAGGCAACAGAGTGAGAACCTGACTCTATTTTATTTACTTATTTATTTATTTATTTATCATCGATTTGAATTTATTTCTATAATCTCGTTTTGTTTTTTATTATTATACTTGTGGGGAAAAGAAAGAGAGATCAGATTGTTACTGTGTCTGTGTAGAGAGTAGACATAGGAGACTCCATTTTGTTCTGTACTAAGAAAAATTCTTCTGCCTTGAGATGCTGTTAATCTGTAACCCTAGCCCCAAACCTGTGCTCCCTGAAACACGTGCTGTGTCAACTCAGGGTTAAATGGATTAAGGGCTGTGCAGGTTGTGCTTTGTTAAACAAATGCTTGAAGGCAGCATGCTTGTTAAGAGTCATCACCACTCCCTAATCTCAAGTACCCAGAGACACAAAATACTGCGGAAGGCCGCAGGGACCTCTGCCTAGGAAAGCCAAGTATTGTCCAAGGTTTCTCCCCATGTGATAGTCTGAAATACGGCCTTGTGGGAAGGGAAAGACCTGAACATCCCCCAGCCCGACACCCATAAAGGGTCTGTACTGAGGAGGATTAGTAAAAGAGGAAGGAAGGCCTCTTTGCAGTTGAGATAAGAGGAAGGCTTCTGTCTCCTGCTCATCTCTGGGCAATGGAATGTCTCCGTGTAAAGCCGATTGTATGTTCCATCTACTGAGATAGGGGAAAACCGCCTTAGGGCTGGAGGTGGGACATGCTGGCAGCAATACTGCTCCTTAAGGCATTGAGATGTTTATGTATATGCACATCAAAAGCACAGCAATTTTTTCTTTACTTTGTTTATGATGCAGAGACATTTGTTCACGTGTTTACCTTCTGACCTTCTCTCCACTATTATCCTATTATCCTGCCACACCTGATAACGATCAATAAATACTAAGGGATCTCAGAGGCCGGTGCCAGCATGGATCCTCCATATGCTGAACGCCAGTCCCCTGGGCCCACTTTTCTTTCTCTATACTTTGTCTCTGTGTCTCTTTCTTTTCCAAGTCTCTCATCCCACCTAACGAGAAACACCCACAGGTGTGGAGGGGCAAACCACCCCTTCAATACTTTAAGTTCTAGGGTACATGTGCACAACGTGCAGGTTTGTTACACATGTATACATGTGTCATGTTGGCGTGCTGCACCCATTAACTCGTCATTTACATTAGGCATATCTCCTAATGCTATCCTTCCCCCCTCCCCCCACCCCACAACAGGCCCCGGTGTGTGATGTTCCCCTTCCTGTGTCCATGTGTTCTCATTGTTCAACTCCCACTTATGAGTGAGAACATGCGGTGTTTGGTTTTTTGTCTTTGCGATAGTTTGCTGAGAATGATGGTTTCCAGCTTCATCCATGTCCCTACAAAGGATATGAACTCATCATTTTTTATGGCTGCATAGTATTCCATGGTGTATATGTGCCACATTTTCTTAATCCAGTCTATCATTGATGGACATTTGGGTTGGTTCCAAGTCTTTGCTATTGTGATTAGTGCTGCAGTAAACATATGTGTGCATGTGTCTTTATAGCAGCATGATTTATAATCCTTTGGGTATATACCCAGTAATGGGATGGCTGGGTCAAATGGTATTTCTGGTTCTAGATCCCTGAGGAATCGCCACACTGTCTTCCACAATGGTTGAACTAGTTTACAGTCCCACCAACAGTGTAAAAGTGTTCCTATTTCTCCACATCCTCTCCAGCACCTGCTGTTTCCTGACTTTTTAATGATCACCATTCTAACTGGTGTGAGATGGTATCTCATTGTGGTTTTGATTTGCATTTCTCTGATGACCAGTGATGATGAGCATTTTTTCATGTGTCTATTGGCTGCACAAATGTCTTCTTTTGAGAAGTGTCTGTTCATATCCTTTGCCCACTTGTTGATGGGGTTGTTTGTTTTTTTCTTGTAAATTTGTCTGTGTTCTTTGTAGACTCTGGATATTATTTGTCAGATGAGTAGATAGCAAAAATTTTCTCCCATTCTGTAGGTTGCCTGTTCAATCTGATGGTGGTTTCTTTTGCTGTGCAGAAGCTCTTTAGTTTAATTAGATCCCATTTGTCAATTTTGGCTTTTGTTGCCATGCTTTTGGTGTTTTAGACATGAAGTCCTTGCCCATGCCTATGTCCTGAATGGTATTGCCTAGGTTTTCTTCTGGGGTTTTTATGGCTTTAGATCTAACATTTAAGTCTTTAATCCACCTTGAATTAATTTTTGTATAAGGTGTAAGGAAGGGATCCAGTTTCAGCTTTCTACATATGGCTAGCCAGTTTTCCCAGCACCATTTGTTAAATAGGGAATCCTTTCCCCATTTCTTGTTTTTGTCAGGTTTGTCAAAGATCAGATGGTTGTAGATGTGTGGCATTATTTCTGAGGGCTCTGTTCTATTCCATTGGTCTATATCTCTGTTTTGGTACCAGTACCATGCCGTTTTGGTTACTGTAGCCTTGTGGTATAGTTTGAAGTCAGGTAGCGTGATGCCTCCAGCTTTGTTCTTTTGGCTTAGGATTGACTTGGCAATGCAGGCCCTTTTTTGGTTCCATATGAACTTTAAAGCAGTTTTTTCCAATTCTGTGAAGAAAGTCATTGGTAGCTTGATGGGGATGGCATTGAATCTATAAATTACCTTGGGCAGTATGGCCATTTTCATGATATTGATTCTTCCTATCCATGAGCATGGAATGTTCTTCCATTTGTTTGTATCCTCTTTTATTTCGTTGAGCAGTGGTTTGTAGTTCTCCTTGAAGAGGTCCTTCACATCCCTTGTAAGTTGGATTCCTAGGTATTTTATTCTCTTTGAAGCAATTGTGAATGGGAATTCACTCATGATTTGGCTCTCTGCTTGTTTGTTATTGGTGTATGAGAATGCTTGTGATTTTTACACATTGATTTTGTATCCTGAGACTCTGTTGAAGTTGCTTATCAGCTTAAGGAGATTTTGGGCTGAGACAATGGGGTTTTCTAGATATACAATCATGTCATCTGCAAACAGGGACAATTTGACTTCCTCTTTTCCTGATTGAATACCCTTTATTTCTTTTTTTTTTTTTTACAGGATTTTTAAAATAACCTTTATTTTTTAAAAGTTAATATGTGCATTATAGGAAATGGAAAAATACAAGAAGCAAAGAACAAAGCCATTCACAATCACAAGAATTTTATAGTTTGACATGTTCTTCTAGATCCTGTGTGTAGGCACAACATCCAATTTTATGGGACTGAGATTGTACAGTATGTATCACGATTTTTCACACATCATGAATATTTACCAATTCAAAATCCCAAAGCTATATGAGTATTTTGATAACCAAAAATACACTACACCAACTCATACTGCTAAAAAAAATGTAATCCTGCCTTTCTTGAGACAAAAATTTCATAGAAGACAAAAATGGCAACACACCTCTAGATAAAAGCATTGGCAGAGTTCCGATTTAAATGCTGCGTTCCCTTAATGCTCAATTTAAAATGAAACACACAACAACAGAATACACTAAGTGTAATGTTTTTAAGAGAATTAATTAGCAGATCTATACCATTAAAATATTAGCAAAGTATATTTCCATTGAATTACTTAATGTATTCTTATAGTACAGCCAAAAGAGATGCATACATCAATAGCTATCAAAATGTAAATATGGACATATATGGACACATCTGCCTACATCTCTGCCTGTATACTTCCTTCTGCCCCTCTGCTGCTAACCTAGTGAACAAGTCCTGACATACACTGCTCAGAGGTGGCTTAACAATTCCATGTCCAAGATGCATCTTTTCTATCAATTATAACAAACGTATTTACAAATAGGCTAATTCACTAGCTCTGGTTTTTATCATAAGTTTTCACCCCATTCATAAAGCTTAGATGTTGCAAAATAATAACTTTGTCCACAATGAACACAGGCACTTTACTAAAAATGCTCATATAGACCTGTGGTTATCATCTAAAAACATCGTCTAGATATGGAGATACTAGCGAAGAGCCCTTCCCTTCACCCTTCCTCTTCTCCCTCTTCCACCCTCCCAGTGACTAGGTACAGGACATCTAGCTCCAAGAGGTGTACTAACAAAGGTCGCTACCAGAAGACAGGCCTTCCTAAAAACTAACAAAAGGACATTCACAAACGGACTCATTTGCTACATCTATTTTTAACATACTTTGAGCATTAAGACTTATCCTTTAATACACAATATTAACTAAAATGCACATATAGAACAATGGTTAGACCATCTGAACTAATCCCAGGAGCACAGAACCCTTCTCCCTGCATACCTCCTCAGCCCCCCTCCCCCTCCCCCCGCTGCCCCAACCACTCAATGAATAGTCTTCATTCGCTCCTAAGCATCAAGTTTTAACAATTCCATTCCCAAATGCAACCACTCCTAGGAAGTACTGAAAACAAATGCTTAGAGGGGTGTTGCTTAAGCCCTCTACTTTTAACCTATGTTGTGAACTTTTTTTTTTTGAATGGAGTCTCGCTCTGTCTCCAGGCTGGAGTGCAGTGGTGCGATCTCGGCTCACTGCAACCTCTGCCTCCCAAGTTCAAGCGATTCTCCTGCCTCAGCCTCCTGAGTAGCTGGGACTACAGGTGGGCACCACCATGACCAGCTAATTTTTGTATTTTTAGTAGAGACGGGGTGTCACCATGTTGGCCAAGATGGTCTCGATCTCTTGACCTCGTGATCTGCCTGCCTTGGCCTCCCAAGTGCTGGGATTATAGACATGAGCCACTGCGACAGGCCGTTGTGCACTTTTAAACACCTAGAAAGACTAGATGTTTCAAACTGGACTTAAGTTTTCCATTATATACACAGTAGCATTGAATAAATGGTATACATACGTAACACAGACTGTAATTTGAGTGTCTTCTAAATAGGAATATTCTGGCTTAGAACCCTTCCCTTTCCCACCTCTACCAACCCCATGGACAGCTATAAGCCATCTGTAATGCTTAGGGGGGATTTTAACAATTTCACTTCTGTTTTTAAGAAGTCTTCCCTACGAATTTTAACACAAAGTGTACTCAATATATTAGTTTACTAATTCTACTTTTGTCATACACTGGCAACCTCTTAATCAACTAGATGTAAATTAGGACTCCTGTGTCTGCTTATATACACTATATACACAGCACAGTAAATGAAAATGCAGACATAAGGGACAATGGTCAATGTGCCTCCTCATAAACACACTGGACACTGGTAGAAAGCCCTTTGCACTTTGTGCTCCTCCTTTCCCTTGAACCAGCACAAATATGAAAATGTGTACTGCTCAGAGAATTGATCAATTTCCAAGGCAATATTTCATATCAGAAGGATAGCTACAAAATGTGTTATTTACTACCTCTACTTTAACATACTTTGTGCACTTCTAAACATCTAGAAAGACTAGATGTTTCAAATAAGGACTTAAGTTTGTCTGCTATGTACACAGTAGTGTTGAATAAACTACACACATGTAACAATGGTTATATCTGAAAGTGTCTTCTAAATAGGAACATTCTGGTCTAGAACCCTTCATTCCTTCCAACTCCTCTCCACCACCAACCTGGTGGATATAGGCACATGTCACTTAGAGCTGATGTTATCATTTCACTTCCAAAAGTCCTTTTCAGACGACAGCCTTTCTACAAATTTTAACGAAGTGTACAAAATGTGTTAGTTTACTAACTCTACTTCTGTTATACATTGGCAACCTCTTTAATATCTAGAGACTAGATATCATAAAATCAGGACTCATTTGTCCATTATATACACAATATATACAGTATAGCAAAGTTAAATGAAATGCATGTAACAAACATATAGGCAATGGATTAAGATGAAATTTTCTAATAAACAATGGCAAAACACCTTTTGTAATTTCTTCCCTCCCACCTCCCAGGTGGTTCAACAATTCCACTTCCAAACAGCATTTCCCATCAGTTTTTAAAAGTTATTTACAAACTGTTATTCTACTTCCACTTTTAAATACATCAAGCACTTCCAAATTTCTAGAAAGACTAGATATTTCATATAACTTGTCCACTATGTACACAGCACTGTTAAATAAAATTGCACACACATAACAATGGTTATCATCTGAGGTATCTTCTAAATGTGGCATTTTGGCCTTGAATCATTCCCTCCTCTCTTCCTTCCTTCTCTGCCTTCAATCCGGTGGACAAGTACAGGCACGTGTAATGCTTAGAGATGGTTGAACAAATTCCCATGCAAAAATCATTTACAGGAGACAAGTTTTCCTATGAATTTCAACACAAAGCATACAAAATATGATATTTTTACTACTTTATCATACACTGGCAACCTCTTTAACATCTAGAGACTAGAGGTTGAAAAATTAGGACTATCTGTCCATTATACACACTACATACAGAGCAAAACAAAATGCACAAAACATATAGAAAAATGGCATCTGAAAATGTCAAAGTATGTACACACTAGTATATTATCTTTTGCAATTTCTTCCCTCCCACCTCCTCTAAACCACTGAACACATATAGACATTACTACACTGCTCACAAAGGTGGCTTCACAATTCAATTTCCAAAAGTATTTCCTATGAATTTTAGCAAAAAGATATTTACAAAGTGGTATTTATATTTACAAAGAGGTATTACTATCTCTACATTTAACATACATCGGGCACTTCTAAACATCTAGAGAGACTAGATGTTTCAAGTAAGGAGTTAATTTGTCCACTATGTACACAGCAGTCTTGAATAAACTGCAAACATGTAACAACAGTTATAATTTGAAAGAGTCTTCCAAATTTGAACATTCTGGCCTAGAACCCTTCCCATCTCCGTCAACCCAGAAGACATCAAATTTTCAAAAGACAATCTTTCCTAGGACTTGTAAAACCAAATGTACAAAATATATTAGTTTACTAACTCTACTTTTGTCATACACTGGCAACCTCTTTAACATCCAGAAAGACGAGATGTTGTCAATTAGGACTCATCTGTCCTTTAGGTACACTATATACATAGAAAAGTAAAACAAAATGCACAGAGATAAGGATTCATCTTGCCTCGCTGTAAACAGGATGGCATAGAGCTCTCTGCACCTCCCCCTCCTCTCTTCTCCCCTGAAGCACTGCACAAACCCTTTATTTCTTTCTCCTGCCTGATTGCGCTGGCCAGAACTTCCAACATTATATTGAATAGGAGTGGTGAGAGAAGGTATCACTGTCTTGTGTCAGTTTTCAAAGGGAATGCCTCCAGTTTTTGCCTATTGAGTATGATATTGGCTGTGGGTTTGTCATAAATAGCTCTTATTATTTTAAGATACGTCCCATCAATACCTAATTTATTGAGAGTTTTTAGCATGAAGGGCTGTTGGATTTTGTCAAAGGCCTTTTCTGCATCTATTGAGATAATCATGTGGTTTTAGTCTTTGGTTCTGTTTATATGCTAGATTATGTTTATTGATTTGCATATGTTGAACCAGCCTTGCATCCCAGGGATGAAGCCCATTTGATCATGGTGGATAAGCTTTTTGATGTGTTGCTGGATTTGGTTTGCCAGTATTTTACTGAGGATTTTTGCATCGATGTTCATCAAGGATATTGGTCTAAAATTCTCTTTTTTAGTGTGTCTCTGCCAGGCTATGGTATCAGGATGATGCTGGCCTCATAAAATGTGTTAGGGAGGATTCCCTCTTTTTCTATTGATTGGAATAGTTTCAGAAGGAATGGTACCACCTCCTCCTTGTACCTCTGGAAGAATTCGGCTGTGAGTCTGTCTGGACCTGGACTTTTTTTGGCTGGTAAGTTGTTAATTATTGCCTCAATTTCAGAGCCTGTTATTGGTCTATTCAGAGATTCAACTTCTTCCTGGTTTAGTCTTGGGAGGGTGTATGTGTCCAGGAATTTATCCATTTCTTCTAGATTTTCTAGTTTATTTGTGTAGAGGTGTTTACAGTATTCTCTGATGGTAGTTTGTATTTCTGTGGGATCGGTGGTGATATCCCCTTTTTCATTTTTTATGGCATCTATTTGATTCTTCTCTCTTTTATTCTTTATTAGTCTTGCTAGTGGTCTATCAATTTTGTTGATCTTTTCAAAAAACCAGCTCCTGGATTCATTGATTTTTTGAAGGGCTTTTTGTGTCTCTATCTCCTTCAGTTCTGCTCTGATCTTAGTTATTTCTTGCCTTCTGCCAGCTTTTGAATTTGCTCTTGCTTCTCTAGCTCTTTTAATTGCGATGTTAGGGTGTCAATTTTAGATCTTTCCTGCTTTCTCTTGTGGGCATTTAGTGCTATAAATTTCCCTCTACACACTGCTTTGAATGTGTCTCAGAGATTCAGGTATGTTGTGTCTTTGTTCTCGTTGGTTTCAAAGAACATCTTTACTTCTGCCTTCATTTCGTTATTTCCCCAGTAGTCATTCAGGAGCAGGTTGTTCAGTTTCCTTGTAGTTGAACAGTTTTCATGAGTTTCTTAATCCTGAATTCTAGTTTGATTGCATTGTTGTCTGAGAGACAGTTTGTTATAATTTCTCTTCTTTTACATTTTCTGAGGAGAGCTTTACTTCCAACTATGTGGTCAATTTTGGAATAAGTGCGATGTGGTGCTGAGAAGAATGTATATTCTGTTGATTTGGGGTGGAGAGTTCTGTAGATGTCTATTAGTTCCACTTGGTGCAGAGCTGAGTTCAATTCCTGGATATCCTTGTTAACTTTCTATCTCATTGATCTGTCTAATGTTGACAGCGGGGTGTTAAAGTCTCCCATTATTGAGTGGGAGTCTAAGTCTCTTTGCAGGTCTCTAGGGACTTGCTTTATGAATCTGGGTGCTCCTGTATTGGGTGCATATATATTAAGGATAGTTAGCTCCTCTTGTTGAATTGATCCCTTTACCATTATGTAATGGCCTTCTTTGTCTCTTTTGATCTTTGTTGGTTTAAAGTCTGTTTTGTCAGAGATTAGGATTGCAACCCCTGCTTTTTTTTTTGTTTTCCATTTTATTGGTAGATCTTCCTCCATCCCTTTATTTTGAACCTATGTGTTTCTGCACGTGAGATGAGTTTCCTGAATACAGCACACTGATGGGTCTTGACTATCCAAATTGCCAGTCTGTGTCTTTAATTGGAGCATTTAGCCCATTTACATTTAAGGTTAATATTGTTATGTGTGAATTCGATCCTGTCATTATGATGTTAGCTGGTTATTTTGCTCATTAGTTGATCCAGTTTCTTCCTAGCATCAATGGTCTTTACAATTTGTTTTTGCAATGGCTGGTACCAGTTGTTCCTTTCCATGTTTATTGCTTTCTTCAGGAGCTCTTGTAGGGCGGGCCTGGTGGTGACAAAATCTCTCAGCATTTGCTTGTGTGTAAAGGATTTTATTTCTTCTTCACTTATGAAGCTTAGTTTGGCTGGATATGAAATTCTGGGTTGAAAATTCTTTTCCTTAAGAATGTTGAATATTGGCCCCCACTCTCTTCTGGCTTGTAGAGTTTCTGCCGAGGTATCAGCTTTTAGTCTGATGGGCTTCCCTTTGTGGGTAACCCGACCTTTCTGTCTGGCTGCCCTTAACATTTTTTCCTTCATTTCAACTTTGGTGAATCTGACAATTATGTGTCTTGGAGTTGCTCTTCTTGAGGAGTGTCTTTTTGGTGTTCTCTGTATTTCCTGAATTTGAATGTTGGCCTGCCTTTCTAGATTGGGGAAGTTCTCCTGGATAATATCCTGCAGAGGGTTTTCCAACTTGGTTCCATTCTCCCTGTCACTTTCAGGTACACCAATCAGACATAGGTTTGGTCTTTTCACATAGTCCCATATTTCTTAGAAGCTTTGTTCGTTTCCTTTTATTCTTTTTTCTGTAAACTTCTCTTCTTGCTTCATTTAATTCATTCGATCTTCCATCGCTGATACCCTTTCTTCCAGTTGATGGAATCAGCTAGTGAAGCTTGTGCATTCGTCACGTAGTTCTCACGCCATGGTTTTCAGCTCCATCAGGTCATTTAAGGACTTCTCTACAGTGGTTATTCTAGTTAGCCATTCGTCTAATCTTTTTTCAAGGTTTTTATCTTCTTTGCGATGGGTTCAAACTTTCTCCTTCAGCTCGGAGAAGTTTGGTCGTCTGAAGCCTTCTTCTCTCAACTCATCAAAGTCATTCTCCGTCCAGCTTTGTTCCATTGCTGGTGAGGAGCTGCATTCCTTTGGAGGAGGAAAGGTGCTCTGATTTTTAGAATTTTCAGCTTTTCTGCTCTGTTTTTTCCCATCTTTGTGGTTTTACCTACCTTTGGTCTTTGATGATGGTCACGTACAGATGGAGTTTTGGTGTGGATGACCTTTCTGTTTGTTAGTTTTCCTTCTAACAGTCAGGACCCTCAGCTGCAGGTCTGTTGGAGTGTGCCGGAGGTCCATTCCAAACCCTGTTTTCCTGGGTATCAGCAGCGGAGGCTGCAGAACAGCGAATATTGCTGAACAGCAAATGTTGCTGCCTGTTCGTTCTTCTGGAAGTTTCATCTCAGTGGGGTACCTGGCCATGTGAGATGTCAGTCTGTCCCTACTGGGGGGTGCCTCCCAGTTAGGCTACTCGGGGGTCAGGGACCCACTTGAGGAGGCAGTCTGTCCGTTCTCAGATCTCAAACTCCATCCTGGGAGAACCACTACTGTCTTCAAAGCTGTCAGACAGGGACATTTAAGTCTGCAGAAGTTTCTTCTGCCTTTTGTTTGGCTATGCCCTGCCCCCAGAGGTGGAGTCTACAGAGTCAGACAGGCCTCCTTGAGCTGCTGTAGGCTCCACCCAGTTCGAGCTTTCCGGCCGCTTTGTTTACCTACTCAAGCCTTGGCAATGGTGGGCGCCCCTCCCCCAGCCTTGCTGCCACCTTGCAGTTTGATCTCAGACTGCTGTGCTAGCTATGAGCAAGGCTCCGTGGGCATGGGATTTGCCAAGCCAGGCATTGGATATAATCTCCTGGTGTGCTCTTTGCTAAGACCATTGGAAAACACAGCATTAGGGTGGGAGTGACCCGATTTTCCAGATGACATCTGTCACAGCTTTGCTTGGCTATGAAAAGGAATTCCCTGAGCCTTTGTGCTTCCCAGGTGAGGCAATGCCTCACCGTGCTTCAGTTCACACTTGGTGTGCTGCACCCACTGTCTGACAAGCCCCAGTGAGATGAACCTGGTACCTCAGTTGGAAATGCAGAAATCACCCATCTTCTGCATTGCTCACACTAGGAGCTGTAGACTGGAGCTGTTCCTATTCAGCCATCTCGGAACTGCCCCCCTTCATTTTGTATCTTTTTAAAAATTTAACTTTTATTTTAAGTTTGCGGTACATGTGCAGATTTGTTATAGAGGTAGACTTGTGTCACGGGGGTTTGTTGTACAGATTATTTCATCACCCAGGTACTAAGCCTCACCCATTAGTTATTTTTCCCGATCCTCTCTGTCCTCCCACCTTCACCCTCTGATAGGCTCCAGTGTATATTGTTTCCCTGTATGTGTCCATGTGTTCTCATCATTTAGCTCCCATTTATAAAGTAAGAACATGTATTCTGTTCCTGAGTTAGTCTGCTAAAAATAGTGGCCTCCAGCTCCATCCATGTTACTGTAAATGATATTATCTCATTCTTTTTTAGGGCTGTATAGTATTCCATGGTGCATATGTACCACATTTTCTTTATCCAGTCTATCACTGATGGGCATTTGGGTGGATTCTATGTCTTTACTTTTGTGAATAATGGTGCAATAAACATATATATGCATGTGTCTTTATAATAGAACAATTTATATTTCTTTGAGTATAAACCCAGTAATGGAATTGCTGGGTCGAATAGTATTTCTGTTTTTAGGTCCTTGAGGAATTGCCACACTGTCTTCCACAATGATTGAACAATTTACACTCCCACCAACAGTGTATAAGCATTCCTTTTTCTCTGCAACCTCGCCAGCATCTGTTATTTTTTGACTTTTCATTAATAGCTATTCTGACTGGTATAAGACCGTTTTGACTTGCATTTCTCTAATGATCAGTGATGTTGAGCTTTTTAAAATATACTTTTTGGCAGCATGTATGTCTTCTTTTGAAAAGTATCTGTTCATGTCCTTTGCCCATTTTTAATGGAGTTGTTTGGTTTTTGTGTGTGTGTGTCAATTCATTTAAGCTGTAAATTCATTTAATAGATGATGGATATTAGACCTTTGTCATATGCATAGTTTGCAAAAATTTTCTCCCATTCTGTAGGTTGTCTGTTTACTGTGTCAATGGCTTCCTTTGCTGTGCAGAAGCCTTTTAGTTTAATTAGATTCCATTTGTCAATTTTTGCTCTTGTTGCAATTGCTTTTGGTGTCTTCATCATGAAATCTTTGCCTGTTCCTATGTCCAGAATGGTATTACCTAGGTTTCTTCCAGGGTTTTTATAGTTTTTGGTTTTACATTTAAGTCTTGAATCCATCTTGAATTAATTTTTGTATATGGGGTAAGGAAGGGGTCCAGTTTCAATTTTCTGCATATGGCTAGGCAGTTGTCCCGGAATCATTTATTAAATAGGAAATCCTTTCCCCGTTGGTTCTTTTTGTCAGGTCTGTGGAAGATCAGATAGTTGTAGATGTGCAAGCTTATTTCTGGGTTCTCTATTCTGTTCCATGGTGTATTTGTCTGTTTTTGTACCAGTACCTTGCTGTTTTGGTTACTGTAGCCTTGTAATATAGTTTGAAGTCAGGTAACATGATGCCTCCAGCTTTGTTCTTTTTGCTTTGGAATGCCTTGGCTATTCAGACTCGTTTTTGGTTCCATATAAATTTTTAAATAGTTTTTTCTAATTCTGTGCAGAATGTCAATGGTAGTTTAATAGGAATAGCATTAAATCTATAAATTGCATAGGCAGTATGGTCATTTTAATGATATTGATTCTTCCTATCCATAAGCATGAAATGTTTTTCCATTTTTTTTGTGTCACCTCTGATTTCTTTGAGCAGTGTTTTGTAGATCTTGTAGAAATCTTTCACCTCCCTGGTTAGCTGTATACCTCGGTATTTTATAGTCTTTGTGGCAATTGTGAATGGGATTGCATTCCTGATTTGGCTCTTGTTGGTGTATAGGAATGTTAGTGATTTTTGCACACTGATTTTGTATCCTGAGACTTTGCTGAAGTTGTTTATCAGCTTAAGGAGCTTTGGGCTAAGACTGGGATTTCCTAGATATAGGATCATGTCATCTACAAACAGGGATAGTTTGACTTCCTTTCTTCCTATTTGAATGGCTTTCTTTCTCTTGCCTGACTGCCCTGACCAGTACTTCCAATACTATATTGAATAGGAGTGGTGAGAGAGGGCATCCTTGTCTTGTGCTGGTTTTCAAAGTGAGAATTGATGCCTTATATTATACCACACATGTCTAACCTGCCTACCCCAAATCCCTGTAAAATAAATGCATATTTTATAGTGACTTCAATGCAACGTAAACAAAGAAAGATTAGGCCTGAAAGTGGCATTTGCCTTCAAATTGCTTTAACTTCAGTGCTGAAGATGCACATACAATGAAACAAATATTTTGCAAGCCAGAGTTAGATATATGATACCGTCAGTTCAAAAGATGGGCTATGGCCACAGAGGAAGGACCAAGTATTAGTGGGGATGGGTAGACCAGAGAAGGAAGGCTTCAAGGAGGGGGCAGCACTGAGCTATGACTTGAAGCATAAGAATTTCTTAGAGAAGAATGTATATGCAAGTGATCTAAGAGTTCACAGTCAATGCTGGATCCTAGAACACTGTAAGGTTTCTGTGTTGATCTGGATGTGCAGATACTGGGCTAGGTGCTCAGAATACAAGAGGGAAGCCACAAAGTTCCTGCCCTCACAGCACTTACAGTTTGGGGGATACAGACCGACAAGAGTTTGCAATGTAGAGGGCTGAGGGTAAAGTATGGGGTGTGGTGGCCCTGTCTCAGGCAGCCAGAGACACTGAAGATGGGATCTGATGGTTGGATGGGAATGGGCTAGGAAGTACGGGGGCACATGTCGTTAGAGGTCTTGATGTCAGTGGATGACCATTTTGGGGACTAGTGATGATGTGACTCATTTAGAAAGCTGCAGGTTGTTTGCTAGAACATTTCAAGGTGGGCTGGAGCCAGATGGTGAAGTGGGGGAATACATAGGGACAGGACGGATATGGGCCTTGAAGAGCACAATGAGGAGATGGATTGCCCCAAAGCTTGTTCTTGTCTTTGACATTAGCATAAATGTGAATGAAGAATTCCCATTTGGTAAGAGAGATTACAGACTTATGACAAAGGACCCCAGTTGCCACTGTTTTCCATTTCTTGGTCATCATCGAACCCCTCCTCCCTCAGCTCAGCCTCACAAAGCATTCTGAGTTTCTGTCCCTTCTACGTTATTGGTTACACGCAGTCCCCAACATACATTCATCTTTGCACCATATTTCTTTTTTAAAATGGTTATTTTATTTTAGTTTATTTTTTTAAGTTCTGGGGTACATGTGCAGCATGTGCAGGTTTGTTACATGGGTAAACGTTGCACCATGTTTCTTATGCACGAATAACCTTGCAGGAATGGCCTCCTGGAGACGACCAGGCAAGCGACTTCCTTCCCCCTCCCCCAATCCCAGCTCCCATGGCATTCCTTCCCTTTTCTCTCCCCTAATCTTCTCTGAGCTGACGTGAAGACTGCTCACCTCTGCCTCATGGGCATGCTTTTTATCTCACCGTGGGGTAGCTTGGCAAGAGGGGAAGGAGAGGGAACTGGAGAGAGTAAACATCAAGGGCTGTCCTCTGCCTCTGCCTCCTTGGCCTCCCGCGCCAGGCCCTGTCTTCCTGCCCCCTCAGGCCTCCACTTCCTCACCGTGGGTGATAGATGGACCCCTCTGGTAACCTTGGCTTTCAGCTTTCTCTCAAATATCCAGGTCTGCCACTTCAGAATACAAGAGGGAAGCCACAAAGTTCCTGCCCTCACAGCACTTACAGTTTGGGGCATACAGACCGACAAGGGTTTGCAGTGTAGAGGGATGAGGGAGGAAGTGTGAAAGGGGCCATTGCTAGAACATCTGTGTGTGGATTTCATCTTTCTCTATGATATTTCAATGAAAACAGAACGAGGTGCAGAGGAGAGCCTCGTAACCCCAGGTCGGCCTCCCTTTATTATCGTAGATGAATTAGAACCCTTTTAAAAGAAAGCTTGCTTTGAGGATAGAAAAGTAACAGGAAAGCTCTGTGATTATCATTTGTTCCTTAATGGAAAGGTAGTAAAAGTTTTCACCGCTACAGACAGCCAAGCCCTGGGGCCACTGAGACACAAGTGTAGCAGGGGTACACCCCAGAGTTAAGCAGAGTCCCTGTTCTCAGCCTTTCTCATGATGACAATTTATTCTCCCGGGTTTTAGTTGCTAAAGGATCAAATACACTTTAGATCTAGAAGTGAATGAAGAAGTGTGTCTGTAAAAGAACGCTACTGCCACCTCAACAACAAAAAAAAATTTTCCTCCCAGCCTAACATAGGTAGGGCCTGCCATGGTCTTGGTGGTCGACCACTGGGGGGCAGAAGAGGATAAAAGTTTTCCCTAGAAGGTGCCTTGTCGACGGGAGTCATTGGTCTCCCTGGCGCTTTTCCAATTCTCTCTCTGTGATCTCGTTCAGGCTAATTCTCTCAGAGGAGGTTTTAGAGGAAATTACAGTTTGATCTTCCGGGCAGGTCCTCAAAATGTCCTCAGATTCCTGGGGATCACTGAGACCCTTTCAGGAGGTCCTGGAAGTCAAACTATTTTCAGAATAATAACAAGATATTGTCTTTTTTCCCTGGGTTGATACCTGCACCAATGGTGCAAAAGTGATGGTTAAATCTGCCGGTAGCTTAGCACAAATCAAGGTACTGGCACAAAACTCTTCTAACAGTCATTGTATTCTTCACTATCACACACTCACAGTTCAAAAAAAAAACAGCCAGTTTCACCTAGGAATGGCCTTGATCAAGTGGTAAAAGTTATTGATTTTATCAAATCTTGACCCTTGTTTGGATTTATTTCCTTTTACTATTCAATGTGACAGAATGGGAGTACACATAGAACAGTTTTGCTGCATACTGAAGTAGGATAGTTATTCTGAGGAAAAACACTTCTGCAACATATACAAGATTCCCCCCTTTTTGGGCAACATCATTTTTACTTTAAAAAAAAAAACAAACTAAAAACGTGACTGACAGAGAAATTATGGTTTGTCAGACTTCAATATTTGGCTGATGTCTTCTCAAAAATAAAGTGCGCTTATCCCTTTAAGGAAAACAAGTAACTACAGTATGTGTGTCAATGACAAAATTTGAGCTTTCAAGCAAAACTTGGAAATCTAGAAAACTTGTATCTACCACAGTGAGCTTCACAAGTTCTCCATATCTGAGACTTTTCTGATCAATATGATAGTGATATTAATAAATTTGATATTTTTTTATATTGTATAATGAAATGTGTCAAAATGGTGATGATTTGCATAACTCACTGAATAACTATTTTGCCCTACACATAGTAAATTAAAAGATCTATTCAAAGTGTAAGACAATACATGGATTTTAATATAACAGAGTACAAAAAGTTCATTGATATGGTTTCAGATTCCATATTGCTACTAATCTTTCAAAAACTAACATTTCGGTAGTTTGGTTTTTTTTTTTAATTGGCCACAAAAATGTCTGAAAAGCTGTTGAAATACCCCTTCTTTTTGCAACTACTTATCTGTGTGAGGCTGGATTTTCTTATGTCAATCGAAACACTGTAGGGCCTGGCGTGGTGACTCACGCCTGTAATCCCCACACTTTGGGAGGCCGAGGCGGGTGGATTACAAGGTCAGGAGTTCAAGACCAGCTTGGCCAACATGGTGAAACCCCGTCTCTACTAAAAAATACAAAAATTAGCCGGGCGTGGTGGCAGGCATCTGTAATCCCAGCTACTTGGGAGGCTGAGGCAGGAGAATTGCTTGAACCTGGGCAGCAGAGGTTGCAGTGACCCGAGATCGAGCCACTGTACTCCAGCCTGGGTGATAGAGTGAGACTCTGTCTCCAAAAAAAACAAAAACAAAAACAAAAAAGAAAAAAAAAGAAACACTGTATTACAGCCAACCGAGAACAGGAGCAGATATGAGGTTCTGATAGCCACTAACCACTAATTCTACCATGTTTTGAATAAACATTCAGGAAAGTAGGTGTCTTGATTTGTTCCCCTGTCATTTAATTACTACAAATAAACATGACGTCCTCCTTTGTCTACAAACGCTCTTCTTTTGAAAACCAAAGATCTTGATCAGGATAGTTTTACTAGGCAGCCCGCGCTTTGCTAACAGCAATATGATCTATCACTTATGTTGCAAATGTTTTTAGTTTACAAATACTACGCATACATTCCACTCAAATACTCTGAAGTCAAGATGGGATTTGCCCAAGGTTGTGTAGTAAACAGCAGCAGAGTCACTAAAACTCTGTTTTAATGACTTAAGGTCATTTGCTGCCCCATGACACTGCTTGATCTGGAAAATGGCTTCACCTAGGCAGTTTGCCAGAGGGGGGAGTGAAGAAATTAAAGAGGCCAGATAACTTTGCATTTGGTAAAGAATAAATCTGTCTCTCTTAGGCAGGAGTGAAGAGGATGAGATTCTTATGTGTGGTAGGTTATGGGTCTGAACTACAATTCAGATTCTTTTTTTTTTCTTTTTTTTCTTTTTTAGATACGGTCTCTGTTACACAGGCTGGAGTGCAGTGGCACGATCTGGATTCACTGCAGCCTCAACCTCCCAAGTTCAAGCGATCCTCTCATCTCAGCATCTGAGTAGCTGGGACAACAGGCGCCGCACTGCCACGCCCGGTAAATTTTTGCAATTTTTGTAGAGATGGGGTTTCACCATGCTGCCCAGGTTGGTCTCGAACTCCTGGACCTAAGTGTTCCGCCTGGCTCGGTCTCCTGAAGTGTTAGGATTACAGGCATCAGCAATTGTAACCGGCCAAACAATTCAGGTTCTTTTTTGTTTTGAGACGGACTCTTAAATTGATCACCCAGGCTGGAGTGCAGTGGCGCGGTCTCAGCTCACTCCAACCTCTGCCTCCCAGGTTGAAGGGATTCTCGTGCCTCACTCTTGAGTAGCTAGAGTAAGGCTAATTAATTAATTTTTTTTTTTTTTGGTATTTTTAGTAGAGATGGGGTTCCACCATGTTGGCCAGGCTGGTCTCGAACTCCTGGCCTCAGGTGATCCGCCTGCCTCCGCTTCCCAGAGTGCTGGGATTACAAGCGTGAGCCACCGAACCTGGCACATTTGTTACATTTGTAGACAAGCAGGACAAAATGAAGGGAGGGAAGCTGTGTATAGAATGAAAAAGGCGATTCTTCAGGAGTTAAGAGTAGTTTATAGAATCTGTCACCAGTGTCTTTTCCTTGTATTCTGTTTTCCCGTTTCACACATCTCTTTCCTAAAGAGTTGGCAACTTTAACATTTACATTTGCATGGCCCCTCTCAATTTTCAAAGTATTTTCGTAATCATTGTTCACTAAACCTCAGACAGAGCCTTCCCTCTGTGAGGAAAGCTCAGAGTAGGTGCTGTGGGCTCCTGGTGCCTTGGCAAGCAGAAGTATTACAGGAGACAGGCAAGCTGACTCTAGCCTAGTCTGGAGGGTAAGCTGGTAGGATGGGGAGAGCCTACCCCAACTCAGCTGCCCACAGCATCACTACCACCCTCCACTTGGAAGAGGAAGCACCAGAACCCAACGTTCCCCCAGACAAAAAGCCCCAGAGTTTCTGATTCAGTTGGTTAAGGTGAGGCCTGGGAATGTGCATTTCTATCACGTTCCCAACAGATGCTACTGGTCTGGGAACTACACTTTGAGAACCACTGCTTTAATTCATACCATATGTTTGCAGAATTGGTCCACAAACTTGTATGGTAGGTGACACCTGATAAAAGAAAAACTTCATCTGAATTAAATTTAAAGAAGTTTAATTGAGCAATGAACAATTTGCAAATGGGGCAGGACCCAGAGTCACAGCAGATTCACAGAGACTCCAGCACAACCACGTGGTGGAAGAAGACTTATAGACAAAAAAAGGGAAATGACGTACAGAAACCGGAAGTGACGTACAGAACAGCTGGATTGGTTACAGGTTGGCATTTGCCTTATTTGAACACAGTCTGAACACTCAGCAGTGTGTGAGTAGTTGAAGTATGGCTGCTGGGATTGGCCAAGACTCAGCTATTGTTACAGGTGCATACTCCTAAGCTAGGTTTTCAATCTTGTTTATTAAGCTAGGTTACAGTTCATCCACAAGGACTCAAATATAGAATAATGGAGTCCTTCTCAGGCTATATTTATTTTGCTTTAACACACCTATGTCCTTGAAGGAACCCATGAAGAGCCCTTTCATGAAGAGTCTGTTTTGCTGATGAGGAATATGAATAGAAATAAGCAACTTGTCCAAGGTCATGCTGATAGAAATTTGGTAGAGTCCGTCCGAAGTAGACCCATGATCTTCTGATTCCTAAAGGTAGTTCCTAAGGCTGTTAGTCTTTCACAACTTTCTTTAATAGCAGACAGGGGTGATTAGCAGTTGTTATTTGTGAAATGCCTAAGAGTTGATGCCTGGGTTGGCCCTTGAGTTCGTAACTGTGAAAGTAAACCCATTACAACTATTTTTGTTAGTTTGTTTGTTTGTTTGTTTGTTTGAGATGAAGTCTCACTTTGTTGCCCGGGCTGTAGTGCAGTGGCCTGATCTCGGCTCACTGCAACCTCCATCTCCTGAGTTCAAGCAATTCTCCCCCCTCAGCCTCCCAAGTAGCTGGGACTACAGGCGCACGCCACTACGCCCGGCTAATTTTTTTTATTTTTAGTAGAGATGGGGTTTCACCATGTTGGCCAAGCTGGTCTCAATCTCCTGACCTCGTGACCTGCCCGCCTCGGCCTCCCAAAGTACTGGGATTACAGGCATGAGCCATCGCACCTGGCCCCCCATCACAACTATTTTATGGTCCGGGTCCCAGATTTTATTCACCTCTCTACCCCCGCAGCAACCTACACAGTGTTTCCTGCATTCTAGGTGTATTAAATAAATACATGTTGGCTGAGCACAGTGGCTCACACCTGTAATCCCAGCACTTTGGGAGACTGAGGCAGGAGGATTGCTTGAGCCCAGGAGTTTGAGACTAGCCTCAGCAACATAGTGAGACCCCATCTCTAAAAAAATAAGTTGAACCTTTTGCTGAGCATGACCTAATAGCAATGAAAAAAGAATCCTCCCTATTTTTATCCATGACACATTATAGGAGATAAAAATGTCCTTCAGCATACCCGAGATTATCAAGGATAGAAGTACATAAAACATTAAATATCAGCTCTTTAGAATTATATGCCTAAATGCTGTTGGGTTTCCAAAGATAGTGGATTTCAACCCAATTTAATTTTAAAAAATGATGTTTACTCTAAACAAATAACTGTGCTGGGGTTGTAAGTAAGATCTGGTTTCTGACTTACAGGAATTTATTGTCAAGTGGGAAGATGCAGAATATTCATAATTAACTACAATATTACATGAAATAAAATGTGATACCTGCCAAAATAGAGATCTACAGTGCAAAGAGACAAAAAGGTGAGAATTGGCTTTCACTTAGAAGAGTGAATGAAGCATTTGTGGAGGAAATGGTATCTGAACCGAGACTCTAAAGGGTAGGTGGATCTTGCCTGTTAAAGCGAAAGAATCTTCTGGGCAGAGAAAATCACATGGGAAAAGAGATAGGCACAAAGCTTTCTTGGGAGCAGCTACTTTTCCATATGGACTGGGCAGGGCACGCGAGTGAAGTATGAAGTTCAACTGGAATGTCACTGGGAACAGCCAAGGCCAAGAACCATGGAATAGTTTTGAGCCAGGGGAGACATGATCAGGGCTGTGCTGCAGAGAAAGTGGCTGCAGCAGGGAGCAGTGTGGAGGGCAGGGGGAAGCGATAAGAAGAGAGAGGTGAAGAGTTGGAAACCAGTAAGAAGGACACTTCAGAACGTGACATGAGTGAGAGAGTGGGTTTGGGCTCCTCTGTGGTAAACCTCATTTTGAAACTGGTTTCACTCGCTACCCCCTGCAATTTAGGCTTTAAAATAAGACTGTCTTTGGACTTTAGTTTTCTCACCTGTGAAAGGAGAGGGTCGATGCTGGCTCAAGTCGGCCATCTCTGATGGTCTGTGATTCTAAGCATCTTATTTGTCGTCTGCTACAAATCTAATTCTGGACGGCCGAGGTCACTTCTCATCCTTAAAATTTGCTAACATGAATTTGGCGCTGTTTGGTGCTGTTTGCAACTGGAAATCCCACTGATATGGCCGTGATTTGGGGCAGGATTGGGAAGATGAAATCATTGAGTTGGAGTTTATTCCAATTTGCCTTGTTTAAAACTTATTTCAGTTATACCAACTTTTCAAGCATGGCTGAAAAGAGAAAATTTATCTTGCTGGGTTTACAAACTCGGGGGACAGGAAGTAGGTTTCCAACTCTGAACATGTGGTAGGTTACTTAGGTTACTTCTTATAAACACAAGGGTTTTACATCAGGGGCAGAGGCCAGATTTCATGACTATAACTGGAAATCTCAGGGAACAGATGAATCATATATCCCATCACTTCAACCGGAAAGCAAATGTATCCTACTATTAGAGTTTATCTCGAAATGCTTTGGGAAATCTCAGGAGGCTGGAGGAACCCTTAGCTCAAGCCATTTGTGGGATGTGTTGGTCCGGCATAGACTCCAGCCAAAAGACCAAATATTGCCTTTTGTTGTTTCCTGGAGGGAAGGATATGGACAACAATGATCTGGCCATGGGGAAGATTCAAGGGAATAAAAATGAATCATCACCGGCCACCAGGAAGCACCAGGAGCTCTCTAAATGGAATGGAGGCCTCCCATGCCTTGGGTGGGTGAGGTAAAACAATAGCTGGTGGGGAAGACAGAGGCAGAGATAGGGACACTCAGCTTTACTGAGGCTGGCAACCATGGTGAAGGAACTAACCAAAAGAAATATGAGCTTTCTGCTGCCCCAAATTTCAAAAGAAATCACTTCAGGGCTGGTTTCCTGTAGTGTCCCTTAGGGAGCTTATTTTTTTTTTTCTGAGCTGCCCTTGGTGATTTCCTCATCAGCTGCCCCAGCTCTAGTATCCACCATGAGCAATGCCATCTGCATAAAAATGTGGAGAATGTAACCAACTATTCACTCCATGTCCAAAAGGGCTCTGTGAACTATGAGGCTGCACGTGCAGCCTGCTGCACAAAGAGCCTCCAACCAGAAGACTGGAGTGCTAATTGCTGCCCTAGGAAGGAGGGTGGAGGGTGGAGGGACATCTGCAGTCCAGTTCAGGTCCTCAACTGCGGCTTTGGGGGAATTTTAGGCACACCCTGCTAGTTGCTGGACCCTGGGACGTAGGATTTGAGCTGGATTCTTTCTTGTCTTGTCGATATCTGACCAAGTTTGTTTCACTTATGTCCCTTCCCAGTTTTTTTCTAGATATGTAAAAACACATCCCAAATATCGTGTCATCTGTAAAGTCTTCAAAATATATTTCTAGCAGATAAGGAGTTTTAACAAATAACAGTAATACTATTATATGTAACAAAACTAGTAATTTTTTCATCTCACGTAATACCCAGTGATCCACTTTCTTTTGTTGTCCAAAATGTGTCTTTTTTGAAGTTGGCTTGAGTTGGAAACCAAGTAAGATTTATACAAAATACACATTAGTTCCTCTCTTCTTTTCATGCTATTCATTTGTAGAAGAAATCAGATAATAGGTTCTGTAGAATTTCAAGCTTTGGCTTATTGCATTCTCGTGGTGTTTTCCCAAGGAGCCCTTGTGTCCAGATGGTGGTCTTTCAATAACATTTCCCAGTTTTTTATGATTACAGGGTTTTTACTTATTGATTTTATGTTTGTATCTTGTTGTTCCTATGCTGAAAAGCTCAGTTTCTATATTAACATAATTACTTATCAACTTTAGCTTACAACACATATATAGCTTAAAAATAACTGACAATGAGACTACTGAATATAGGTTAAGAGTTCTCTGCAGTACTTCTATGGAGGCAATATCTTCTTTTACATCCCTAAAGATATTTACTATAGTTCCTTTTTGCATTGATGTTTTCCTTTATTTTCTTTATTGTTTCTGTTTCACTTTTCAGTCATTGATAAACCTTGGCTGTTGCTTCAAATATAAATGATTCTAGAACATCAGAATAACTAGTAACAGTAAGATTACTCAAATAAGCACATAAAATCAAAGAAGGTAAGTAAAAATTTTATGATCTAACATTTGAATTGGAAATATCACTATAAACTCATTTTATCTTTTAAAATAAATTTTAAAATGCATATTTCATTGCTCTGTCCCTTGAAAAAGTCTAAAAGGAATGATAACTCAGCAGTAATTAACACAATAAGCATCCAGATTGTGGTTTCTAAATCCTATTCCCCACTAACAGGAACTAGAGCTCTTTGGAAAAATGCTTGATTCCAAGTCTAGGGCAAAAATTAAAAGGTAAGTCTGGAACATTGTTTTGTGTCAAAGAAGAAACAAGAAAGCCTTTCAAAACAAATGGGGTTGTAGTTATCCAATGGGTTCTGCCTGCCCACTGCAGAGACAAAACCCATTCACTGAGACCACAGTATTGTAGTAAAGAAGGAGTTTAATTAATACGAGGCCAGCCATGTAGAAGAATTGGAATTATTCAAGTCAGTCTCCTGAAGGCTCGGAGGTTAGAGCTTTTCAAGGATAGTTTGGTGGGCAGGAGGCTAGGGAATGGGAAATGTTGATTAGTTGGGGATGCAGTCATAGGAGCCTGGAAAATGGTCCTTATGTGCTGAGTCAGCCTCTGGATGGGGGCCCAAGGACCGTTTCAGTCATGAGTCGTGGTCTGGGTAGAGTCAGTCTGTTGCCATAAATGTAAAAGTCAAAAAACATCTCAAAAGGCCAATCTTAGGTTCTACAATAGTGATGTTATCTACAGGAATAATTGGAGAAGTTACAAATCTTGTGACCTCTGGAACAATGGCTGATTATTGTTTAACTATGCCTGTATCTTACCGGAATTCAGGCCCTTCTCATAATCCTAATCTTGTGGTCTTCCATTATTTTTACAAAGGTGGTTTAGTTTTGGCAGTGGCTGTTATCATCCTTGCTTTAAGGTTAAACTATAAACCAAAATCCTCCCAAAGTTAGCTTGACCTATGCCCAGAAATGACAGCTTGGAGGTTAGAAGCAAGATAGAGTCAGCTATGCCAGCCTTCTCTTACTGTCATGACTTTGTAAAGGCAGTTTTAGGGTCATATCAAAAAGATACAAGAACTGCCATTAAGGGGCTCCCACTGGCCAGAAATGGGATAATTTGTGTGTGAGAAAGAATTAAAACACATTAGGTATCTAAAAATTCATGAGTATGTAATAACTTTTAAAATTCCTCTTTGGTCATCTTTGGAGGCTGCTAAAATTACTCAAAAATGTATTGAAAAGGGAAGTATAAAGGATTTATTCTGCCTTTCTTGTATGTACTGTATTTCAGGGTAACCACATTGTTGATGAGGGAAAGCTCTTTATAGGATAATTCCAATGAATAAATGCAGAAGAAATGATAGAATTCGAAAATCACCATTTTGCAATCCCTGTAAAATGAATCTAGGCAACAATTATGAGTTGCTTTTAACCCATTTGCTAATACAGGTTAAAAGCTGACAAAGAACTTCATAATGGAAATATTAGGCTTCTCTCATCAAAACCCACTCACCACTCTTGGTATCATTAAAAGTACAACTGGACCATATAATGATGTTGTGCAGTAGAAAAAAACATACCACCACTTAGAAGTATTTTTGCCTAAAAATCTTATCAAGTCAGTAGGTTTAACTACCAGTTTAAAGAAAACAAAAGAAATAGAACAATTTAAACAAGACTATGAAGATGCAATAAACCAAATCCTGAATGAGATATTCTACAAACCAAATGATCCAGTTTCTCCAAAAAATAAATGCATAAAAAAAGAGGGATAAATTTTTAGAGAATAAAAGATACTTAAGAGATGGAATAACTGATGTCTAGACCTTGTTTAGATCCTGATTTAAACAAACCTACTGTAAAATACATCTTTGAGATAATCAGGGAAATTTGCACATAGACTTAGTATTCAATTATATAGAGAAGTTATTTTAAGTTGTATTACTGTCATAATGGCATGATTGCCAGTTTTAAAAAGTGCTTATTGGTAAAAGATGAATACATATTGATGTATTTACTGGTGAGTTGATATGATGTCCAGGATTTGCTTTAAAATATTCCAGGAAAAAAAAAAATAGGAAGAGAAGAGGTAAAAAAGGAAGAATAGCTTTTTTTTTAAGTGGCAGACTGTTGATTAATTGTTGAAATGGGGTAATAGGTGCATCTGAGTTCGTTGTACTATTCTTTCTAAGTTTGAAAATGTCTATTTTTTTCAAAATAAACATAAAGTTTTCAAAAATAAAGAAAACAGTAAATTCTTGGTGAATAATTAAAAATCTAAATTATTTCTAAATAATAATAATTTAAAAACATGGAAAAAATAAATCTTTGTAATCATAGGGTATGGCAAAAAAGGAAACTGAATATTCAAAAAAAGTTAAATGAGAAAAATTATCTCATGAAGTAACCATCTTTTCTATAGGATGATTTATCTTTATGTTGTCACTACCAATTATCTAGAACCCAGGAACCCTCTCTTCCATATGACTCTGGTAGTACACAGACAAATTTCAATTTTTTTGGGCTTTTTAAAGATGTTCCTTCTGTTTATATTTGTAATGTCATCACCACTTAATCCATGCCATTATGAAATTGCCCTGTGATTAACATGATTTGTGGATTTCAGTTTGTTTAATATGGCTACATATTAGATTTCTTTTTCTTGATGTCACTAAAGGAGGCACCCAAATTGTGTTTGAATCACAGTGTTGGTTGGGGTACAAATCATTCCTTCCAAGCTGGGCTGTTTCCTCTCCATTGGTGGATCCTGGTTTTGTCACTCCATCCCTGACACCACATTAGGGACCCATTTTTCACTCAAGCCTATTACTTATTAGAGTGACCCATCATCTACTTACTACAGTGACGATCAGCAGAAATGAATTTTTTAGTTTCTGAAAATGAGCCCATTTCACAACGTAGCTAACAACTAGCCTGATTCAAGAATTCCAACTCTCCCAGTACAGACTTCTCCTTCTCTTCAGAGGCAAACACTGGGGGTTGGGGCAGGGCGGGAACAACTGAGCCTTGTGCTCTGCTCTCAAGGTCAACAGATTGAATGTGGCCTTGTGTGTGTTGTGAATGTACAGTACATGACATCATGCATATTCAGTGGGCTTTTCCAACCGCCAGTCTCACTAATGATCAAAATTTCTTTTTAGAACGGCACGCTTCTTTGGCTTTTGAGATTATTTGACTATCTTGGTACTCTTACCTCCTTTTCTGTCTTTGCCATGATTCTTCTTCATCCTGACTTGCTCCTTTTTCTCTCTCCTCTCCTTTCTCTTCCTCTCCTGCTCTCTCCGCTGCTTGCCTTTTCTCTCTTTTCCTTTCTCCTCCACACGCCTGTCCTCCTCTACCTTTTCCTTCCTCTCCTCAATCTTCCTTCCTCCCTTTTTCCCTTTCCATTTTCCATACATTAAACCAATAGAGATACCTGACCTCAACTATCAATTTTAAGTGGATAAATTTAAACCTATACCACTTTACTCCAGTGCCAATTCTATACCTTCCATGGACTGAAATATTTATACTCATATATCCCATTATTAAATCCAAAGTATTAGGTTGGTGCAAAAGCAATTGCGGTTTCTGTCATTGAAAGAAACGGCAGTTTCTTTAATCAATTTGCATCAACCTAATAAAACTTATCTCCCAGAAAGATTCCCCTCCCTTTTCTTTGACTTTGTAGATGACTTCCATTGTCCAGACTTGGAGCCATGTAGTCATCTCTTCTTTCCTTAACCACTCTTTTGAGCTAGGCAATGAATTCTGTCCCTTCCACCTTTAAACCACATCCTAACCCATTCCTCCCTCCATTTTTGCCAGTACCATGGTGGTCTGGGCCCTTGTCATGTGAATTATAATAATGGGCCCCTTCATGCTTCTGCCCTCAATACATTTTTCTTCTTGGGTCTCCTGGGCCCATGTTCAGCCTGGATGATTCTCACTGGAACACTGCTTAACTTGCCTTGATACATTTAAAACCTGTGAATATCTAACTAAACCTCCTCTGCAGGAACCTATATCCTTAGGCTGGCATTTGAAACTTTTCTTTCTTTCTTTTTTTTTTTTTGTTTGTTTTGTTTTTTTTTCAGTTCGAACTCATTTCCCTTTTATTAAAGTCCAAGTTATCATTACATGGTTTGGTACTCAGTAAAGGAAAACTTGTTCAAATAAGGTAATATATTATCATCAGTATTTCCAGGTGACTGTTTACACTTAAGTAGCAATATCAATAAATCCTTGGGAAGCCCATCCATGGGGTTTACACTTTGTCAAGGCCCAGTTCCTCCGGAGGGGAGATTCCCAGTTCATTTAAAGTTGGTCTGAGTTCCTGGATGACATAGGGGTAGATTTCCCTATGAGGTCATGCTTTGTCCTTAACAGCCTCTAGGATGCCAACTGCACTAGCAAAATCATTTAACTGTCTGAATGCCTAAAAAGCAGCATCAGTGATTTGGGCTCTGGAACCAGATCATAGCCAACAAGTGTGTTCACCCCTTTACACAATTCCCAGGCATCTATATCTGGCTTGTTGAAGTATGTTACCCGGAGAGCATCAAATTCCTCATCTGTCTCATGTGACCCATGGGAATAGCAGCGAACTGACTGGATAGCCACGGCCGGGCGGGGGTCACGGCTGGGTGCAGAAGGCCTCAAGGGCCAGAGAGCTGTGCCTAGTAAGATCTTAGGCTGAGGATGGAGAGAGGCCGGGCATGAGCTCGCGGGCTGCTCCGGAGCTGGTGGGTTGAAATTTTTCTTAATCACTTCCACGTGATCTGTCCAACTTTCCCTCCATTCAGGAGGGTTTCTTCCTGACTCTGTATACGTAATTTTCATTTCCTGTCCAAACTTCTTGTGCTTTCATTCCCTGTTAGGATGCCACTCTGCCTTCTTCCCACCCTATCTATGACCTTTCCATTCTCCAAGTCCATATGAAAGCCCTCTTCCTCCAGAAGGGATTTATGGATGAAATGACTTAGATGTCTGGTTTTGCTTTAAAGTAATCTGGTGGGCAATGGAAAAGAGTGTGAGAGCTATAAATGAGACAACCTCAGCGATGTTTTGATGTGTTAGATACATGGGGGCTCATTATCCTATTATCTCTACTTCGGTATTTGCTTGAACTCTTGCATAGTAAAAAGATTTTTTTAATGAAAGAAAAGAAGCTATGAGTGTGATTATGAAACCTGCTGCTCCATACCAGCAGGACTCATCAGCAGCTGGGGAGGATCCCAGCAGAATGGCAAGTTGGTCTTAGGAGGAGTGGGAAAGAGGAGGCTGGTGGCCAAGTAATCTCCTATAAAATGAACTCCACAAGGGTGAGGATTTGCCTCCATTCTGTTTATTGCTGCACCCAGCATATGGAATATTCCTGGCCCTCCATGGTATTTATTGAGTGAATTTATTGAGTGAATAGATGAATCTACAGATCAAGGTAGGCCTGAGAATAGCCTGCAAATCCATTCTGTGGGAGAAGAGGGAAATGACCATGTTTCTACTGGGCTCTAAATTTGCTCAGTGTGCCGCAAAAGTATCGATAAAGGCATCAGACAGCTCATCAATTCCAAAGGTCATCATGGTGTGCGCCCTTGCCTTATGGGTGGATAAGGCAGAGAACAAAGAAATCTCTGACTTCTGGGGCTTATATGCTGGTGGAGATACAGACAAGAAAACCCATTGTTAAAGCCTATTATCTGAGAGATAAATGCAGGGTGAGATACTTAGTGCCGTGGGAGTACAGAAGAGGCTTCTTCAACTCTGGAAGCACAGCTGAAACCTGCTGGCTTTGTGAAAGTGGGGGGGAAATCCATTCCAAGCAGAGAAAACAGCTTGGAGAGGAACAAATGGAAGTTTGCTATGGGTGGGTTATTGAACAAAGGAGATGGGGTGGGGTGGTTGTTGAAGCATCAGGAGATAAGACTAGACAAAAAGGCAGGAGCCAGATGCTACAGGGTCTTGTAGGTCATTTTAAGGAACGCGACTCTATTCACAGAGCTGCAGGAGGATGTTTAAAGTTTTGGAGCAGCTGGAGTGATCTTTGCATTTTAGAAAGATCTCTCTGGCTAAAGGATGAAGAATAGTTGGGTGGGTGAGAGGAGCGGAGCCTGGAGACAGCAAAAAGAGTTAGAAAGTGGTTGCAGTGGTTCTAGAGAGATGAGGGGAAATTGACCTGTGAATAGAATGGGATACAGAAATTTTAGGATGGATAATAAGGTCCTTTTTCAAATCAGGAAATGAAGAAATGAAGTAGACCCCTATTTGTATGGGTCTTACTCTAATTTAAGTTCTTTTTCCCAAATAGATTTTATTTGGGAAAATAAAGAAATGTCTTTAAAGTCCTTCTACTATATAGGGAGTGCCCGACTTAGGGAAGGATGCAGTGTGGAGAAGGGAAAAGAATGGTGGCCTGAGAATGAGGAAACCAGGATTCAGCCTTGAAGTGCTGTTCTGATTGCTCCACTAACTTTGTATTATTATCCATGAGTTCTTCCATGGCTTTAGTTCATTGTCTCCATTCATGGAGGCTGATTTTCTCTAATACTTCGTGTTTCTTGATTATGGGCTCATCTTTGTGGTTGAGATTTCCTGTTAGATTCTTCCCATCTGTTTGCATTGTCCTTTTGGGAGAGACAAGAATTGCCCTTGTGATTTGCATTCTGACTTGCTTTCAGGAAGAGGGAGGACAGGATGTGTCACCTGGCAAGGCCATTTAGTGGTTGCTCTGTTGGGTGTTGGTACTCCCTACTCCTTCCTAAGGTCACTGGACACCTGTTACCCTGTCTCTGATCTAGTGTGGCCTGGAGGCAGACTCCCCATCATTGCTGCCTGGTGGCTGCTGCTTTCACATCTACACCCTGTCTGTTGCTTCAGACCCCTTTCTGCTGCAAGTGTATACAGCCTCCAGGCATAGCCTACCTTTCTTACTGATCTTCTGTAAGTTTGGACTATAGATTTCCTTTCCAGGCCAACCTTCTTGGGTGCAGTGACTCATGCCTGTAATCCCAACACTTTAGGAGGCTAAGGCAGGCTGTCACTTGAGCCAGGAGTTTGAGACCCAGCCTGGGCAACATGGTAAAACCCCATCTCTTTAAAAAACTAGCTGGGCATTGGTAGCACTCGCCTGTGGTCCCAGCTACTTGGGAGGCTGAGGTGGGAGGATCATCTGAGCCCAGGGAAGTCGAGGCTGCAGTGAGCTATGACAGCACTACTGCACTCCAGCCTGGGTGACAGAGTAAGACTCTGTCAAAAAAAAAAAAAAAAAAAGAAAGAAAGAAAGACAAAAGAAAGAGAAAGAAAGAAAGAAAGAAAGAAAGAAAGAAAGAAAGAAAGAAAGAAAGAAAGAAAGAAAGAAAGAAAAAGGCAGGCTGGGCGCTGTGGCTTAAGCCTGTAATCCAGGCAGATCAATTGAGGTCAGGAGTTCAAGACCAGCCTGGCCAACATGGTGAAAACCCATCTCTACTGAAAATACAAAAATTAGCTGGGCGTAGTGGCACATGCCTGTAGTCTCAGCTACCCGGGAGGCTGAGGCAGGAGAATCACTTGAACCTGGGAGGTGGAGGTTGCAGTGAACTGAGATCATACCACTGCACTCCAGCCTGGGCGACAGAGTGAGACTCTGTCTCAAAAACAAAACAAAACAAAACAAAAACAAACAAACAAAAGCAACCTCTTTAACTTTTATTCCTTAAATTATTTGTAGCCAAATTCTTAATCCAGTTTTTAAGCACAACTATTTCTAGAAATTTGGAGGAAACTACAGCTTGTACCTGGTCTACCATTTTGAAACAAAAGTCTCAGTTCTGGCTAGACCAGCCAGATATCTCAGAAACCAACCCTCTGATGGCCATTGGGATTAGTGTTTATTCACCATCTTTGCTGTAAGCAACATAAAAAGAGGGTGTGCAAAGTTTGGAAGGAAGGACAATTTATTTTCTTCAAGCTGATTTCTTGTTAATGCCTGAGTGGGAAGTAAGAAGTTTACATCCGAATGAATATAGTTTTGGTCATTGGGAAATGGGTCAATAAAACACACTCAATGTCAAAAAAGTATCTCCGGTTGTGTTTTGGAGTTTGGAATTATATAATCCCACAAATGACTACATTTCAGGCTCCTGGGTTTGGCAAGGCTGCTCCTCTAGGCTGCGAAGCAGTTTGGTTCCAGGCAGCTAGAGGATTGAAGGGCACCTGAGCTCAATCCAAGTGAGGAGGAGAAAAGCTTGAGAAGGAGGTAACTGGGTACATGGCACGATTAAGGCCACAGCTGGGCAGAGGGCAGTCCTCCAAGGCATGCCCCAGCCCAAGGGGCTGTCATCAGTGCGGAGAGAATTTGGAGGGCTCTGGGATTTTCCTAAGGCCTTGGTGGTGAAATGGAATGTGGGCTTTGATCCTTTGGGGAGGGGCAGGCTCTGTTGAGAGAGATTCCAATGAGAGAATCTCTAGAGAGGGAGAAAAAAAGGTTAGTTCTGAACAATTAAAAACTCTTTTTTTCCCCTCTCTTTTCTTTTTTTTTTCTTTTTTCTTTCCTTTTCTTTCCTTTCTTTTCTTCTTTCTTTCTTTCTTTTTTTCTTTCTCTCTCTTTCTTTCCTTTCTTTCTCCTTCCTTCCTTCCTTCCTTCCTTCCTCTCTCTCTCTTTCTTTCTTCTTTTTTTTTTTTTTTTTTTTGATGGAGTTTCACTCTTGTTGCCCAGGCTGGAGTGCAATGGCACGATCTTGGCTCACCACAACCTCTACCCACTCCAGGTTCAAGCAATTCTCCTGCCTCAGCCTCCTGAGTAGCTGGGACTATAGGCATATGCCACCACGCCTGGCTAATTTTGTATTTTTAGCAGAGATGGGGTTTCTCCATGTTGGTCAGGCTGGTCTCGAATGACCTCAGGTGATCTGCCCACCTCAGCCTCCCAAAGTACTGGGATTACAGGCATGAGCCACCATGCTCGGCTCTTTCTTTCTTTCTTTCCTTCTCTTTTCTTTTTTTCTTTTCTTTCTTTTTCTTTTGGATAAATGTGTCAATCTACTCAGGTTCATTGTAAATAGGGATTAATGATTTAAGAAATCATTGCTTTGTTTCCCTTCAAGAAGCTGTATAAAAAGATTCAGGACCACTTAGTCATTTTTAAATGTGTATGGTCTACACAAGGGTGGGTAATTGGGCATGAAGAGATTAATTATGGTGCTTAAACAATATATTCACCTTGTCATATGTTTTTGTAAAATATGTAAAAGTAAAACCAGGATCCATTTCTATACTGACTTCCCCTCCGTCAGCATCCGTCCATATCATGTGGCATTTAGTGGCCCAGGGAATTTTGGGATGTGGCTGAAGGGATTTTAAATTAAGGATATATTCAGTTTGGGTTTAGTATATTTATGATATAATAAAAAAATACAGTCATGAATTGATTAATGAGGATATGATGTTCTGAGAAATGCATCAGCAGGCAATTTCTTCATTGTATGAACATTATACAGTGGTGTACTTTACAAACCTAGATGGTATAGTCCATTGCTGCTAGGCTGCAAACCTGTACAACATGTTACCGTATTGAATACTCCAGGTGACTGTAACATAATGGTAAGTATTTGTGTATGTAAACATATCCAAACAGAAAAGGTACAGTAAAAAATGTGACATAACAGATAAAAAATGATATATCTTGATAGCGCACTTACCATGAATGGGGCTTGCAGGACTGGAAGTTGCTCTGGGTGAGTCAGTGAGTGAGTGGTGAGTGAGTGTGAAGGCCTGTGGCATTACTGTACACCACTGTAGACTTTCTAAACACTGTACACATAGGCTACGCTAAATTTATAAAATAATACTTTTCTTCAATAATAAATTAACCTTTGCTTCCTGTAACTTTTCTACATTATAATTCTTTTAATTTTTAAAACTTTTTGGGCCTTTGTAATAACACTTAGCTTAAAAGACACATTGTATAGTTGCATGAAAATATTTTCTTTCTTTATATCCTTATTCTATATGCTTTTTTGTACTTTTTTTTAACTTTTTAAACTTTTTTGTTAAAAGCTAAGACACAAACACATGTTAGCCTAGGCCTATGCATGGTCAGGAGCATCAAAACCACTGTTTTTTGCCTCCACATCTTGTACAATTGGAAAATCTTTAGGGTCAATACACGCTTGAAGCTGTCATTTCCTCTAGTAATAATACTTTCTCTGGAATACCTCGGAAGGACCTGCCTGTTTTACAGTTAACTTGTTTTTAAACAAATAGAAGGAGTACACTGTAAAGTTATGATAAAGAGTATAGTACAGCAAGTACAGAAAATAGTAATATAGTCATTTATTATCATTATCAAGTATTACGTACTATACGTGATTGCATGTGCTATACTTTTGCATGACTGGCAATGCAGTAGGTTAGTTTACACCAGGATCACCACACCCATGTGAGTAATGCATTGCTCTATGACATTATGATGGCTATGACGTCAATAGGAATTTTCCAGCTTCATTACAATCTTTTTTTTTTTTTTTTTTTCTGAGCGTCTTGCTCTGCTGCCCAGGCTGGAGTGCAGTGGTATGATCTGGGCTCACTGCAAACTCCACCTCCCGGGTTCAAGCAATTTTCCTGCCTCAGTCTCCCAAGTAGCTGGAATTGCAAGCATGTGCCACCAAGCCCAACTAATTTTTGTGTTTTTAGTAGAGACGGGGTTTCACCATGTTGGCCATGGTTGGTCAGGCTGATCTCAAACTCCTGACCTCAAGTGATCTGCCTGCCTCAGCCTCCCGAAGTGCTGGGATTACAGGCGTGAGACACTGCACCCAGCCAGCTTCATTATAATCTTATGGAACCACTGTTGCGAATGCAGTACTTCCTAGACTGACATGTTGTTGTGCAGCACATGACTGTATATATTTGCTTTCAGCTCCTGGTTCCTGGCACACAGCTCCTAACACCATTGGAATCTCTGCAGTGAAAAGAGTGTCCTTTGTAAGTGAATGAGATGACTGAAAGTTGGGGGCCTGTAGATAGCCCCTTCTCCTATACCTCGACCTATACGTCTCTTCCATTTTTCTTGTGTCTGTATGCTTTGTAACATTCTCTATAATAAACAAGTAAGTGTAAGTGTTTCCCTGAGTTCTGTGAGCTGTTCTAGCAAATTAGTTGAACCTGCAGAAGGGGTCTTGGGAACCCCTGATTTACAGCTGGTCGGTCAGAAGCACAGGTAAAACAACTAGGGGCTTGCAACTGGCATCTGAGGTGAGGGGAAGCCTTGTGGAACTTAGCGCTTGGCATGTGGGATCTGATACTCTCTCCAGGTAGATAGTATCAGAGTGGAACTGAGAGAGGACACCCCGCTGATGTCTGCTGGAGAACTGGTTGGTGTGTGGAATCTGGTTTTAGAAGTATTGTATTGAGTGCTATGTGAAAATAGGAAACACACTTCATTTTTTTTCCATCTTTATAATATTTACATAGTTTTCAGGCACTTCTGGGTATAGCTATTTCTAGCTATTTGAACGTAGGAAATGCTTCCAAGAATGCCTCTCACTTTTTAAAAAAATTGAGAGATAACTCACATACCATAAAATTGACTTTTTAAGTATACAATCCAGTGGTTTTTTTAGTATATTCACAAGGTTGTGCAACTATCACAACTAATTCTAGAATATTGTCATTACCCTCTACAAAGAATTCCATTAGTAGTCACTTCTCATTCTTCCTTCCCCCACTGCCATCTTCTATCTCTTAATCTACTCCTATTTTTTGTCTCTATGGATATGCCTATCCTGGACTTTTCATATAAATAGAACCAGCCAGGTGTGGTGGCTCATGCCTGTAATCCCAGCACTTTGGGAGGCTGAGACAGGCAGGTCACATGAGGCCAGGAGTTCGAGACCAGCTTGGGCAACATGGCAAAACCCTGCCTCCACTAAAAATGCAAAAATTAGCCAGGTGTGGGTGGTGCACGTGTGTAATCCCAGCTACTCGGGAGGCTGAGGCATGAGAATTGCTTGAACCCAGGAGGTGGAGGTTGTAGTGAACCCAGATTGTGCCATTGTACTCCAGCCTGCATGACAGAGCAAGACCTTTTGTGTCTGGCTTCTTTCTGTTAGTATATTTTCAAGATTCATTTGTGTTATACCATGAGTCAATACTTTATTCCTTTTTATGGTTGAATAATATTCCATTTTGTTTCTCCATTCATCAGTTGATGGACACTTGGGTTGTTTGCAGAAACATTCTCTCTGACCAACGTGTTAACTAACCCAATGAGAAGGTCTAGGGCCAGAGGGAGTATCATACTATGAACAAGGTCCAGGGTGCCTGATGTCAGAAGTGTGAGAGTTGTGGAGAAAGAACAAGTTTGAAATACGTAGAGTCAGAAGCTGCCATGATGGAGGAATGACTAAATCTATCTTTTCTCTCTATAGAAAATGAAATTGCAAAATTGTTGTTAAGTGAAGAGATTATCAAAATATTTACAGTTCCCAAATGTAGAAAAACACAGAGGTGTCAGATAGTTAAGATATCTTGTTTTTCTGGGTTTCAATATATTTTTGGTAATTATCTGTTTTTTCAAAATGTGTAACTTATGGTTTATTTTCCTTTATTTATTTATTTATTTATTATTATTATTATTATTATTTTTTGGAGATGGAGTCTCCCTCTGTTGCCCAGGCTGGAGTGCGGGTGTGATCTCTGCTCACTGCAAGCTCTGCCTCCCAGGTTCACACCATTCTCCTGCCTCAGCCTCCCGAGTAGCTGGGACTACAGGTGCCCACCACCACGCCCAGCTAAATTTTATATTTTTAGTAGAGATGGGGTTTCACCATGTTAGCCAGGATGGTCTTAATCTCCTGACCTTGTGACCCACCCACCTTGGCCTCCCAAAGTGCTGGGATTACAGGCATGAGCCACCATGCCCGGCCCTATCTTCCTAATCTTAATCTAACTTATATTCGTAATTTTGCATTACCTTTCTTTAAGAATGTCCCCCAAATCGTGTATATAAAAGCCCCTCAAAACCAGGATCCACCTTGCTTTTAGGTAACAGTTTGAACCCACTTTCCTTGTGGTCAGAGGCACTTAGATACTGTGTGAGGGACTTCCTCTTTGGGAATGACATGGCAAGCTGGTCATTTCATTGCTTTCCATCCTTTTATTGTAAACCATTTTCTTTCTCAGCTTGGAGCACTTTCAGGAGAAACTAGCTCATGCAACACCTTCATTAAATGTGCAATATCTTGCAGCATTGCTATGGTTGGTTGAATATTGTTCAGCAAAAACTCCCTCTCTCCACTCCCCTTTCCTTCATAGTAGAGACTACTTCCTCATCCTTCTGACATTGGGCTTGGCCATGTGTCTTGCTTTGGCCAGTGGAAACTAGACAGAGAAGACATTGTGACAGTTTTGAGTGTTCTTCAGGGTCTTCCCTTGTCTACCCTATAGGGAACTCACGCTCCGGTAGCTGGTGGTCCTTTATTGTGAGTCCTGCACAGACCTAGATCTTGAATCCAACATTCAGCATAAAGAGGAGACACTGATGCTGGCCTGCAGACCTTGAGTAAGAAATAATTATTTGTTATTTTGAGCCACCAAGACCTGGGGGTTGTCTTAAACCCAGTAGAATTGTAGCAGGAGCTGACTACTACAGTTATGCATTCCTAACCTGAAGAGCAGAGCTAATATCACTTACCTCCCAGGAGGCAGCTAAGCTTGGAGCCAAAGCTCCAACTTCCAAGATCTCTGACAGCAGCTCCCAATACAGCACCTTTCCAGGTTCCCACTTTAGCATGCTTCCACCTTACAAGGAAAACTGTGTCTGGGAAAAGGTGCTGTCTCCTTTCCCTCCCTCCTTCAGCCATAATTATAAATGCAAGGTAGTTCATGGTTTCCACTCTCTATAGTCGCATTTTTGTCACTGCAGTTAATCTCCTTCCAGGTACAGACCACTACACTTCGCCTAATGAGCGCTCTACTCTTTAGCTTCAGTTTGGCCACCCAATCAAAAGTCTAAACATATCTGGAGGATTCTTTGACCAAGCAGTTACGCTTTCAGAAATTTAGCCTGAAGGAATACTCATGCAAATATATAACAGTACATATATAAGGACACAAAATATAGGAAACAATCTAAATGTGTAACTATAGGCAATTTATTAAATAAATTAAGGTGTAATGGAATACTCATACTGCATCGTTAAGAGTGGTACAGTAAAAATGTGTTTTTCCTTGACACAGAAAGGAGAGGGTTATCAAGAGGAATGCATGGTATAAATTCATTTTGTGAACAAAAAAGTGTATATTATATATATATATATATATTTAGAAGGATATATGTTGATTACGTACAGTTGTTATATCTGGTTGTTAGAATTATGGGTAATTTTTATTTTATTTTGCTTATTTTTTTCTTCTTTTAAAATCGTATTTTCTAAAATGCCACACATGTTTAACTTTTGTAATAAAAAGTAAACAGTAAAATGTATTGCTATTTTTGCCCCTCACAACTGTTTTAGATGAATAAAGAGGACTTCTTATTGTGAAGCTGTCTACTTTTTTAGAGAAGAAATCATTTCAAATCCAATGTTCTCCATCTGAAATAAACAACAGTAAAGAAATAAAATCAGGCCAGGCTCCGCACCTCTCACCTGTAATCCCAGCACTTGGGGAGGCTAAGGTGGGAGGATTGATCACCTGAGCTCAGGAGTTGGAGACCAGCCTGGGCAACATGGTGAAACCTCATCTCTACAAAAAATAGAAAAACTTAGCTGGGCATGGTAGCATGTGCCTGTGGTCCTAGCTACTCTGGAGGGCTGAGGTGGGAGGATTGCTTGATCCCAGAATGCAGAGGTTGCAGTGAGCTGTGATTGCACCACTGTATTCCAGCCTGGGTGACAGAGCAAGACTCTGTCTCAAAAAAAAAAAAAAAAAAAAAAAAAAAAAGAAAAGAAAGAAAACCAATAAAATGAAAAGCTAAAATATAGGGAAATAACTATAACAGTGTAAATAACTTGAAATAAAATGGTTAAACAATCCAAGTTTTAAAAGATCACAGAGTAAGACTGTGCTGTTTGTCTAAACAAAGGTAGTTAAAGCCGCAGTAGAGAAGAGAGCTGGACTTCTTCATAGCGGGAACTTCCTAACAGGGCTGAGTAACTCTGGAAAGCAACAGACCCTTAAGTAGGCTTGACCATTGCAGATCAGAACAAGTAAACGAGTGGAGTGCTGGAAAGGCTCTGGATCTCTTCCTGGCTCTGTATTCAGTGAGATCAGGCTAGTAGCTTAAAATCAGCTACCATGGGAGTACTGACACCATAAAAATCAGCAAATGCTATAAATCAGTGCTCTCTTTTCCCGGAGAATTGGTTGTTAAACATTTACTTGAGACAAACCATATAAACTTCCAGGGAAAAATCCAGGAACCATCAGAATCCTGGCAGAAATTCGAAGTTATACGAACACTTTCCCCAATGGCTTCTCCTCACTACAGGACTCCCAGCAAGCCCACCTCCCCAAACCCTGCTTTTTATGCCCCAGTGGAAGTTCCTCAGGGGCTCTGAGTCAAGCCTGAAAATAGGGTATGTTCTCAAGGAGAAGCAAATGAATGAATAAAAAATGACTCCTGCCATGCACGGGCCATGCCACCTCTCAGCACAAAATGAAACTTGAACTCTCCATCCCTTTGAACTTACAAGGAAAATATAAAGAGAAATTAAAATGCCCCTAATGGCACTTGAACTTGTAGAAGAGTACATCTAACTTCCTTTATATTTTTTCTCTAACATTCTTAGCTCTATCTTGAGTATAATTGCAGATGTTCTCTTGCTGCTTTTTTTTCCTTTGAATGTCTGGGAAAACAGCTCAGGTTTCAAAGTAGAATTATTAAAATAATTCCAGTTAGAATATAAAATCTTTCACTTTTTCCAAGACATCAATTCTTCCTGTGTTACCATAAATTCTATAACTCGACCTACTTCTCTCTGTCTCTTGACTGCACTCTTGTTATAAAGTAGGTTCAAATGGTTCCTTCTTCTGATTGGGTTTTGGTAGGAAGAGGGAAAGAGGCTGGGGACAAAGAGAGTGAGTAGGCAGCTATAATAAAATAACACCCTGTTTGCGTCACTGCACTCCAGCCTGGTGACAGAGTGAGACTCTGTCTCAAAATAAATAAATAAATAAATGAATAAATAAATAAATAAATAACACCCTGCTTTATATCCGCTTGACATGGTTCTCAGGTTTTATGCTGGTGTCTGCGAGTCTTGTATCTCTATGACTCTGTCAGTGATATCTGTTTAACATCTACTTTTAAGAACAACTGAAGGGAGGAAAAGGGGAAGGGTTGAAAAACTAACTTTTGGATACTATGCTCAATATCTGGGTGAGGGGAGTAATCATACCCTGAACCTCAGCATCACACAATATACCCAGGTAACAAACCTGAACATGTACCTCCTGAATCTCAAATAATAGTTGAAATTATTTTAAAAAAGAACAATTAAATATTTAATTTAATGGCTACCATATGTAGGGAGAAACAAGAGGAAGAAGCACCAGATTTGGGGCAAGATATTTTTTAAAAAAGAGATTGTACTTTGGTGAAAAGCAATGCTTTAAAGTTTCCATTATAAAAGTATCCATGCATATTAAAGAAAACTTAGAATATACTGAAGCATTAAAAAATAATAGAAAACACCAGAATCCCATTATCCAGCCATAATGGCTGTCTCCATTTTGATCTGATTCTGTCTTATAACTATTTATGCATGCATATCTTTATTCAAATATAGAGCAGAAGGTATAAACAAACAGCCTTTGGGGGAAAAAAAAGTCTGATGTGTTTTATTTGGCCTAGGCAATATATTTTTAATTCAAATTAGATCTTAACATGCAAAAATTAAGAGATGTCACATTAAATTTGGATACAGGGTTTTTCTTGAAAAATTGAACCTGCATTCCTAAATGGCTGGAGTCGAGGAAAGGTGGCCACTCTCAGAAGGGGACATGCTTGCCAATTTGCCAATGTCTCATTGTTTGGCTCCTGTAGGTATTTATGTTTGATGCCCCTGTAGAGTTTCTTTTTAATCCTTGCACTCATTTTATATATGCAACTTTATATTCAGATGCTTTCTCTGAGCAATATATTATTAATCTTGCCCTATGTTGCCCCCTGATTATACCAGTGTACCTAGTAGTACATATCAAGTGCTTAAAAGTATAAACAGGAAAGTAACTATTATTTGGAATATTTTCTTCCAATTGTTTCTGTGCAAATATCTTTTTAAACGGTGGAAATCATACAGCACACAATCTTGTATCTAGCTTTTTTCACTTTTTGTTGTATTATAAACATGCTACTCATCACATATATACAATGTAGCTAAGTCTTTTTCCCATGGTTGGATACACTGCAACCTCTGCCTCCCAAGTTCAAGGGATTATCCTGCCTTGGCTTCCCAAGTAACTGGGATTACAGGCAGGCACCCACTCCTGGCTAATTTTTATTTTTTAATTATCTTTAATAGAGATGGGGTTTCGCCATGTTGGCCATGCTGGTCTCGAACTCCTGACCTCAAGTGATCTGCCTGCCTCAGCCTCCCAAAGTGCTAGGATTACAGGTGTGAGTCACTGTGCCCGGCCTAGATTATCGTTTTTCTATCATAATTATGCTATGATGAATATTTCTGTGCTGCAGGATTTTTTTCTATATTAAAGATTCTTGTCCTAGGATATCTTCCAAAAAATAGGCTATGCAATTGAAGAATACAAACAATTTTAAGGCTTTTGATGTATGTTGTCAAGTTGTATCCTAAAAGGTTATCCAGTGTTCTGATTTGAACGCCTACCTGCATTGTGTGAAAGCATGTTTCAGGACACATTGACAGAATTAAATATATATATATATATATATATATATATATATATATATATACACACACACACACACACACACACACGAACACGTATATATTTGTAATTGTATATAATGAAAACCTATATGTATATATGTGTTACTGATTTGATACAGAATATGGTACCTTCTGGGTTTAACTTGCAGTCTTTTCCTCTCCAAAAACCCAGCTTTGCCCTTTGAAAGGACCAGAACAGCAAGGATGGAAACTCACTAATTCAAAAGGATGGCCTCAGCAATGCAGATAGAGGCAAGTGTTGGGGCAGAAACCCAGAATTCCCCACATTAGGCAGAACCGGAGGAAGAGGCTAGGAGCAGAGACACCTGAGGACAGGATGAGGCAAAGAATTCGGGGCCACAAAAGTCAGTCGTGTGAAAACCAGGAAGGTTCACACCACAGTCTAGGATCCAGACCTCACAGCTAAACCCAAAATAGCTAAATCCACAGGATCCAGATTTTTCATCTTCTAATGTACAATGTTTTCAGGTCTTAAGTCCTAATGAGGCCCACAGTCTGGGAGGCCACTTTAAAATTTCTGCCACAGGCAATTTCTTTATTTTGCTATCAGCTCTTTCTCCTCAGTTCATTCCATCAGCTAGAAATTCCTCTTGAAAAATGATTTGTCCAGAACCGAATGTCTTGAATGAAAATCATTTATTCAACTCACAGAAGCACGTAACCAACCTAGAAACTGAGTACCACAGACCTGGACTGCCACCCTGTGTTAAAGCCACCCAAGACAGGAAGGAGAAGCCCAGGTGGCCCATTAGACTGGCACCAGCGGCAACTTAAAGAGTGGCTAGTGCTCACTGCCCAGAGCTATTTATTATCAACACTGAGTGAAAAATCTCTTCATATTTTTTTGTGAACACTTCATGAAGTGACAAAAGAAATATGAGTATCTGAAACCTCATATGAATAAATGAGTATACATAGCTACAGCAATCTGTAATCAAACTTGAAGAGAATGGTTGTTTCTAGATAGAATATGAAATCTTTTTCATTAAAGGCATTTTTATTCCTTTCCACCTCTGGGTTTTTGGATTTGATACTAGCGTTTCTATTGCCTGGTAAACTGGGAGGGAAGGATGAAAGTGATAGCTGTCTCTTTCTCGCAGTGTGTTAATATAGGTATTGAGCTCTACATCAAGGTTAGCAAATCTAGCCAAGTCCTAGCCTGTGTTTGTACAGTCTGTGAACTAAGAATAGTTGTTAGATGTTTGGAAGGTTGAAAAAAATCAAAAGGAAATAATTTTTTTACATGTAAAATGATATGAAGTTCAAATTTTAGTGCCCCTAAGTCAAGCTGTATTGGAACACAGCTGTGACTTTTTGCTTAGGGCTTCTCTGTGGCTGCTTCTGTGCCACAATGGTAGAGTTGAATAGTTGCAAAAGAGACCATACGGCCTACAAAACCAAAAATATTTATTCTCCGGCACTTTACAGAAAAAATTTGCTGATGCCTACTCTAATACATTTAGAGTCATAGCCTTATATAATTTAACACCCTGACCAGGGGTTCTATCATGACGAGAAGATACAAGAGAAAGACATCCATATGACTTGAAATCAAGTATTGAGCTTATGTTTGTTAAATGTGTAGATGCTGTTAAATCAAGCAGGATGAAGAGGGAGTTGTGAATATAGTGTCAGAGAAGGAATTAAAATGGATGGATACATATGTAACAAACCTGCACATTGTGCATATGTACCCTAAAACTTTAATAATAATAAAATAAAAAAATAAAAAATAAAAAAAGAAGATGATTAATGATTAAGTTTAAGTGGGCATTTAGGATCTAAAATGAAATGCTATAGATACAAAATGAGGAAAGCCTGAGAGAAGTATGGCATTAATATTCTGATGAATGTTGTCAAATTGTGTTAAATAGCAATGTCACATCTTCAAGAGAAGGAAACACGGGCAAGCTGTGGGACAAGCTCAACATCGGGGCTGCAATTCTTGGTTTGTGTTGACTTATTGTCGATCTCAGTGTTAGTGTCTGGATTTTGAAGCTCCATGCTCTAAAGAAACATGAAGCTGAGGGTCCTGCAAAGATGTAAGTGGGGAGAAACAGATGTATGAAAAATGGCGAAATGTGCTGGTGTATTTAAACAACAAAGCTGTTGTGGAACAAGGACTGGATGTGAAAAGAAGACTTGTTTTCTAATGCCTGGCCTTGCCACCTTCCAACCATGCACTTTAACCTCTCTAGGCTTCCTTATGAAACAGGTTTCTAGGTTTCCTAGGAAACAGATAATATCTCTGTAAAAGATTCTTGAAGGAATTAAATGAAATAATATGAAAAGAGTTTTGTAAACTCTTAAGCACCGTGCAAATGTGAGATACCGTTGTTGGAAGGCCATGCTGTGACAATGAATACCTAGAGTACTGAAGAATTATCCCATACAGTTGTGGAGTTTGTGCACTGCACAAGGGGTTGCAGCCCGGAAGGCCAACGGGGACTTGCAAAATGGCTCTGGCTCAGGCTGGATTCCTCAGGAAGGGGAGCACTTTCTTCTCATACTAAGGCATCTTCTGCTTGTAAAATCATGTACCCACCTAGAGGAGGTATCTTTCTTCATTCATTCTTATAAAGATGCTGGATTGGTTTTACACATTTATGTATAAATATACAGCAGTGTTATATATCTCAATGGTAATCAAACATTAGACTACTTAAAGTGACAATAGAATGTCCATTTTTGCAGAATCTTTTAAGGCAAAATGGAAAACCCCTTCATTGTCTGCCTTATACTCCTGGTTCTCTGATTCTGCCATTTATCCCTAGATTAAAAGACATATAGCCTTCTAAATGGCTTCCCTGTGCTTCACTCACACAGAAGTAAAAGTTTCTTTTTCTTAAATTTGTATTTATCCAAATATCAAACTGCATTGTATTACTGATGGGATGGTGAAGATAAGTAAGAAGAAAAATAGATAGGGAATATTTAAAACTTTTTGGAGTTTTTATAAATGTTTTGTGTTCTGTGCATATAACCTATGCACAAAATTTTCCTAATGTTTATTGACCAATCTATTCAGTTTTTTAGCCTAGTCTGTAAGAAGTGCTTCCTGCATTAGCAAGAGGCTGAGTGATATAATCTGTAGGCATCAGTAGTGATAATGCTGCCTGCTCTGAAGTAGGAGTTGAAATAAAAGCAAACAGGTGAGCTATTGGCTTGAGCCAAATGTAACTTTCAACGATCTGGCTTGTTAATTTCCCTTCCACTTTCAGAAAGGCTGTGAAAATTGTAGCTGAATATTTTTGGGCTGAAATAATGGCTTCCCTCACGAATACTTTATGCAGAGAACTGTGCTTTCAACACATTTTTGCAAAGCAATGACCTTGTTTTCTGTCTGATTTTGCACCATAGAGGACTGTCTGGTTTTTCAGTAAGAGCAAATGGCCTACAAACTACTGCTTAAAATCCATGTGAGGTCTGATGGGGATATCACTTTTAATATAGAATAGTTTACATTATAAGTACCTTTCTATATTACATAATTTTTATTAACTCTTGTAATAACTCTGAGAGACACAGACAAATATGATCCCTGTTTAACAGATAAAGGGATACAGTTGGAAATAAGTTAAATAATGAATTCAGGATCACACAATAAGTCAGTAACTAAATTAGGTTTGACCCATTACTCTTGGTCAGGTTCTTTTTGAGCTACTTACTCTGAATAACAGAAAAAAGTGGCTTATTTTTGGCTATTCTGAAAGATAAACAAGCAGATATCACCATCAGATCACATTAGATGTTCAATTATATCAATTCAGTCAACCTCCATGCTGCTGCGTATCACATGGTTTAAAAATTATTTTCAGGGGCATCATGAGTACAGCATAGGATAAGATAGGAGGATCTTGACCTGCTTTTAATTGTTCTTCATTTTCCTGGATTTAGACCTCTAAAGGTTGTTTTCATTCCATTATCAGCCGAATAACCCCCCACAAACATACTGAGTGTCTGCTATTGAGAAATTTACAATTAAGTCAGGAAGGCTGATTTTACATATTCAAAATGGAAAATACAAATTTAATGCCAGTGTCTAAAACTGGTAAATACAACTATGGTCTCTTTAATGCACATATCTAAGTCTTGACTGCAAGATGTCCAATCTCTTCCAAAGCCTCTCTCCTTAATAGATCTTGATCTCCTTAAATAGATCTTGAAATTCCCAGAGATGCACACTTGAGTCCAAGACCCAGTCTTGGTTATTGACGCAAGAGTGAGTGACAAAGGCAGGGTTCTGAGATCCTGGTTCTGTCCACCCTACAGAGGTGTCCGCTCGGACTGTGAGGTACTGCTTGCCCTGCATAGCCACTGCCACAGCCACACATGTGGCCACCACCAAGAGGCCAGCTGAGCTGTTCTGTCCAATTGCTGAGACTACTTCTGTGTTGTCCTTTATCTGTGCAAGTGAGGGAAACCTATTTATTCAACAAATTCTTATTGAACATCGATTATCTGCCAGGCACCATTATAATACATCTAGGCAGACTCAAGTTTCAATGGCAAACAAAGCAAAGTTTCTCTTCTCAAGAAACTTAGATTTCTAATGGGGGAGAGAGACAAGAAACAAGCACACAAGCCTGTCAAAACAAAATCTTGACAAGGTGTGGTGGCTCATACCTGTAATCCCAGCCCTTTGGGAGGCAGAGGTGGGAGGATTGCTTAAGCCCAGGAGCTTGAGGCCAGCCTGGGCAACATAGCACAACCCTGTCTCTACAAAATTTTTTTAAAAAATAGCTGGGCATGATGGTATGTGCCTGTAGTTCCAGTTACTTGGGATACTGAGCTGGGAAGATCGCTTGAGCCCAGGAGGTTGAGTCACGCATTGCACTCCAGCCTGGGTGACCAAATGAGACCCTGTCTCAAAAAAGAAAAAAAAAAATCTTAAAGAAGCAGGATTTACCATGAGGACCTCAGTCTCTTTTTGTGCAGTGTCATCAGTAAAATTACAAATACCAAAAGAACACTGGAGTCAATTTTTTTTCTCTATGGCTCTTTTATTTATCTATTTTTAATTTTTATGGATACATAATAATAGATGTATTGGAATAATAGATGTACTGATTAGGCCTAGGCTAACTGAAAATTAAATGTAAATTAATTTTACTTAGCCTAGGCCTAATCAGAAGAATATGCTCAAGGATTGGTTTGATCAGTTTTAATTGAGCAAATGACTTTTATCCCCTTTATTGATTGATTGTTTTTAATGTATTTACTTAGAAACAATAGACTGCATTAAATATTATAGACTTCATTTTCACTGGCCAGTAAATAGTTTTGGGAAATTTTATTATTTAGGACAATTTTAGCCATCAAATTTATATTGGCCTCTTGAACTCAAGGTGGAGTTTTTTTTTTAATGCAAGCTGCTTTTTTGATTTCTCTATGGTAAGAGATAAATTGTGGATTCCACATTACACATTCAAGAATCCTAATGTGAAACAATGAAATACACTATATTGAACCACTTTTGATAGGGTACCATGTCAAGCTCTCAGTAAAATGTAAACACATGAAAAAAAAGACTTTGAATACTTGGGAAAACTAGATTACCATGTCCAAAGAATAGATCATATTTTGGTATGGTAAGGACAATAACTCTGTCATTATTCAAGAGGAGTAGACTTAGATAATATCCACTGAGGTACTGTTTAATGAGATAGGTACTAATAACAATCTGATCTTAATAGGTCTAATTTTGGATGACAAAATCCCTGGGAGAGTTTTAAAAATCATGCAGTGATTCCTGCATAGCTTTATGGGAAAATAGTTGGACCACAGTTCGCATAATTAGTCTTATATCCCCTTATTTTCTGATGTCCTTGGATTCCTTTGGGGCTCTGAGAAATGTCAGTAACAGCAGTTAATTGATGGGGACCTATGATCCCATTAAAGTATATGGATGTGTCAAAGTTAAAATATATATTTTAGTGAGTTTTGAGAATGTATATCAAATTTAATACTTAGCAAGACTGTTAGTCACTGAAATTCCTTGAGAAAGACAAATTTAGTTCAGAGAATTTTATAGGAAAAGAAGCAGTTAAAATGAGAGCAAAAGGATTAACATGAAAGGAGAGGTAAAGAAGAAAGAGACAAACAATACAACCTAAGTCCAATTATAAGTCCTTTGACACAAACATAGATGTTGATCTAAGGATATTGAAAGGAAACTGTCTACACCTAATGTCATCTTTTTCATCTCTAAAGGATTGGGAAGGAAGCTGAGGATTTCCAGAAGTTGTCTGCTTCTAGAGGGTTTTCAGTGAACCTTTGGGTCAGATGTACCATGGTGCAGATTGTCAGATACGAACTGAGGATCCTAAGCATGTTTACTGGGAAGCATGTGTCTACAGTGTGTGTTCTGGAACTGCAGAGTAGTATTTGTGGTTAAGAGTACCTGAAATGGCCCTTTTCAGTGTAGTTTTAAGGCTTATTTTCATTGGGGTCATTGCATTTCATGACTGGGGTCTGTTTGAATATATTTGGTCTTCTAAATTTATATCATGTAGTGAATCCAGCAAGGTACCTTTTGGAGGTGCAGCTCACATCTGTTGGATTTATGACTACATATCCTCCTCATCATATCTGACAAGACCAGAATGTTCCAAATGATATCTGATATCTGTCAGAGGGAGAGTCAAGTGTATCTCATGGGGCTTTATGTAGCAATTTTATACGGTGAGAATTTATAGAGATTTTGACCGATCTCATTAAAATGGAAAACGGGGACAGTTTTGATTATAAAATACCATTAGCTCATTATATATTTTTAGAGCTTCGGGAATAATATGCCAATGACATTTCTTGAAATATTTTAACTGTAAAGTGAGTTTTTAAAAAAAACATACAATTTTTTTCTGTTTTATGATTATTAGAGATAAAGCAAGATTTGATCACCTATTGAATCTCTCAGCTAATTGTTTTTCCACCCATAGTTTTATAAAGTCTGAACCAATTTCACCCTGATTTTGTTACTTTTTTTGGCATGTAGGTATAAAGCATAAGCCCTTGAGACAGGGCTTGGAAAGACATCAAATGGTTTGAGAAAATTTTGCAATTGTCATTATATTTATATAATGTAAATATATAAATAGTTATATATGAGTAAGTCTATTTATTATGAAATCACATTGAACAGCTATATTTTAATGGCAGTAACACCATTAACAACTGTACATTTTGTATAATACAGTTGACCCTTGAATAGCAGTAGGGTTGCGGGGGGCTGACCCTCCGTGCAGTTGAAAGTCTGCATATAACCTTGGACTCCCCCAAAACTTAACTACTAATAGTCTATTGTTGACCAGAAGACTCACCGATAATATAAACATAATTTATATGTTACATGTATTATATACCATATTCTTACAATAAGTTAAAGAAAATATTATTAAGAAAATCAAAAGAAAAAACATATTTACTATTTATTAAGTGGAAATAGATCATCACAAAAGTCTTTATCCTCATCATTTTCGTGTTGAGCAGGCAGATGAAGAAAAGGAAGAAGAAGGGTTGGTTTTGATGTCTCAGGGGTGGCAGATGCAGAAGAAACTGTGTATAAGTGGGCCCATGCAGTTCAAACCATGTCATTCAGGGGTCAATTGTAGTTGGCTGGTGTATTTTCTTTTAGAGTAGGCTTTAGTCTTAAGTATTGAGATTTTCTTTAGATGGTAGATTGCTTCCAATAAGTAAACAATTTCCTTTAAAAATTTTTGATTGAGGTGCCCACAGAAGTTAGAAAAATCCTTTGTTTTTTTTTTAACTAATATGTCAAAATCATAAACATTAACTTAGACCTGTCTTAATTGTAGCAAGCGCATGTCAGAGATACGTGAAAAGAAAAAGCTATTGGTAATAGAATATTTAGAATATATTGTTTAAACAGCACAGCGTATACGTTGATTATTCTTAAGGTATTAGCGACCACCAAATAGTATCATATTAGGGTTGTCATTAGGGTTCAAATGGTGAGCCAAAACAGAACAGGGCATGATTAGAGCAGATGTTGGACATTGTGAGAGTCATCTAAACTAGGAAGAGAAGTTAGGGTCTCTGGATTTAGATCAGAGCAGCATTTAATCAGTGTGTAGGAAGCAGACAATACAAAAATTTTATAGGTGACAATCAACTGGCTTATATGCGTTTGTCATTGCTAGGATTCCTGCATCAGAAAAACATGGTCAATAAGCCTTAGATGAGGGCTCAAGAGGAACAGTAAGGTAGGCGGTGGGTTCATGATAAGTTCCTAGTTTTTAATGAGTACCCTTAAAATTAACATTATCTTTAATGTACAAGTTGTGAAAAGGGGTTAGCATGGTTAGAAATAGCCAAAGTAAGGGGTTGGCCTAGTTTTCACTTAAGAAAGAAAAATGCTGACTTGGCTTCTGGATCCCCAAATCAGGCATTGACATACTTATTTCAGTCATTCGCAGAGTTGATAAAGCTAACTGAAGTATGAATTTCACGAAACATACCTTATTATTTTCATATCTCTCCTTTCATAAGGTTAGGAGATAAATCTCACTGGTTACCCTGGGACCATCTGGAAAGCCTCAAAGATAGTTTAGATGTAAAAGAATCTTAACGTTTAAAAAAATACTTACATTTTGGGCTTAAATTTAGGAAAGACAAAAATAGGGAGTTTATATGCATTGGTGGTGCTTTAGGAATAATACAGCATCTATATGATGATTTGTAATGGGGAAAGTCTACAGCCAAGGACATTATTTAGGAAAATATTGCAATGGTCTAGGCATGAGGTGATGAGGGCCTCAACAAGAATCTGGCATTGAGAATAGACAGGAAGGAGCAAATTGGCAGCAGCAAATGACTGGCCAGATTTAGTGACTTCCTGAGAGAGAAGGCAAAGGAGAAACCAAAGATGACTTCTGGCTTTTTCAATCCCGGGTCAGTGGGAGGAAGAGGGGAACCCTGAGCAGAAATAGGGATATAGTGTGGTAGAGCTAAAGTAGGAAAATTAAGGAGACAAGTCAGATATAACCTTATAAAGGAGGAAATAGAAGGAAAGATATGTCTGTTTGTACTCACTCATGCATTCACCATAGCACCTCATTCCATAATAAATCTGAATCCATTTATAAAATTACATAGAATATAAATAGATGAGGAAATTGATAGATGAGAAAGATAAACACAGGAACTATCAAATCCAGATGCGATATTAGCACATAGTTTTGCACACTGTAGGTTCTATATGAATGTTACTGGAGTTATGGTGTAAATTTGGCTTTAGACTTCTTAATGACCTGTGCAGACACAGAAGTGCGACCCGTGGAGGATTGCCATTATCTGTAAAAATGAATCTGCTGTTCAGCAGGAGCATAGTTCTTCGTGATCCTGAAGCCTGTATATTTTCCTCTGCTCACAGAAAGAGACACAATGATGTAACAGATGACGTGCTCTCTTGTCTAACAAATCCTACAGGGATCTGTGATGGAATAAATTTATAATATTTAATATATGAATGTCACCAGCCTTTCCCACCCTTCTACTCCTCAAGAGTATTTTGGCTTTGCTCACTGAGTTTCTTCTCCTCCTCCACTGTTTGAAGAAAGTTATGCCTTTGTGGGCTTTTTTTTTTTCTGGATTGTGTTGATGACTAATTGGGAAGAAAGGGAAAGGGATTGAACTAAGGCTGGGAGAGGGGCCCCTTAAAGAGTTTTTGGAGAAGAAGTTGGCTTGGAAGAGTCAGGAGGCATGAAAAACGTACAAGGAGAATAAAATGACTTTAAGAAACAATTATAATATTGGCTATATGTCTCTCTCACAGTGTTTGAAAATACTAGTCAGGATTGCATTATTTTGAAATCTTAGCTGGTTGCTGGAGGTTTTTTTGGACATAGGCACCACTGTAAGACAGGAGGATGTGGGTCCTAAACTCATGATGGATATATGAGGGGGCTGAATAGCCAGGTTGAATATTAGACCTATGGTGCCATACTCTAACTGTGTGTTAGACTTAAACCATCACTGCAGATATGACCAGACAGCATCACTTTATTCTAATGGTTAGGCCAAGAGCATAGTTGGTCTTAAAACATTGGAACAAGGGCCAGTCAAACTTAATACTTTATCCACTTGGAGTTGCAAGCTAAGGGATAATGCACTGGTGCATGTTCACTAAACAGAGGTTGTTTCATTAGAAAGGGAAGAAAACAAAACAAGAATTCTCAAGAAATGGCTAACTTGAAATTGGTTTCCATGTCAATATCTATGAATGCCTACTCTCTCAAGAAAACATCAAGAGGCACAGGCCAATACCCCCACTCTGCTTAGCTGGTATTGTCCCAGCAGCACATTCAATGATAAGATATTTTTTCAAGTATAGGACATTTCTTTGTGAGGGCTACAAAACATAAGTGCTCTTAGTCTCTCCTTCTCCTGCCTTCACTCCTCCTCAAAGAAGATTCTGGCTTTGGCTGTTTAGTTTTTCCTCTTCCCTTGTTTTCTAAGCAGGATCCTATGGTTAGCAGCCTAGTTCTTCTGGGTTTTATGATGAAGAATTGGTAGGAAAGGAGGGGGCAGTGGTGAGATGGTTAATTTTACATGTCATCGTGACTAGCTAAGGGATGCCCACATAACTGATAAAGAGTAGTTTCTGCATGTGTCTGTGGGGGTGTTTCTGGAAGAGATTGGCATTGAAATCAGCAGACTGGATGAAGAAGGTCCCCTTACCAATGTAGGTAGCCATCATCCAATCCACTGAGAGACTGATGAGAAGAAAAAGGCAGAGGAAGGGTGAATTTGCTCTCTCTGTCTAAACTGGGACATCAATCTTCTGCTTCCGTTGGACATTAGCACTCCTGTTTCTCAGGCCTTCAGACTTGGACTGAATTACACCACTGGCTTTTCTGGTTCTCTGGCTTACAGAAAATAGATGTGGGACTTCTCAGCCTCCATAATTGCTTGAGTCAATTCTCATAATAAATCTCTCTCTCTCTCTCTCTCTCTCTAGCTCTCTCTAGCTCTCTCTCTCTTTGGTCTCTCTCTATAGAAACAGAACCAATAGATTATCTCTATCTATATCTACTTAAAAATATGGAAATTCTATTAGTTCTGTTTCTCTGGAGAGCCCTGGCTCATACAGGTGGTGAAAGAAAATGGGTGAGCAGGTTACGACAAGTCAGGAATTATCCCAGAGATTTGGGAGTTGAGAGACTCTGAAGAAAGTGTGGTGTATGATGGTTGAACACGTGGCATTTTTTTCTGGTAGTTTCATTTATTACTTTTTACAATGTTACTGAGCTATAATTGATATACAATAAATCACACATATTTAAAGTGTATTATTCGATAAGTTTCTATATATGTATGGATTCATGAAACTATCACCACAATCAAGATAATGAATTACAGATGAGATTTTTTTCCTTTTTCAACGTTTATTTTAGATTTAGAGGGCATAAATGCAGGTTTGTTGCTTGGGTATATTGCATGATGCTGAGGTTTGGGGGTACAAATGATCCCTTCACCAAGGTATTATCATACCCACCAGTAAGATTTTCAACCTGGCCCCTCTCGCCTTTTCCTCTCTAGTTGTCTCCAATGTTTATTGTTGCCAACAGATAAGATTTTAAGAACTGTTACTGTGTGGCTGGGCGTGGTGACTCATGCCTCTAATCCCAGCACTTTGGGAAGCCAAGGTAGGAGGATGGCGTGAACCCATGAGTTCAAGATCAGCCTGGGCAATATAGTGAGACCCTCATCTCTATAACACTTTTTTAAAAATTAGCTGGGTGTGGTGATGCTTGCCTGCAGTCCCAGCTACTAGGGTCCTGAGGTGGAAAAACTGCTTGAGCTCAGGATATGAAGGTTGCAGTGAACCATGATTATGCCTGGGTGACAGAGTGAGACCCTGCCAAAAAAAGAAGAGAAACAGAAATATTGCTATGAAGTGTATATTTCCTTCACTGTGCTTAAGAAACACAAGTTATACATCTGCATTATTTTGAAATTACTTTTTCGTTGCTGACAATGTTTCTTTTACTAGGATGCCACTCAGATTCTGGAACAGTGCTTCAGTAGGGTTACCTTCTAATACAGAATTTATATGGCTGTTTCTTTAACATTCTTCCGTTGAAAATATAACCTCAAAATGTAATTTTGTGGTTGACAGATGGCTTGGGAGGGAGAAGGAGGCATAGCTTTACAGCCATGGTTGCTAGACAGCATGCTTGAACCAAGGACAAAGTTGCTAATCTCCAATAGAATGAATGATTATATGCCATTTGGCAGGCTCCGTTCTTGCAGCTGAGCTTTGGGTAAGTCTTGGACTACAGAGAGTTGAGAGCTGTAATATTTAGCAAATCTTGGAGTTGCTAATAAGAGCCAGATCCAAATGCTTTAGCAATCAATAGAGCCAAGGGTAAGATTATGATTCTCTGACTGAAATTAAGGACCCTGACCAGAATAGTTGCCTGGATGAATGGCTACCCTATCTCTGCATGGCAGAACAAAAATCATCCTCAGGAAACATTTCTGGGTCTACTCTAATGCATAGGTATGTGAGCAATCGAGACTCTAGGATTCCAAAGCTCTATGACACAGAAGAGATTATTTAAATTGAAAATTTTTTAAAAAAGATGATATTAACTTCCCCCCAATGTTTTTGCAGAATTATAGATTGAATATTGAAAACATGTGCCAAAGATGATGAATTTCATTAAGACTCATTCTTAAGTCATTCATGCTGGCAAAAATTTGTTAGCAGGACTAATAATCTATAATCTATAATAACCTATAAAGACTACTCCTAGTATACGGCAGTAAAAGCATATCCTTTGCATAGATAATTTATTTCCATTCTCGATGGCAGGCTCATTTAATTCAATCATTAAAATTTAGGTTTAAAAGAAGGAAATCTGAAACATCTCTCTTTTGCAGTGCTTCAAATGGTTGGTTATCTGATCAATTAGAAGATAGCCCTGACCTTCAAGGATCTACTGAGTTGTAAGTTTTGTATGAATATGATTACCTGCATGGGGTGAGGAAAGGGTTAGTATTGAGCTCATCCAAATAAGCCCCTCTGACTCATGACCATAGAATCACACATGAAAGAAAGGCCAATAACAGCTGTAAACAACTTTTGTCATTCCTGTCTTCAGAAGGAAATGGAGGGCAGGGGAGGTGGCAGTGATAGGTGTTATCAGACACCTTCAGCTGGTCTCACCAGGTCTTATTCAAATCCCACTGTGGGCATCAGCACTGGCGTGGACTCAGACAGATTTTGCACAAGCGCACCCTGACAGGACCTCATCCTCTCTACCTGGTGTACCCTCTTGACCCCAGACCCACAGCTTCCTGACTTACTCAGAAGCATGTACAAACCCCTACTCTGTCCTCAGATAATATGCAGCCTGGAAGTGCAGAAGGCAGTAATGCCCCATGGGGTATACTTGGCCAATAGAAGATGGCAACTGATAGACAAATTCTTCACCCTCTGTCCTCATCTTAGACACAGTTTATATAATGGCTTTTTTAAAGGTCTGATGGCACAAGATTAAGGCATCAGTTGAAATCAATGTCAGAAAACTCTATAGAGAACCCAAGCATTTACTTTCCTTCCTTCCCTGCATCCCTCAGTCCTGTGATTACACTTCCAAACAGAGTAGTAAGATAGAACGCAGCTTCAGTCTCTGCTTTCTCTGCTGAGACAGTAGAGTGGCTAGACCTAAAATCTACTGGATCCTTGTAGAAAATAGATGTTTAATAAGTTGAGGTTCATCACCTATAAAGAGAAAATTTACATAGAGTTTAGACATATAAGCCCAGGCAAGGCAAATTAGACCTGGAGCCAGACCCTGGGTTCCAGCCTCTGCATGGGGATAAGTGAATCTAGATGAGGTTGATGTTGGTAGAAAATAGAAGAGGAGCAGTGTTGCAATGTGGGAATTTGGTTCAAGTTAGCCCAAAGAAGTAGAATTGCAAAGTCAGTTCAGAGATGGAGACTCCAAGTTTAAGATCTTGGTAGTGAAGGGTTCCAGTCACTGTGTGGACTGGGAAAAATTGCATTTGGGAGGAAGTAAAAAAAACATCTGAGCTGCAAACACAGGCTATGCAACCTCAGAAAAAGGATTTCACCTCTTGGGGTTCTATCAGTGGAACAAATCACAATTCTAACATCCTGTCTGTCTTTCTGCTTCCACAGTAATGGGGCAGTGGTGGTGCAGCTCATGGTATGGTACCCAGGGAAATTGTATGTATGAATGAAGGGGCAGCTGCCCACAGAGAATCTTGTATTTTACCCTGCTCTGGGGTACATCAAACACATTATGTGCTCTTGGCAGTCCTTCCAGCAAAAGGAGGAGACAGATGGTAGGGATAAAGAGGAAGTGGTAGAATTTCCCCAACACTGGAGGACCTTCCAGGGGCCATCCCTCCCACATCTTTCCTTCATCAGCTATGGGCTGTGGCTTCCAGACTCCACCATGTCTGGTCTCTTTTTTTCCTGCTGCATATTTTGCATGGCCTGGCAACAGACTGAGAAATAAATGGCTGACCCTTCCCCTAACTGCCTAGTTGGATTGCCTTGAGCTACTGCAAGGGGCCAAGGGCATCAAGAGGAGATGACCAGCTACTCCCTCAATGACAAGGGAACTGAAGGGGCAACTTGGGAGTGGACAAAGAATTCAGCCCTGTGGTTGTCTGGGCTACTCCTGCCATACAGTGAGGGGGATCTCAGGATCTCTAGGTCCTTCATTCACAAATTTTTATATTTGAGCATTATTTATTTCTCTGTGTTCTGTGCCCTTGGATATTTTGAAGGTATTTTGAAATGTAGTTTTAGCTACATTTAAAAAAAAAAAGGATGAAGGTTTTAAGATATTCAAAGGAGGAAGATTCTCTTGTTGGCATTGTATCAGATTCTTTTCCCTAGGGGGAAGACTGCTGTTGAGGCAGGGTGGGGTGGGTTCAAAAAGTTTGTAGCATGTTCTGGCTTTGGGCCCAACATTGTTGAAAAATGCTCAGAGGAGATTCCCAGAGCACTTGAATTTTGGCTTTAAAACTGTCTTTGTTTAGATGTTCAAATTTGCTTAAATATTTTCTCAAACAGAAACAATAAAAGAACCCAAATAGAATTTTTTTTCCCCACAAAACAAATTCTTTCCCAACCTAGGCAGTCAAGTTCACTGTGCAATCATATTCAGGTCTTCATCAGTACCATGCAAAAGAAGTGAAATATATAGGATGCACCTAAGACTTAAACTACTCCAGACTGTCTAACAGCAATAATAATAGTAACCACTGTCATCCACTATTTGACATTACTATTTGCTAGGTCCTGGTCTAAGTGTTTTAAATACCTTACACCACTTAATCTGTCCAACAGGCCTTTAAACTAAGTACCATGAGCCCCATCTTATAGTTGAGGAACCAGACTCAGAAGACTGGAGGAGCTTCTCTAGGGGGTACTATAAGTGTCAGAGCTTAGATGCAAACCTTGATTTGTTTGACTTTAGACCTGATCTCTATCAGTGGTGTTCTGGGGAATGTTTAACAATCAGCTCTCTGGATAGGGAAGGGGAGGCCTGCTTTATAGTGTTTGCTGGCTTCCCATGGTGTAACTATTCCCACTGTGGTTGATTCAAGCTACCAATTTGACTTCACTGAACACTGAATCGGAAAGAAATGCACAAAACTGACTCTGGCTGGTATCAGATGCTTCTAGCAAACCACACTGTACCTTCCATATTGTCATCAAATACACTTTGGAGCCTGGAACAACTGGTGTCACCTACTGTTTGGTGGAAAGCCCACAGTCCCTCTACTCTTTGTGTCTTCATACACTCGCTCTTGCAGGGTATTTTTTGGAACACTGCTGCTGAGCACTTAATCCAGTCAGGCAAAGCCTCAAAGGCTTCCCGGGCATTTCCTCACTTGATTTTCCCTACAGTCATTTTGAGGAGACAGCTCATATTTTTTTGATTTCAAAAAATGAGGAAACGCAGGCTCAGAGAGGATAAGTGATTTGATGAAGGTCACACAGCACACAAGTGAGGAAGGTCTGGCTAGACTAAGGCTAGACCTGAGTCTATGAACCCTGTAGATGATGAAATTTTCCGGAGGGACTGAGAAATGCACAGGAGTTGGAGAGAAGTAATGTTAGTCAAGTAATATTGGAAAGATTGGACAGAAATGAAATTTTATATACATAATGCCAAAAAATAATACTTCAGTCGCCTGTACCTGGGTGGTAGCAAATGTCAGAGGATTAGCTGTGCTTTTACTTTTTAACCTGGATATTCTGGGTAAAGCAATCATGGTACAGTTGAAAGAATATGGAGGGATCCAAAGGTCTGGATTTGAGCCCATCCTCAGTCACTACATACGCATCCTCAGCCACTTGGATGTGTCACTTGACCCCTACTGGCTTTGACTATCTCATCTCTAAAATGGTTGAACAGGCTGGGCATGGTGGCTTACACCTGTAATGCCAACACTTTGGGAGTCTGAGGCAGGAGGATTGCCTGAGCTCGGAGTTTGAGACCAGCCCAGTCAACATAGTGAGTCCCATCTCTACTAAAATAAAAAATTAGCTGGGCCTGGTGATGCACACTTGTAGTCCTAGCTACTTGGAAGGCCAAAGGGGGAAGATTGCTTGAGTCCAGGAGTTCGAGGTTGCAGTGAGCCGTGATCACACCACTGCACTCTAGCCTGGGTAATAGAGTGAGACTCTGTTTCTTAAACGACAACAACAAAAAATGGTTGAACAAGTGCCAACTGAGACAATGAGTTTATGATCCACGTGTTTATAATATTAGGTTTTGGGGTTGAACAGACACAGCTGAATGAAAGGAACTTCTTTTCTTCACAGCCATTGAGCTTTAGAAAAAATGTTAAGAGTTCAGAATTAGCTCAATTTACTGTGTACTATGGGGGTTTATGATTTTAAAAATTATACTTGATTTTTGAAATTTTCAAAGGCTTTTCAAATGTGTCCCAAATAATTGTTTTTCATGGAACTGAGAAATTGTGAACTTTTGGATAAGTGTCTGGAGTCAGTCTTCTCCAGGAGAACTTGCTCCAGTGGTTTTATTGTTTCTTAGATTTTTTTCGGTTCTTGCTGATCTTAAGGTTAAGATGGACAACTACCTGAATAATCCAGATGAACTAAAGTATTTCCCCAAGTCCCTTCTTAGCACTGTCATCTAAAATTTACTCTGCATGGAAATGGTAAGCGCATCTTGCTGCAGACTTATGAAAGTTTTCTCGTATGTCGATACATGCAAATCACAGGCACTATTGGATTAAGATTTGACATTTAAGGAATTAAATCCTCTACATTCTCCTTTGACCAAAAGGAATGTTGAGAAAGAAAAATATGGTTCTGTTTCTGCATAGATGTGATAAAGTCTGAGACTCGCAGAAGAGCTTAAGTAGTACAACTTGTGTGAGAAGAATTATTTGGGTGCAGTTAGTATAAACAAAGGGTCCTTGACACGAACAGAGAACTAAGCAGCTGCAAAAGATTTGCTTAGAAAACCAAAAGATTAAATACTCTTAAGAGAAAAGAGAGAGAGGAAATACCCACTAAGGTCTCTGATATTTCCTTTTTCTTTTCTAACTCTGTATAGCCTTCTAGGATTAAATATGCTTATCTATGGCTAAAAAGACCAAAAGAATCTTCTACTTAAGAATGAACATTGTTAGTATTTTCCCTTTATCTCTAAATTTAAGTAAGCATAGGGACCTAAGGTTAAGTCACCAGAAAGACATAAAATAAATAAAAAAGAGGATACTGATAGTACTTTGACCCCCATGAGAATATTATGAGGGTCAATAGGAGTGATTGATGCAGAAAGAAATTGCCTTGAAATGAAATATACCAGAATCAATCTGTTTAATATGGAAAACCCGGCAGAACAATAATACATTTATGACAATAAATATTGGGTATTCTTGCTATTTCTTATGATAAAGCAGCTACTCATATTCCAAGTTTCTTAAGATATTAACATAAAATTAACTGGAACTTACTTCCAGTAAATTCCACATAATTCCAAATAATTCAACTGATCACACTTTTCTAAAATAGTCCTTATTGCTGCAACACAATTTTCAGCTCAGACTTGGGATATGTACAATGCATAACTTCATCATCAAGTTTGTACACTTCACATGTTACTGGAATATATTTGAAATACAACTGCTATTACCCTGAAACATACGGAATTGTCAAAATTTGACATTTGACCTAAAAAACAGCAAATTTATGTTCTACTGGAAAATATAATACAATAGACAATTGAATAAAGCATACAACTGAATACAGGCATACCTCATTCTATTACACTTCACTTTATTGAGCTCTGCAGATATTATGTTTCTTACAAATTGAAGGTTTGTGGCAACCCTGCATTGGGCAAGTCTATTGGTGCAATTTTTTCCAACAGTGTATGTTCATTTTGCATCTATGTGTCATATTTTGGTAACAACCAATATTTCAAACCTTTTCATTTTTGTTATATCTGTTATAGTGGTCTATGATCAGTGAGCTTTGATGTTACTACTGTAATTGTTTTGGGGTTCCACAAACTGCATACATATAAGACAGCAAAATTAATTGATAAATGTGTGTATGTTCTGACTGCTCCACCAACAGGCCATTTCTGTTTCTCTCCCTCTCCTTGGGCCTCCCTATTCCCTGTGGCACAGGTATATTGTAATTAGGCCAATTAATAACCCTACAATGGCCTCTAATTGTTCAGGTGAAAGGAAGCATCTCTCCCTTTAAATCAAAAGATAGAAATGGTGTGGTGAGGAAGGCATGTCAAAAGCCAAGATAGGCTGAAAGCTAGGTGTTTTGTGCCAAACAGCCACATTGTGAATGCAAAGAATTGTTCTTGAAAGAAATTGAAAATGCTACCCCAGTGAACACATGAATGATAAGGATGCAAAACAACTTTATTGTCCATATGGAGAAAGTTATAGTGATCTGAATATAAGGTCAAACCAGCTACAGCATTCCCCTATGCCAAAACCTAATCCAGAGAAATATCCTAACTCTCTTCAATTCTGCGAAGTCTGAGAGAGGTGAGGAAGCTGCAAACGAAAAGGTGGAAGCTGGCAGAGATTAGTTTATGAGGTTTAAAGAAAGAAACTGTTCCTATAACATAAAAGTGCAAGGTGAAGCAGCAAATGCTGATGTGGAAGCTGCAGCAAGTTATCCAAAAGATTTAGCTAAGATCATTGATGATGGCGGCTACACTAAACAATAGATTTTAAGTGTAGACAAAAGAACCTTCTATTGGAAGAAGATGTCATCTAGGACTTTCCTAGCTAGTGAGGAGAAGTCAATGCCTGACTTCAAAGCTTCAAAGGGCAGGCTGATTCTCTTGTTAGGGGCCAGTGCACCTGGTGACTTTATGTTGAAGCCAATGCTCCTTTAGCATTCTCCAAATCCTAGAGCTCTTAAGAGCTGTGCTAAATTTACTCTGCCTGTGCTCTGTAAGTGGAACAACAAAGCCTAGGTGACAGCACATCTGTTTATAACATGGTTTACTGAATATTTTAAGCCTACTGTTGAGACCTACTGCTCAGAAGAAAGATTTGTTTCAAAATATTACTGCTCATTGACAATGAACCTAGTCACCCAAGAGCTCTGATGAAGATGTACAAGGAAATGAATGTTGTTTTCATGCCTGCTAACTCAATAGCCATTCTACAGCCCATAGATCAAGGAGAAATTTTGACTTTCAAGTCTTATTATTTAAGAAATACATTTCCTAAGGCTACAGCTGCTATATATGGTGATTCCTCTGATGGATCTAGGAAAGTAAATATAAAACCTTCTGGAAAGTATTCACCATTTTAGATGCCATTAAGAATGTTCATGATTCATGGAAGAAGGTCAAAATATCAACATTAACAGGAGTTTGGAAGAAGTTGATTCCAACCCTCATGGATGACTTTAAAGAGCTCAAGACTTCAGTGGAGGAAGGAGCTGCAGATGTGGTGGAAATAGTAAGACAACTAGAATTAGAAGCGGAGCCCGAAGATGTGACTGAATTGCTGCAACCTCATGATAAAATTTCAATGAATGAGGAATTACTTCTTATGGATGAGCAAAGAAAGTAGTTTCTTGAGATAGAATCTGATCCTGGTAAAGATGCTGTGAATATCATTGAAAAAGGTGTTAGAATAGTCCATTAACTTATTTGATAAATCCACAGCAGGGTTTGAGAGGACTGATTCCAATTTTGAAAGACATTCTACTGTTGGTAAAATGCTATCAAACAGCATCGCAAGCTTCCTTTTGTGAAAGGAAGAGTCAATCAATGTGGCAAACTTCATTGTTGTCATATTTTAAGAAATTGCCACACCCACTCTAACCTTCAGGAGCCATCACCTTGATTAGTCAGCAGCCCATTGAGGTAAGACCCTCCCCCCAGCAAAAAGATACAACTCACTGAAGTCTCCGATGGCTATTAGTATTTTTTAGCAATAAAGTATTTTTAAGTTAAGGTATGTACATTGTTTTTCAGACATAATGCTATTGCACACTTAATACACTGCATTATAGTGTAAACATAACTTTTATATGTACTAGGAAACCAAAAAAAATTGTGTAACTTGCTTTATTGCAGTATTCATTTTATTGCAGTGGTCTGGAACCAAATGCACAATATCTCCAAGATAGGTTATACTATAAAGTCATCAGAAAAAAATGGGTGTTAATCTAAATATACAGATATGGAAAGCTATACAAGATTATTGTTAAGCGGTAAAAGTACGTTCCCATGCAGTACATATAAAATACCACCATTTTTGCAAAAACACTTTTATAAATAATAAATATTAGCATATATATGAAAAAATATGGAGGAATATACATGAAGTAGTTGTTAACAGTGGCTATATCTAGAAACTAATATAGGAAACTTTTGTGTTCTATATAACATATTTCTGTAGTATTTCAATTTTTAATAAGCATATAACATGTTTGAAATAAAGACTACTTAAAAACTTTGAATATACAGACAACAAATAATCATATGAAAAGATGCTCAAAATAATTAATAATTAGAGAAATGCAAATTAAAACTGCAACGAGATACCACTACACATGGATCATTATGTCTAAAAGTAAAACATAGTGACAACCAAATGCTGGAGAGGATGTGGAGAAACCAGATCATTTCCACATTGCTGATGGGAATGTAAAATTGCACAGCCATTCTGGAAAACAGCTTGGCAGTTTCTTTAAAAGTTAAACATACACTTAGCATATGACCCAGCAATCCCAATCCTAGAAAAAGTGAAAGAAAAACTTATCTTCACATGGAAATCTGTACATGAATGTTTGTAGCTGATTTATTCATAAGCACTAACATCTGGAAAACGGTTCAATGTCCTTCAACCAGTGAATGGATAAACAAACTGTGGTACACCCATAAAATGGAATACTGCTCAACACTAAAAAGGAACAAGTGTCCAGGCATCGTGGCTCACTCCTGTAATCCCAACACTTGGGGAGGCTGAGGTGGGAGAATAGCTTGAGCCCAGGAGTTTGAGACCAACCTGGGCAACATAGGGTGGCCCTGTCTCTACAAAAAATGTAAAAATTAGCTAGGTGTGGTGGCACACGCCTGTGGTCCCAATTATATGGGAGGCTGAGGCAGGAGGATCGCTTGAGCTCATGATCACTCCACTGCACTCCAGCGTGGGTGTCAGAGTGAAGAACATAAAAAAGGAATTCAAGAAGCTATTTGATTCTATGTATTTGACATTCTGAAAAATGCACCACTATAGGGTTGGAGACCACATAGATTAGTGGCAGCCAGGGATTAGGGTGGAGTGAGGAAAGTGGAAGCACTGGTGAATGTTTTAAGGTCACAGAGCCATTCTGTATCTCGATTGTGGGGTTTGTTATGCATCTCTAAGTATTTGTAAAGACTCATAGAATTGTACACCAAAAAAATTGAATTTTAATATATATAAATCTAAAAACAAAATTAAAAAACATGCCATTGGAAGAAAAATTTAATTAATGTTTTATTTTTTAAAAATGTCTCCACAAGTCTTGATTCATCCTGTAAATTTTCTGGATAGAGTTGGGAGAAACTGCTTTTAAGTTGACAGGGGTGGTTGCCAAGTGTAAATTAGCTCTGATATTCTTGCTATTTGAGGAAAGATTGGGAGTTCGGAACCATAGCTTGGAAGCTGTCTATATAAATACAAACTGTGTGTAGTGGAGGTCACGCTCAGTTACTCACCATGCATGACAGGGGTTGTGGATGGCGTCCATCAAGGCTTGAACACCAGACAGCTCCCCCTTCACACGTGAGGGCTACCTTTCCCTACCCAAAGGATGGATTCATCATGTTTCTCTTAAATTCCTCCAGTTCCTCTTCCTTCTATCGAAACTATGAATTAACAAGGCACTTGAAGGGCAGAACCAGGGTCTCTCTCCTCTTCCAGTTTGGGGACCCTAATGCTTAGGCTCCACAAGGTAAACTGCAACACTCATGGACAGCATGAGAATCACCTCTTTAGCAGTTAGCATCGGATTTGGCAAAATAGCCGCCTTGTTCCCAATTATATTTTACCTTGGAGCAGTAAAAACAAAACAAAACAACAGAGGAAAAGAAAGAGGAGGAGAAAGAAAACACATACACACAAAAATAACAACACAACAGAATCTCCCGAGCCCGGGGCTGGAAAGCTGAGCTTCGCTTTGTCAAGTCCATTTTCCAGCTGATCCTAAAAAAGAGACTGACTCTATTTATGTGGCCTATTAATGATTCAGGTTTGACAAATTTGGGTTTGTAAATAGGAGAGGCTGAATCAGACTGTCCTGTGTAAATAAGTCTTTAAAATCTCACTGTAAGTAACGGCTGTGGTACACCAGATGTTTTTAATGAAGTGACCACTTCATAGAACAGCACCCTGAGAGTCTAAGCTGATGGGAGGGCCCTCCCCCAAGTGCCTTTTTATTGTTTTATTCCCCTTCTTGTAATAGACCACCTTTTCCCTCCTGCCAGAAAAGAACAGTGAAAAGCTGGCTTTCTGCTTTTATGAATCTACCTGTTATTCTGTTTACCATGGCCACCAGACGCTTCAAGTAGGAGCTAAAAGAAGGTCTTTTCAATCCCAGCTCTCAAGTTAATGCTCCCGCATGTAAGTCAACTGAACAAGGGTATATTAAGCCCTTCCTATATACTTTATGTTTGAAGAGACAATAGCCAGAGAGCTCAGAAAGAGTGCATTACAAGTGCTTTGCGTTGATCTGACAGTAGGTGTTCTTCTCTCCTCTCCTGTGTTCATTCCTGGCTTGAAGTGCAACAGAAAGGGCTGGAACTGGCTCACTGGCCACTAGCCTGTGACACTAGATATCTGGTTTTCTTCCTACTGCTGCTGTGATGCTTGAACGAGTGACTGAATCTTACTAAGTCAGAGTTTTGTCACACAAAAATGTGGAGATTAGATTACAGGATTTCTCAGCCTCCTTCCAGTACTAAAAAGCTATGAGTCTGTGAAATAAGGGAGAAAATATAAGAAACACATTTAGGCCAAATCCATAATGATGCCCAAGGATACCTAATGCTCAGGATTCTTTCTGAGTCAACTGATAAATGTACCTGTTTATTCAATATACAGAATAAAAGTTAAAGAAATGGCAAGGGGAGACAAATAACACTTGCATTTTTCTTTTATTGAGACAAGATTGCACTCTGTGGCCCAGGCTGGAATTCAGCGGTGCAGTGAAAGCTCACTGTAGCCTAAAACTCCTGGGCTCAAGCGATCCTCCCTTCCACACCTCCCAAGTAGCTGGGACTACAGGCACGTACCACAATGCTCAGCTAATTTTTTGCAAATGACACCTTTAAAGGACAATTTAGAAAGGTGGAGATAAGTTTCTAGAGCATATGGCATAATGATGTTAAGTACTCAGGTTTTGAGTCAGCCTACTCAGGTTCAAATCTCAGTCTCACTACTTAGCAGCTGTGTGATCCAGCCCAGTTTCTTTCTCTGAGCTCATAAATATAGAGTGGGATAATACTATTCTCCCCAAGGAGTTGCTAGCAGGATTAAATGAAATAATGGATGCATACCTGGGCCATGAAACATTTGATAAATATTATATGTTACCCCCACTACTACTACTTCTGTTACTACTAATACTACTACTTATAGTGCACAGTGAATGATTACTCCAGAAGTACTTACAGCAATGGATGGTGCTGAAGAGAAGAGACAGCTGTGGTGGAGGGACCAAGGCACCTAACTTCACAAACAAAGTCCAAGGTTTTAGGTAAAGATAACACAGAAGTAAAGAATATGTTCACAATCAAAGTTCCACCGTGAAAATTATATAAGGTACTGCCCAACAAAGATATTAATGCCTGTCTCTTAAGGGTGTTGGAATGAGTTACATGACATAATGCCTGTGAGTCCTGCATTGTAAACCACGAACTCCTCTACAAATGTAAAGATTGTTCTAATCTAGGGAGATTATGAACCTAAACCTACAACAGCAGTCTTTCTAAAATGAGACAGCTGTTTATCTGACAGGCTGAAATACTTCACATTTTTTTTGAATGACTGGGGGTTATCTTCATGGACATCGATTACTAACAAATAGAACGTCCCTATTCATTGTGCTTTGCTGTTTTAACTTGCTTTCATGTACATGACCTCCTTTCATTCCCATGACCTGAAAGGTACAAAGGGGATTTGTCCCCATCCTGACCCTCTCCCAGTTCTTCCTTCATAGCTGCCATGATCTGGCCTCTGCTCCCATTTTTCTTTCCAAGTAGTGATTATTGGAAACAGACATAAGAATAATATCAAACACTTATCTTGAATTCTAGGTCAAAGGGTGCCTTTGAGCGAGGAAGGGGCATATTCAGGAATTTTAGAAGGCTTAATGAGCAGCAGCTGACCTCGGAGAGACTGGAGTGTGTGGACTGAAGCAGGGATGGGTTGGAATGCAGTGGACAAGTGAGTGCCATATCATGAGAGCAAAGGTGGTGAGACCTGCCTGTATTTTGGCAGTGAGAGTGAGAAGCAGGCAAGACACTTTGCAGGAAGTAAATCTATGAACTTCATTTCTTCCACAAATGTTTATTGAACATTTACCAGGAGTCAGGTATTGTGCTAGGGGCTGGAAATATATTGGGGGTTAAAATGGACAAAATCTTGATCTCTGTGAATTTATGATCTGTGGATGTCAAGTAACTGGATGTCAACGTGAGGGAAAGTGGGAAGTCAAATGGCTAATTCCAGCTTGGCTGTCAGGGGAAATAGTGGTACATTGGGCTGCACTGGAAGGCGGGAGGAAGAATGGGTTTGTGGGATGGCTGATTTATTCAGTGTTCAGCAAAATTAAGTTGAAGAACTAATATCAAAATACTTTTCTAAAATGAAATCCGTGCTGGATTAAACTCAGGTTTTGTGACTGGCACCAAGTGACCTACATGGCATTATACAGTGACTCAAAGTCTAATTAAAGCAGCACCCAGTCTGACTGCAAATCCACTTAGTCCTGGTCCCATATTTTAGGAGGCATTTTTCTTGCAAACCTTATTTGAGAAAATTTATTGAAATAGTAGACAATGTCTTTGAGTATAGCTTTACAAGAATGTACTGAAATGTATATCAAGTTGATTTTTCTCATAAAGACCTTCTATAAAAGTTGAAAGCACTACTCAGGAGGCTGAGGTAGGAGACTTACTTGAGCCCAGGAGTTCAGAACAGCCTGGACAACACAGTGAGACCCCATCTCCTAAAAGAAAAAGTTGAAACTATAAAATTAAATCCTGACTCAGTCGAGATATTTTTGGGAGTGGTAAAATAACACAATCCAAGTAAATTATTTTTTCATGATTTCACTTAATATAGAGAAGGAATATAGAGAAATGGTATGTCCTTTAGGCTGTGTCTCAACTATCATGTGTGTCCAGGAAACCATTGTTAAGGGCTGGGTTGTGGTTAATTCCTGGCCAAATTCTCTGCCTGGTGCCTGATATAGCAATATTTAGTGTGGTTCACAGGAAGCACCGTAGGCCACAGATGTACATTAGCAGAGTTGACACATTATTGGGAAAACTTAGGAGCCTTGCTTTTTCCTTCTACTTCCCTAGAAGTAGGGCCAAGCCAGGGATCATTCTACTTCCTCACAGATGTGGGCCACAGAGATGGTGAGATCATATTTTTCCCCCTACAAAGGTACTGAACCATTCTGACTCTTAAGGAACTTGTTTAAATGTCACTGCTTGCCACATAAACTATAAAGACCATTTTGTCTTGAAAAACTATTGAAAGTAGGTTCAACCAATCAGTACCAAAGAAAAACCCATTTATAAGGTGTCTAGAGAACAGTTGATACCAACCTTGGCTACACTTTGAATCACCTGGGGAACTTTAAAATCGACTGATGCCTGAGTCTCACCCCTGGAATTCTGAATTAATTGGTCTGGGGTATTGTCTGGGCTTTGAGAGTTTAAAAACTTCCCCAGGTGATTCTGATCTGCAGCTATGGTTGAGAACCACAGCTGTTTCTGAGGTTTGCTTAGGCTTCTTGGTAGTAAAACCATGGCATCAGCAAAGAGGAGGGGGCTCTTTTTCCACCTTACTTTGGCAGTGGAAATGCACCCTGTGCAACACCTGGAGTATCTTTGTCTATTAATCTTTGTGTCTGATACTAACATTCTACTTTTTGGAGGTCTACCTCTGTCAATGGAATCAAAGACTGGGGTGATTTTGTAGTCTTCACATTTCATTTGTTATCGTTGTAATTTCTGATGTTCATACTTGCAGGATTTCTGATTCATTTTGGATATCACAATCATTCTGAATGGCTAATGAACCGGGTTTCTGTAGCAGATTAATGAAGCATAACTATGTTTATGTGCGAGTGACCCCTTGGGGCCATTCATGTCCTACTTCAGCTAGTACTAGTTGTTATAGCCTGAGCAAGTCACTTAAATTCTCAGAATCTCATTTTCATTATCTTGTAGGTTGTTGTAAGGATTGCAAATAATATATTATAGTGTCTACTGCATAATAAATACTCAATAAATTATAGCTATTATTATCTCCAAATCTAGATTGCAAGCTCCTTAAGGGTATGAGGTCATGTGTCCTATAGAAATTTTAGATATTTATAATTTTCTAGGCATTTATGAGATAGTATTCAATACAGATAACACAATTCCAGCTTTATAAATGATAGAGAATACTAGACAGAATTCTTTCATCAGATTGGCAGATTTAGACGTATAGTTTAGGACCATGTTACTAAGTAAGGTAACTGGTCTATCAGAACCTCAGCTCTATAGTTTTAAGTGGTTAAGAGCCTGGGTTCTAGAATCAAACCTTGTGGGTTTGCTTTTTTGTGTGTGGAATAGAGATGGGTTCTCACTGTGTTGCCCAAGCTGGCCTTGAACTCCTAGGCTCAAGCAATCCTCCTGCATTGGCCTCCCCAACTGCTGGGTTTATAGGAGTGAGCCACCACGCTCGGCTGACCTCCTGGGTTTGAATTCTGCCTTCCATTCTCACTAGCTTGGTTCTTGATCAAGTTACTTCATACCCCTCAGCTTAGTTTCCTTATCTGCAAACTGGGCATGTTCCTTGGATGAATGAAATGTTGCACATATTGCATGCACGGTGCTTAACCAGAGCACACTACATTATAAAAGTTCAATTAAGGCTGGCTATTATTATTATTGGCTTCATTCACATTGTTCTGACTCATGCATCAACTTCCAGAGGAGGTGACAGTGGCCAGCAGGTCACATGCAACAGAAATGAGGTGACACCATTTCATAAGAAGCAAAGCATGTCTAGGAAAGAAGCACAGAAGAAGCCAAGGACAACAGCCTCTAGAAACTCAGCGGTGGCCATTACCCAGTGGAGACGGCACATACTGGTGTCACTCTTGGGCAGTCACCCAACTCGTTAGAAGTTGACCAGCCCTTATTTATTCAACATTGTATAAGGTAGCTATTGGAGTCTTAAAGGAAGTGAAAAGTAGTACCTTTGAGGAACTACAGTCTGGGTGGGAAGAGAAGTCTTTGTGAAGAAGATGGATGTTCATGTTATGTTATGAAGTGCTAAATTGTGTGGTTCAGCCTGTTCTTTCAGTAGGAGTTACAAGAGGGGAGAGAGCAATACTGGCCTTTCTGCACTATTCTTTCTGGAGGAAAATAATGCCATTAGCAATAACATTTTCAAACATAATTAGCAGGGAAGGTATCTCTCTGCTAACAAAAAAGCCAAATGATCTAATCCCCATTTTTCTGCAACAATCCAAAATGTAACAAATATGTGAAGAATCAGGGAGTGGGTTATTCAGGAAATAAGTATAGGAGTTATGAAAGATTTCTTCAGAGGACTTTTTCCCTAATTCGAATCACCAAAGGTTTACTGAACAGCCCTTCTGTAACAGATAGGCCCTGTGCTAGACCCATGAGATGGAGAGTGAGGAAGATACAGTCCTATCCTCAAGGCGTGGCTCACATTCCAGTGACTATGTGGGACTATCAAGTCTCAGGGCATTTCTAAGGCCCTTCTCTTTTCCTGTGCTCATGGTAAAAACAGTCTGAAATAGAGAAACTGAGTAGATAAGAGGGCATAAGGAAAAAAGAAGTAAATAATGTATCATTCCATGAAAACTACCCTTGAAGACAGTGGAGGGGACAGACATAAATAGACCATTTCAGCCACATAAGTGAGGAGCTCGGACAGGGGTGTGCCTGGGTGTTGTGCATGCGCTGGGGGAGAGGTTCTCCATGGAAGCTGGCACTGAGAGAGGCTGCCAATGTGATGTGATGTCTGAACTGAGTACTGAAGGGAATGAGAGATCATCAGAAGATGGGAAGGGTGTTCCAGGCAAGGAACAGCCTATGCAGAGGCCCACCAGGGTCCAGCGGCTTGTGTGGGTGGTGACCTAGAAGTAGCTCATCATTGCTAAGATATAATGCGGGAAAGGGCAGAAGGTGACAGACAGAAGCCAAGCTACAAAGGGCTTTCCCTGCTGGACAGCTTTAGCTTTCCCCAGAGGTGAGGGAGATCCATGAAAGGAACGTGTAGTGGTCAGATGGATTTTTAGACATATGTAGAGAAAGAATTGGGGGAAAGGCTCAATCGTGAGGAGTGGGTGCTGCTGCATGCAACAGTGGACTCAGCATATAGGGATCTGTTTGCTCACATGCCAAGAAATCTGGTGATGGCAGGTACTGACTGGCTCAGATACTCAGCTCCCCTCTGTGTTTTTGCTTGGCCGTGCTTTTGTCCTCACTGTTGTACCTCACAGTGAGAAGATGGCTGGCCAAGCTCAAAACATCACCTCTGTGTTTAAGGTAGCAAGAATGGGGAAAGATACAACTATTCCCTTTAATCACCAACACAAAACCTTTCCAGAAACCCCCAGACTTTCATGAGATGTCTGGAAGTTAGATCAGGACTATACCAAATGGCCACCTTTGGCTGCAAGAGAGACTGAGAAAGTAATAATCTTACTTCTATAGTGATGGGGGCCAGGGAGAAGGATGTTGGAAGTAAGGGTTGAAGAAGTGAACCTATCATTTCTACCACAAAAGCTAGCAGGTGAAAGTTGTTGAGGACCTGAGACAGGCCAACGGTAATCGAGAAAGGGCAAATATTGTTGCCATGGACTAAAATGGAAAACTCAGAAATACTGAGTATTGAATCTAGTTATGCGAGATGAAGGCTTAGGTATTGTCTCGGGGAGATGTTCAGCAGGGAGCTGGATGTTAGTTCTAAACTTAAGTGAAGGCTCAGGCCTGGGGATATATTTGAGAGTCATTAGAATATAGGTCGGAAGCTGGGCCATCAGAGGAGTCAAGACACTCAAGGACAGCATGACATGAGAAGACCAGTAGGCCATGGTCATGCCATATATTTAGACATTGGAAGCAGAGCATGAGAAATTCACAGGAGATACTACAACAAAACGGCTGGAAAAGTCAAGGGAGTAGAGAATTTCTAGAAATGAGTGGTCAGTAGGATCACAAACAAAGGCCCAGTAAGATAAAAACTAAAAACTACCTATAGGGTTTGGTAATACAATTTCACTGTCTTTCCCTGAGCAGTTCAATGATGGGGTTGGGAAGATGATTTTTGCAGTGGAAAGAAGGAGGCAGGAAGTATAACTTCCTTTCCAGTAGAGTTTTTGAAAGTAAGAGAAATAAAACTAAGGCAACAAATAAGTAGGGAAATTTGTTTTTTATTTTTATGGGTAAGACTGGGCAGAGGGGATTTAGAGGCAGAGGGGAAAAGGCCAACAGGGAGGGAAGGGTTGAAGTTACAGGAGACTGTATCACTATAAGGGTGAAAGGCTTAATCATGATTGGCTTCCACCAATCTTAGGGCATCTGCCAGGGCTGAGGAAGCAACCCATCATTCCCGGGCTTATTGCACCCTTTACCTGAACAATATGGGGTTTCTAAAACCAAAAAAAAAAAAAAGAGGGGACGGCTGTTGGGAGAGGTTCCAATAGTGTCTGCCACACCAACCCTCTCTCTGCTTAAAAATGTCACAGCAGAATTGCATCTTCAGTGATTCATATCAAAAGCTTGAACAGTCTTTTCATATCACACATTTTAATTTAAATACTTTCTCACTTCATGGTTCTTCTTAGGCCTAACCTACTTTCAATTAAGCCTGAGTCTGTGAAGACATACTAACTTGTTCAAGTCTATTTTCTCTACATGCTAGCACACATACCCTGGAATTTGATGGATAGTAAAATTATGCAAAGAATCACTGTGTGCAACAAGAACTGGGACATTTTCTGCCAAGTCCATCTCCAATACAAACATGTACACACACCCATCAGTGCTATACACAGAACTTGCTCTTAAATACCAACATCCATTTGCCACACTGTGGAGCAAATGTGTTTCCATTCTCATGATTAAAATAACAGGAAGTATCATCATTCTTGAAGTCTCGGTATTTATAACAAAAATATAACCACAAAAAATATATAACTGTGGAGACTCTTGCTAAGGTCTATTGGCAAGGCATCTGGTAGCATCCTTGGCTTGATGAAAAGCCCTGTATCTAAATAATCTGACTTCTCAAGCAATGCTCTGATGTACCCTGAGGATCCAATCCAAGAAGGGTAAAAACTGCTACAGACATCCTCTATAACCTCCAGCCTGAAAGGGGCCTCTGCCTCTTCAGCCAGTCTGGCAGGTCATGGAAATTCTACACTCTTGCAAAGAGAGCTGTGGATGCAAGCAAAGTATTTCTTCAGTATTTACTTTGACTGGTGAAAGAGCCACGGCAGATTTTTTTCTTTTTCCCCAAGACACAAAATGACATTTTAAAGGAGAAACCACTCTTGGTGCCATAGCGTCTTTTAAAAATAATATCAGAATAAAAGCTCAAAGGCATGTCCTCTTAAGCACAGCTGTCCAAAGCCTCCTATTTCAGGGATAATTCAGCCACTTCATGCAGATAGGAAAACAAGACTGTTCATTTTAGCGTCTTCTCTATTGGAACTGTTTCTTTGTACTCAGATTGCATCAGATTCAAAACTAGTGACATCCTCTTATGCTCTGTTTCCCCAACCAGATCATGAGCTCTTTAAGGTCAGGGGCCACATTTCGTACTCCTTTATTTCTTGCAGAGTTGTGTTTGTCATGGTATACTTTCAGGAAATTTTTGTTGAATGGATGAATGAATGAAGGAATGACAAAAATGGGAGAGCAGTGGTAGGTGAGTTGCTAAGCAGCCTGGTAAAGAGGATTACAAGAGTCAGGTCAGATTAGCAGGAAAGGTGGTGTAGGGGAAAGAATGTTGCGTTCTGAGCCAGCAGACATGGGTCCTAGTCCCAGGCTGGCTTGCTTGTCTTCAGTCATTCAACAAACATTTCTTACACTTCAAATGAGCCAGGCAGGCATTGTGGCAGACACTAAAGAAGACACTCCAGGTGTGGTGGTGGTGGTAAGGGAAGCATGTGGAGATCAGGATTACGGGAGAGATGTGTGATAGGAGGTATGATCACGGCAAGCACAGGGCACATGGAAGCAAAGAGAAAGGGCTTCTAAATCAGACTGTGGATTCCAATAAAGCGTCCACCTGAAAGGAAAAGACAGAGGCACAAAATATAACTAAACGTTTACTTGAGCCAAAGTGAGGACAGTTGCCGGAAGACTTAGACCCAAGTAACCCTGGATATGAGCTTCATGCCGCCTTTATTACAAGCAGGTTTTTTACAGGCAGAAAAGGGGGACAGGGAGTAGGCTGATATGAAATTGTTTGTCAGGAATTCACATTGGTTTACAGAAATAACATTGCTCACTGATTGGCTATGCGCTGTTAAGCTATAGGCTATGAGTGATAGTGTCCAGTGTGACATTATTAGGTTAATGTATAGCTACTTGTCGCAATAGCAAGCAGTTTCAAGGATGAATACATAGCTCAAAAAGGGGCAGTAGTGTTACTGGAAAGGGTTCCTGATCCAGACCCTAAGAGAGGGCTCCTGGATCTGGTGCAAGAAAGACTTTGGAGTGAGTCTACAAAGTAAAGTGAAAGTGACTTTATTAGATAAGTAAAGAAACAAAAGAATAGGCAGAGCAGTGGCATGGGCTGCTTGACTGATTATACTTATGGTTATTTATTGATTATAAGCTAAACGGGGTGGATTATTAATGAGACTTTTGCAAAAGATGTGGGGAATTCTTCTCTTTTCCCAGATTCCTGAAGGAGGAGGGTTTTGATTCAAGTCTTAAAGATGAGAAGGTGTTGGCTTGAAATTGACCAAGAAATCTCACTGTAGGTAAAAGGACTTACCTGTGAGGTTGTTGTATTTGAGAACTAAAGTCTCAGCTTTAGGTGAGACTTCAGGGTGGCTGTGACGGGAGATAAATTTAGAGACATAGACTAGAGCTACTTTCCAAAGGGCCTTGCTGCAATATAATTTAGTGGTTAGGAGTGAAGGTTTAGAGATCAGACAGAATTGGGTTCAAATCTCAGCTCTGGTACTTACCAGCCATGTGATAATAACTGATTTTTTAATCCCATCTAAGCTTGAGTTTCCTTAACACAATGACTACCTGTTATCAGTTGTCTATTGCTGCATAACAAATTATCCCAAAACATAATAGCTTAAAGCAACACACAGCTTCTTCAGCTTCTGAAGCTGAAGCTATAATTCTCAGTTTTGGTGGGTCTGGAATCTGCACCTGGCTTAGCTGGGTCCTCTGCTTCAGGGTCTCTTGCAAGGCTGCAATCAAATGTCAGCCAGCACTGAGATATCATCTCAAGACCCAACTGGGGAAGGATCCATTTCCAAGCTCGCTGACATGGTTGTTGGCAGAATCCAGTTCCTTGCTGACTGTTGGCCAGAGGCTGCCCTCTTCCGTTCCTTGCTATGTGGGCCTCCCCAACATAACAGCTTGCTTCATCAAAATCAATGAGAGAGAAAGTCAGCTAACAAGGGAGAAGCCACAATCTTATTTAGCCTTCTTCTCCTCACTCTTGCCACACCATGTTTGTTAGAAGTCACAAGGCCAGTCCACACTCCCGGGGCAGGGATTATACAGGGGAATGAACACCACCAGGAAATGGGAAATGGGGATCATTGGAGACCATCTCAGTGTCTGCTTGTCCCAAAGCTTATAGCTTAGTACCACTAAATAAATGTTATTATTATTATGCTGAATCGAGAGATAAAGTAAAACTACAGAGGGCCAGGGCCAGTAGTTTTATATCAGGGAGTAACTTCAGATGATGTTGGGCAAGTCAAGTCATCTGTCTTTGTACCTTCATTTCATCCTCAGTAAAATAAAAATACCTGACCCCAGAAAGACTGTTGTGGGGTGGGGGGAGGGGGGAGGGACAGCATTAGGAGATATACCTAATGCTAAATGACGAGTTAATGGGTGCAGGAAATCAACATGGCACATGGATACATATGTAACAAACCTGCACATTGTGCACATGTACCCTAAAACCTAAAGTATAATAATAAAAAAAAAAAGAATGAGAAAATATATGTGCAAGCATAAATATATTTTTGGAGCATCAAATATACAACTCTCCACTCTGAGGAAGCCAACTGCTTTGGGCCAGTATTCCATTTTGTGTCTGCTCTATGAGTCTCACAGTCTGATGTCTTCACGTTTTTCAGCGTTTGGTCCAGTGGGCCCATAGGAATAAACACCTACAAAGAGCAGTGTGTCTTTGGAGAGTCCTATAAGGCATTTCCAAGGATTTGCTTTTTGGTTTTTTTCTTTCTTTCGTTCTTTTTAAATATCTTTGCTTTTAAGGACCCCATGGGGGGCCTGGGAGAGAAAACAGACTATCTGGGAAATTTTAAGCTCTTGATAATAAAAATGGTAATAAAATCTCGTCCGGCTCCTGAGGCTTCGCAGAGGGGATGTTTATGGTGGATGGGGTTCCCCTTCTTCTGCGCAGCTGGTTTCGAGGTTGTGCGGTTTCCAGTCCTGCGGAGCAGCTCAGGTTACCGGCCTCCGTGGCCGCGGGGGCGGGCATCTCCGATGGCCGCAGCAATGGGCAAGAGATCAGGGTCTTCCCATCCCCGCGCCTCGCCCATTTCTGCCTGGTAACCAAACGGGATGCCTCCTCCTACTCCCCAAACGGCGCGGATCACACACAGTCGCGTTTCATGGTCTTTCCTGCTGCGGTTTTCCCGGGGGAAGGTATTTCCAGAGGGTGGCCAAGTCTTCCCCAGCGGCCGGCCTTCGGGAGGGGGATAGAACTTAGGAGTCAGCCCTCTGCCTTCGTACAAAGGCTCGCTTCTCCTCAGGGCGTCTCTGGGTGGAGCGAAGCGGCCGAGGGGACCACGACAATGTCCCTTTGCTTCTCAGACCGATGGACGGGCCTCCAGGGCCCATACCGCGAAGCTCATACCGCAACCCCACCACCCGCCCGCGCCCGAGCGCGCGCCCTGCCAGCCTGTTGGGGCCACAGCGCGCAGGCCAGCAGCCGCACTCGCCGCCGCGGGGTCCCCTTTGCGCTGAGCTCATCTCCTGCAACGCCGCTGCCCCAGACCTTGCGGGCCATTTGGTCCCGGGGGTGGGGCTCGTCGGGGCCGCGGGGCAGCCCGGATGAGAGGATGACCCGGGAGCTCCCTGGGGGCGGAGTGGAAGGAGCAGCTCCAGGCAGCCCTGGCCGGGAGCTTTTACCCCGCCAGCCCCGCTGCTCCTGCGGCCGCTGCCTTAGAAAACTTAACGAGAACCAGATGTGGTGGCCACTGCCGAACTTTCTCAGAGCCGGTGATTGGTCCCCAGCCGAGGGCCTCAGCCAGTTAGCTTGCTGGGTGGGCCTGGAGTCCCGCCCCGCCCAGGCGCCCGCGGAGATCCAGGTTCGAGGCTGGCGCGGCGCGGAGAGTGGGCTGGAGGCCGGGGCGGGACGCGCTGTGCAGCGGCGAAGCGCACGGCCGAGCGAGCATGAAGGGGGACCGGGTGGCCGGACGGCCGGCTCTGTCGTTGTTACCAGTGCTACTGCTGCTGCCGTTGCTAATGTCGCGGGCCGCGGCGCTGCACTCAGACGAGCTTTTCCCACACGGGGAGTCGTGGGGGGACCAGCTCCTGCAGGAAGGCGACGACGAAAGCTCAGCCGCGGTGAAGCTGGCGACTCCGCTGCACTTCTACGAAGCCCGATTCAGCAACCTCTACGTAAGTTCAGCCCCCTCCTGGCACTTTTCCCGCAGCTTTTTCCCTGGGGTCGGTCTCACGGAAACCCTGCCTCCAGAGGGGAGGAAACAGACCCCACGCCCGGAGACCCCCAGCACCCTTGCGGTGGGACCCGGCCAGAGAGCGATGCCGCTGCCTGCCCCGCTGCTGCAGGGCAGCAAGAATGAACTGGAGGGGAGGGCAAGAATTATTCGCAGCCACGTACGCGTCCCAGGCAGAAAAGGTGGCGTTGCTAGGGCGGCCAGCGGGTTTGCAGTTAGGACCGCGAGAAGGCTGTGCCCGTCTGCGGAGCTGGGGTGTTCCCTCCTCAGACCTGGAGGCTTCCTCTCCGGGGACATGGGGCTCCGGGGTTGTGAGGGGAGTGAGAAGATAGGTGAACGAGTTTTAGGGCCCCTGGACCTACTGCACCGCGGAGCTGGGACAGTCGCAAAAGTTGCGCTTGTTTCCCTGAATCCAGACTCCCTAGCCGGTGGGGAATGGGAGGCTTTTTGCCTAAGTCAGTTCCCTTCCCTCCCTGAGCGAAAGGGTAGCGTCCTTGGGTTTGAGCGACCGTCACCTTTTTGTCCCTCTCCTCTCCCAGGTGGGCACCAACGGCATCATCTCCACTCAGGACTTCCCCAGGGAAACGCAGTATGTGGACTATGATTTCCCCACCGACTTCCCGGCCATCGCCCCTTTCCTGGCCGACATCGACACGAGCCACGGCAGAGGCCGAGTCCTGTACCGAGAGGACACCTCCCCGGCAGTGCTGGGCCTGGCCGCCCGCTATGTGCGCGCTGGCTTCCCGCGCTCTGCGCGCTTTACCCCCACCCACGCCTTCCTGGCCACCTGGGAGCAGGTGGGCGCTTACGAGGAGGTCAAGCGCGGGGCACTGCCCTCAGGAGAGGTAAGTGACCAGGGATATTTGACTGCTGAGGAAATTGAAGGATGGGCTTGAATTCTGGGGCAGCAACCCAGGGACTGGCTCGGAGTTGTTTCTGAGCCTACTCTTGCGCTAAACCTGACGTTGGAGGCAGCAGGACTGGAGTGGCTTGGAAGTGAGGAAAGATATTGTCTCTAGTAGGCATCTTCTGAGGCCCTGGCAGGTGGTCACTCCACTGAGGAAAAAAATGCTTAGCGGATATGAGAGTGGGAGTGCAGATGTGGGAGCCCCTTTGAACATAAGGCAATTTACTGTTTGGTTGCTTATTTTTAGAACCATCTCTAAGTATACAAGTATTTCTAATTATATGTTCATCGAAGGGGAAAAATCAGAAAATACAGATAATTTAAAAAAAGAAAACAACCACTCATTTTCCCACCACTGATAAACGTTTTTCTGCGAACATTTTCAGAGTTTTTTCTTCTGCATATCTTTATTGCGGCCTATTAACAATGATGAGTTTACACTGCACATACTGTTTTATAACTTGCTTTTTTCACAGAATAGTGTATTGTGAATATGTTTCAATGTCAATAAATGTATTTCTACAACATCATTTATAATGATGCATACTACTGTATCCTGCTATTATCCTGTATAACACGGTGGGTTTACCACAGTATACTCAACCAGTGTTGGCCCATTAAGGCTTTTTCTGGTTTTTCATTATTATAAATAATAGCGTGAATCACTTTTTAAAAAGCTAAATCTTTGCACATGTTCTTAGTTGACATTCCAGGAAGTGCAATTGGTAGGTCAGAGAGGATGCACTTTTGGTAAAGTTCTTGATTACTTCTGCCTAATTGCCTTCCAGGTACCAGTTCACATGTTTCTTAGTTTATAGGAATCTGCCGTCAATGTGCTTTACAGTCTCTACCTGCAGAAAGCAAAAAATCCCAGGCTCCCGGTCTTTAGTCTTGTCATCAACATTTGAAGTCCTCCAAATGGATATGAGTGGGGCCAGGGTGGCTTGGTAAATGGCGAACTGCCTCATTCCTGAAGAAAGTAAGGGCTTCCTTCTATGGAATTAGACCTGAATCTAAAATGCCATACTCTAAGGGCTGAAATCATATGATTCATCTCAAGTTTAACTTATGGAAACGCTTCTTCACTATAGAAGGATGGTACATGCCCCCTGTAAGAGGTGAGGTTGCTTGCCCATGTCACTGATCTCTGTCTTGTAAGGATGCTGTGACATATATCTTTAGTATGAGGACTCTTTATTTTTTAATTTTTGAGGGTACATAGTAGGTGTATATATTTATGGGGTACATGGGATGTTTTGGTACAGGCATGCAATATGTAATAATCACATCTTGGAGAGTGGGGTATCCATCCCCCCCAAGCATTTATCCTTTGCATAACACACAATCTAATTACACTCTTAGTTATTTAAAAATGTACAATTAAATTATTATTGACTATAATAACCTGTTATCACAGGTTATAGTCACCCTGTTGTGCTATCAAATGGTAGGTCTTATTCATTCCTTCTATTTTTTTTTTTTTTTTTTTGGTACCCGTTGACTGTCTCCATGTTCCCCTGACCCCTGCTACCCTTCCCAGCCTCTGGTAACCATCCTGTTACTCTCTATGTTGCATAAGGACTCTTTAAATGCAAGGTTTTTGGAATTAAAACTTTTGTCTGGTCCTTTTCTGGGGTGGGGGAGGTTTAGGGTAGAAAAGATTTGTAAATTCCATCTCTCTTTTACTTTTCTAATTAAAATCCACCTGCGGACATTACCATGTGCTAGTTGGCTTCAGAATGTTTCATTAAGAAAGGAGGATTCTGTTTGGATAGGGGATGTTCTTTCAATTACCCACATTGAAGGTTCTTCCAATGTTTTAAAGAGCTCTGGGACTTGAGTTCTTGTTTTAATAGTTCTTTGGAGATAGACTTTGGCAAACAGTAATCTAATTTGCTTGAAGGACTGAGTTCTACATAGCGTTCTTAAATTTTGGCTTACTAATTTTATATTGCAAAGTTACTGGAAACTGGAAGATTCAAAGCAATGGCATCTTTGCCATTAAAAACAATTGCAGTTGGTGCCCTTTTTCTCCATGGATATTCCTGTCGGGCATGACCAGATGTTGCACCTGATATTGCAGGAATATCAAGGTGTAATTGTATCTGAAAAAAATGTGAACAAATAGTGTTTGTCAATTCAGTTAATCTGAGATTTCTTGAACTCTCATAGGTAGTTCACAGAGCAAAAAAGTTATGATGTAGACCTTTGAAATACTTATTAATGGGAGATGTAGAGGACGAATGTTTAGCTGTGCTTTTTGTGGGGAAAGAGGAGTGTTTTGTTTTTGTCATTTTAGGGATGGGGTTAGAGACAGCCGAGTTATATAGATCTCTGTAGTGTGGGGAGTGTTTTGTTTATCTGGAATTTAAGTCAGGTTGAAAGGGCTAAAAAGAATGGATATTGAGAATGAGGTAGCAAGAGAGATTGTTCTGAGCTAGAACATGACCCAGGAGAAGGTTGAGAGAGCAATCTATTAGCAAAGGGGCCAGAGAAATGGATGAAGGAGTCACAGGCAGTAACATAAGACAGATGAGTGGAAGGTTGCCCACTACGGTTGAATATTTGTCCCCTCTGAAAATCATGTTGAAATTTAATCCTCAATGTGACAGTATTGAGAGGTGGGGCCTTTGAAAGGTGACTGGGTCATGAGGGCTCTGCCCTCATGAATGGATTAATTTATTCATTCATGGATTACTGGATTATCATGGAGTGGGGCTGGTTGCTTTATAAGAAGAGGAATTGAGACCTGAGCTAGCACATTAGCACACTCAGCTTTGTCGCCATGTGATACCCTAAGTACTCTGGCACCCTGCAGTCACCACTAGCCAGAAGGCCCTCACCAGATGTGACCTCTCAACTTTGGACTTCTCAGCCTCCATAATTGTAAGAAATAAATTTCTTTTCTTTGTAAATTACCCAATTTCAAGTATTTTGTCGTAAGCAACAGAAGACAAATTAAGACATTGCCCAATGGAGGCCTCCACGTGAGTGGGGACTGAGACATGTTGACTTGGTTCAAAGGTTGATAGTCATTGGTGGAAGTCGTTGGATTTCACAGAGAAAATGAGAGGTAAAAGCAGGATTTTATCGTAGCTTTTTGACTTCTGGAGACAAGGTTTAGAAGAGGGGAGGTCTACAGCCTATCCAAGAGAGTTCAGCCTGAGTCTGAGATATCACTGTGAAGATGAAGAGAATAGAGACATATATGGAAATTGGTTAATGCTGAACCATATATGGAAATTAGAAATGCTGACGTTTTGCCGAAGAGTATCAGGAAGGATATAGTATTAGGAATGTGATAGCACTCAGCACTTATCTTTGAATTTTTGGCAGGATCTGTAGGATTTAGTGCAGTAAAATAAATGAGGGACAGTCCCACATGTGACAGTGTCCTACTGGCAGTGGGAGATGAAGAACTACACTAAGGAATGGAGGTTAGTGTTCACAGCAAACACTGGAGGCCAGACCCAATGATCCTACAGCTCTAGAGGACATGTGGCCCTGAGGAAGATGACAAAGAGAACTTTGTGACTCCTATAAGAGTCACCCTAATTCTTCATTTTCATTTTCATTTTGATAAGCCTCTATAGGCAAGCCTCTTGAAGAAAAGGATGTCACTATTCTGATTTTTGGCCAGATAACTGCAGTTAATTAAATGAATTGCAAAAATTAGAAATTCTTAGAGGGGTGTATGTTGTATGCATCAGCCTGGCTCTGATGAGTGTCACTTCAACATTGATTGGGATGTCCTGTACCTAGGACTGTCCTGTCCTGTACCAGTCAGGCTCTGGTTTCTGCAGAGGGCTCTGGCTTTTCTCTCTTTCTGATAACAGGGCCTGCAGCCACTCACCCTGATCCTCTCTGTGCTGCTCCTCTGCTCATGGAGGCCCCTCTCTCCTCTCTGGGATCCTGGGGGAGCTGGGAACCAGTGACTCGTTTGTCAGGTTTGGCAGCCCATCTGAGGGCTTCTCTTTGGAGACAGAGCCTGTGCGGCTCTCGCAGAGGCTTGTATCTAGGAATGTGAGGACCTTTCCTGTTTGGAAGCCAGTCAAGGAGTTTTTTGAGAGTGGGGGCCCTTCAAGACTTCATGAAGTGGGCTCTTTAGCAATTAGATGTAGAATTTTGTAGAACTGACCGAGAACTTTACAAGTGATCATTTAGTGTGTGGGTGGCTTTTAAACAGCCAAACTCTTTTGGCATGTACTTTGGGATCATAAATTCTACTTAAAAGGAAGTTGTTTCCTTCTTCTGATATTTGCCTATTTTGGTGGAGACAAAGAAATTAAATACTTGCCACCCATAATGAGTGCTCATCTCAAGGACAGTATATAGAAGATGTTGAGTCAATTTTAATTGAAATGAATTTGTTGGCTGGTTGGCTGAATGAACGAATAAAAATAAAGTGCTAAATGCCCAGAGTTCACAGCAAAAAGTCAGACTCTCCTCTTCACAGCTCTGTTTACTACTCTCTTCCCCTCTTCCACATTCCCTTCGATTCTTCACAGTCTCTACAACCTCCTTATCTTATGGAATTTCTCTAAATTTAGAACCAGGATTCTCTCCTATCTCACATTTATTATGGGAGATCAATGCCAGGAGCTTTGAAAGCTTAGCTTTTTGAAATGGGTTTTTTTTTCCTTCCTCTAGTACTTTTCTTTCCCTAGTTGATTTTTCTTTATTCTGATTAATGTACAACTCTGAAGTTATTGAGTCCACATTAGTTGATGACGTGGACTATCTTATGGATAGACATGAGGCAGAACAGCCTTTGTTTATATTTGGCAGTAGTTGTGGCTTCCTAGCATTGAGAAGCTCTAAAAACATTTCTTGCTTTTTGTTTTTGGAAAAGTCAAGCTTTGCTGATGAACAATCAACAACTGGAACAATAACAAATATACTAGGCACCCTGTTACTTTGTGAATTGAATGAATGAAAGAAGCAAAGCAAGATGTTGTTTTTTCTGGGTTAGAGAACTAAAAGAACGGCTGATTGCATTTTATTTTCTCTTGAAAAGTGTGTTACATCTATGTTTCTTTATCCTATTAGCAAAACCTCAAAACCCTATTTTGAAATTAAACATTGAAAGGAAAAATTAACATTAGAAAAGAGCTAGAACAACTGTGGGATAGAACAAAGGGAAGAGCCCATTCCTTCCTTGCTGTTTCCTTCAGTGAAATGTGATGTTCTTCTCTGTGCCCGAGTTTGTCTGTCTAGCAGAATGGAGAGGTAATGATACTTACCAGTAAATAATATTTCTCAGAGTCACATTATTTATGAAGTAAGTTGTGTTTTAAAAATACCTTCTCAGTTCCTTACTAAATTGTAAAAGTAGTGTGATTTAGTGAGAGAGAGAGAGTTTCAGAGGCCTAAACATAACAGCTTTTTGAGAATCAAGCACTGTTGGCAGATCTTTAGGAGGAGAGGTCACTGAATGAAGGTAAAGGCAAAAATCTCATCTTGTTGAAAATAGGAGGGTAAACAGAATGTTAAGGAGTGATCCTATAAGGACCTGGGTGTTGAATTGGCAGCTGATTCAGGCTCCTGGTCCCTTTCTGGTCTGTGTTGGCTCCTGCAGTGTTTATAACATTCACCGGCTGCCTCTGTGACACCTCCCAACCTCCACCCTGAGGTCCTGGATACACACCCCGGCTCTGTGGCCTCTACCACCTTCTCCAGTGACTCTCCTACAATTTCAACCATGGCTGTTTCCCAGTCCTACACCATGCGACTCTCCTGGGCAAAGTCTGTCTTTTGCTCCTTCGCATCCTCAGCATCAAGCATAATGTCTGGTGCTTAAGTAGACACTTGGCTGTTTGAATTAGTGTATGAATGAATAAATGAGTGGTGTTTACAAACATATAAACAACTAACCAAGCATAATGAGGTGAATGCTCACTAGAGATGCCCATAAAGGTGTTACAGAGGTTCAGAGAACAGGAATTATTCTATAGGGAATCACAAACACCTCTGAGTGGCAGCATTTGAAGGTTAGGAGGGTTTCTAGGCACAGGGAACCATGAGCAAAGTGTGGAAGCATCCAAGGACATGGTACAAATGGGGACTCTTAAATAGTCTGTCAAAGATGCAGTGGAATTGAGCCTGGGAGGGACGTATGCAGCCAGGTTACAACTCACCTTGAATGGCATGTTGAGGAAGGGTTAGGGTGTCCAGGGTGCGGGCTCGAGAGCTGGCTGGCCCACCACCACATACTTGCCACCTGACCTGAGGAAGACCTGTTAGCCTCTGTGTCTTTTTCTCATCTGTGAAATGAGGATAACGCTGATGCTCGTATGAAAGGGTAGATGGAAGAGGAAAGAGAGTGAGGCTGTGAGACAGTAAGGAGGCCTTTTGACCAACTAGTGCCTAACACAGTGCCTGCCCATAGTGGGCATTTAATAAATGGATGAATGAATGAATGAATGATGCAAATGAGAGATGCTGAGTGCCTAGGGTTATAAACTAGGGCGGTGACTGCAGGATGGACAAGTTAATTTTGCTGATTGCTCTTAGCTCTGAAAGAGTTTGGATGAGAGAAGTTTGAAACCTTAAAAAGTATATATTTTTTAACCTATGTTTTACCAATGCATATTTCAACTATTAATCTAAATTGACAAATGATATTTGAAATAATAAATAATATTGCTTATGAAATTATATTAGTAACTTGAAGAGGAAATTTTAAAGAAGATTATGTTTAAAAACAATTTGGAGGAATCCTGAAAAAGGGGAAAATTCTTTGCACTTTATGATGCTTTGCTTGCATTCTGTTTCTTTCTTCTTTTATTTGTTTTTTACAGGATGTTTCTCTCTCTCTCTCTCTCTTTTTTTTTTTTTCTCACAGCTGAACACTTTCCAGGCAGTTTTGGCATCTGATCGGTCTGATAGCTACGCCCTCTTTCTTTATCCTGCCAACGGCCTGCAGTTCCTTGGAACCCGCCCCAAAGAGTCTTACAATGTCCAGCTTCAGCTTCCAGCTCGGGTGGGCTTCTGCCGAGGGGAGGCTGATGATCTGAAGTCAGAAGGACCATATTTCAGCTTGACTAGCACTGAACAGTCTGTGAAAAATCTCTATCAGTAAGTAACATTGAGCTGAAGCCCTTTCCTATTTGAATATAAGGACTTTTAGGAAGCACCTGAACACAAGTGACCATAAGACCATTAAATAACATATTGGTGGCTTCTAAGTAAGGCATCAAGTCAAAACCAAGGAACTAGATTAAACCCTGGAAGGATCAAGTTCACCAAAACATAAAAGGTCCTTTATTTTGCCTGCTCTATTGGGTATAGATACTGGAAACAGAACAGTATGTGTGTATATTTGTAGAGCCACTGAGGCTTGCTATGAAAAACATTGCTCTTGGAACCACATAAAAATATCTAGTCATAAACTGCCCAGTTTGAGGTTTTCCAGATTAATCATTTCACAGGAGGAAACATTGTGATTTAGTCTTTTGGACAGATACTGTTAAACATTAAATTGAGTAATGTAATTTGCAGGAAAAATAACTAAGATTTATAGGTTTCCAGAAGTCTGAGGATGTCTCTCTGGCTGTATTACCTAATGTGAATTGAACCCATTCTTTAGACTCATCAGTGTCTGCCCATAATGGGCATTTAATAAGTAGATGGATGAATGAATGAATGATCCAGAGGGCTTACTTAGCTAGTGCAATAATAAACTCTTCTGCATTTTGCCAGTACAGATAGTGCCAGTAGGATATTTATTGACTTCAGGGTTTTTTGGAGGGCATGTGGAGAGGTGGGTAGGGGTGCCCTTGCTTTTATTTGTTTCCTGAATACAGAAGCCAGACAGAATACATTGGTTACTTCCTGGCCTCCCTTAACTGCTTCTTGGCTTCATTAAATCAATCCTGGGTAGGTATAGAAACACCTTACACTTTTAGCATGCCATCCACTCTGCTCGGCTACCAAAAAGAGACCACTATAGCCAGATTTGCTTACTCAGAGCTGACATTTATTGAAAACTTACTGTTTGCCAAGCATCATGCTAAACACTTTCCAGATGTTATCTTAATTAAAACTCACAAGAATTGTAGGTTAGTACTACTATTTTCCCAATTTTACAGAGGAGCCTAGGGAAGTCAAATAAATTGCCTATGATCTCAAAGTTAAGTGGCAAAGCCAAAATCCAAGCTCAAATCTGGAGCGCTGAACTACTTATTTTATCTTTTGCTGAGTCCTTGTTTCCTTTCCCATCCTTATGATCCACATTGGGCATCTTTAGGGCTCCATCTAGGCTGCCGCTTAGTCTGGACACTGGAGCAAATTCAGTTCCTTACTCTCCCTCCTCTGGTTCCACCCTCCTCTTCTACTTGGGAGCTCATAGATTTATTATTCCTCGGGCATTATACAGAGGTCACAATGGCCAAGCTCATGGAATACAAAGATTTCTAAGACACTGGTCCTGCACACCAGCAGCTTGTACCCTGTTAGGGTTGATAGACAAATAGATCAACAGTTACAGAGCCCTGGGTAAGTGTTGGCATCTACACAGGAGACAGGAGACAGTGGGGCCAAAAGGCCTGTGGGAAAAAGCAGTTGTGTTCCCTGAGCAGAACCGTAAAGGTCTCCTGGAACTAACACCCACAATCACGTGTGACACACAAACACACAGACGGCATTTCCACTTACCCCCTTTCATGCCTTCCCTCATTTTTATCTTTGATACTTCCCAGAAATCTCTGAATTGCTTGGCAAAAGCAGAGTAAGATATGGGGCCAAATGACTCACATATTTTTCTTTAGTGTAATCCCTGCTTAATACAAATAATAAAGTACAAGCAATGCAGAATAATGTGAAATAAAAGTAAAAGTTACCCATGATCACTACTTCAAGTGATAACAAGTGCTAATGGTCCTTCTAGAATTTAGGTATATACAAAACTTTTAAAACCAAAATGGTTCTTTTGCTATATAAGTGGTGTTTTCACATTAATCACTTCTTATAGGGGTCTTTTAGTCAGATGTCTGTCTATATTACCATTTTAAGGCTACAAAACATTATGTCATATGTGTATAAAGACAGCTTATTAATGAACATTTCACATATTTCTGATTTTTCTTGTCCTAAATATCATTGCAGTAAACAGCATAATAAACATTGCTCACATTCTCATTTCTCCCTAAAATAAATTCTTAAAAGTGGAATTGCTGAGAAAGGGCATATGATTTGGAAGTTGTACATTTCAGATTGCCGAAGTTACTGGTCTTTTCCTTTCTGATTTTGGATCTTGGTGTTATTCTTAGGAAGAACTTCTGTACATCAAAATTATAGAAATGTCCTTCAATATAATCTTCTATTTTACTTTTCATTATTTAAATTTTCAAAAATATACAGAAAAGTGGAGAGAATAACTAAATGAACACCCAAATGCCCATCACCTAGATTTATACATTGTAAACATTTTGCCATATTCATTTTTTTGTTTGTTTACATTTTTTTCTTTCTTTCTTTCTTTTTTTTTTTTTTTTGAGATGGAGTTTCACTCTTGTCGCCCAGGCTGGAGTGTAGTGGCGTGATCTTGTGCTCATTGCAACCTCCGCCTCCTGGGTTCAAGCGATTCTTCTGCCTCAGCCTCCCAGTAGCTGGGATTACAGGCGCCCACTACCACACCTGGCTAATTTTTATATTTTTAGTAGAGACTGGGTTTCATCATGTTGGCCAGGCTGGTCTAAAACTCCCGACCTCAGGTGATCCACCTGCCTCAGCCTCCCAAAGTGCAGGGATTATGGGTGTAAGCCATCACACCCGGCCTGTTTAAATGTTTTAAAGTAAGTCACAAACATCATGCCAGTTCATTGCTAAATGCCTTAGTATGCATCTCTCAAGGGTAAAGTTAGGCTGGGCAAGGTGATTCTAATCCCAGCCCTTTGGGAGGCCAAGGGGGGAGGATTGCTTGAGCTCAGGCATTCAAGGCCAGCCTGGGCAACATAGCAAGACCTAATCTCTACTAAAAATTAAAAAAATTAGCTGGACATGGTGGTATGCACCCGTAGACCCAGCTACTTGGGAGGCTGAAGTGGGAAGATCACTTGAGCCCAGGGGGTTGAGGCTACAGTGAGCCATGATCACACCACTATGCTCCAGCCTGGGTGACAGAGGGAGACCCTACCTCTAAATAAATAAGTAATTAAGAGTAAAGTTATTTTCCTAGTCAGTTGTTTTCTTCCTCAAATTTGTCTCACAACTGTGAGCTCAAAGGTCATAAATTATATAGTTCATAATGTTTGTCATACTCTTCCTCTGCAAATTTAAATATGAATTCACACGTGTATATTTTGAAATCATACTTTTCCATCTTCTGGAAGACAAGACAGTAGTTAATAAGTATTTATGATATTTAGGGCCAGTGATAGGCATTTTATTTATTTATTTTTTTGAGATAGAGTCTTGTTATGTCATCCAGGCTGGAGTGCAGTGGCATAACCTCAGTTCACTGCAACCTCTGCCTCCTGGGTTCAAGCTTTTCTTCTGCCTTAGCCTCCCGAGTAGCTGGGATTACAGGCACACACCATCACACCTGGCTATTTTTTTTGTATTTCTAGTAGAGATGGGGTTTCACCATGTTGGCCAGGCTGGTCTTGAACTCCTAACCTCAGGTGATCCGCCCACTTTGACTTCCTAAAATGCTGGGATTACAGGCATGAACCACCGTACCTGGCCAGTGCTAGGCATTTTAATGTGGTTTTCTCCCTTAATTCTCCTAACAACCCAGGGAGGAAGGCATTGTCATCCCATTTTGTAACCCCATTTTGCTTTCTAGAAATAAATTAAGTTCTTTCTATTACTAAGCTTTCCAAATGACCTTGGATTTTAAAATAAACTCAAATTGTTACTTTTCCATCATGCATAATGACAAAACCCAGGATAGTGATTTATATATAATTAGAAGGTTATTTTATTTAGCTTTTATCGGCCATAATCTGTATTTTTCCACTCTTTGAAGATTTTATAGTTTCTGTTTGTAATTTCAAGAAGAAATTTCATAGTTGCACCACCTCTAATGCGATAATAAACTCAATATCCTCAGAACTTCAGGATTTTCTCTTACTGTCTTTGGTTTTCCTTATTTGCTTGCCAATAAACACCAACATTAATTCTTATGAACTTAACAAATATGTATAGCATATTGCACACAAAATCAGTTTTTCTTTCTATGCTTCTTTCCCTAAATTTACCACAACAGTAACCACAGCATATATGTAATACATACACACGTACACACACACAAACACACACACAAGAGAAAGACATTTTCAAATTGGACTGAAAAATATTGTTACTATAGAAATCCACATGAACATGATGAGTACCCACCCAAATGAAGGAAGATCTTTTGTTCTTATACAATTCAGTGAAGTTTTTATTATCTTATTAGCCATTGACTCTTATTCCTCACTGACTTCTGAGGAAATTCCATTGCTTGGGAGAATTTGAGCATAGTGTTTTGTGCAAATATCAGAGGAGTATACAAACTGGCATATTCAACCTAGCCAGACTCTTGTTCACTCAAGTTTTCCCATATTTTTAGAAATCATACGTAGTTGTTCTTTTTAGGGTATATTATTGACTCTAAAATAATGGGTTATTGGGATATTTGGAAACTGAATGGAGTTCCTGTTCTTTTCTCATGGAGAAAACGAGAGAGCTGTTTCCAGAAGTCTTTAAAAGATCTCTAAGCTACTTTCTTATTTGCTCCTTAACTTTTTCAGTGCAAAAACAAATTTTTTAGGTTTTGGCATTTGTATTTATTTGAAATTTTTTACATTGACTCACCATTCTTTGTGGATTAGCGAATTGATCAGTTCAAGTGAATAAACAATGCAATGTCTTTACTCTTCTGTAGAGTAATGATAATTCAGATGCTTATTGACTGCAGCGTGTGGTATGGTTTTCTGTCATAATATAACATAGATGTGTAGAGCATGGGCTTTGGTGTTAACTGAATTCGGATCCAATTGTTTGTCATGTGACCTTCAGAAGATCAGCTAGCCTTTTAAAACCTATTTTCTCCTCTATAAAATTGAATATGATCACCTCTAACTTGCAGATTGTATTGAAGAATGTGAAACACTTGGCACAGGGAAGGGGCATCACCAACTCTTGAAAGTATGTAGTAGTCATTTGGGTGTCAGTACTTGGTAGAGTTTTAAGCATACATTTTTTAAATGTGTTATAAGTTTCCAGACAAGTGGAGGAAGGATGAAACATTCCTACATTCCTTGTTTATTTTCAAATAGCCAGATTTTAGATAAACCATTTGGATTGTGGAGCAGATTGATAATTTGAGGATCTGGCATTCTGTGGCATACAGCTTTGAAACATAATATTAAATAAAAGGTAGTTCACATCAAAAGTCCAGTATGATCCCTTTAGTTACCATGTAAGTCTGCTTTTATTTGGTTTTATATACCAGTGAAAACTGAACCTGATCTTAATAGCCTTTCAGGTTTTTTGTTTTTTTGAGACAGGGTCTCACTCTGCCACACAGGCTGGGGTGCAGTGGTTGCAACCAAAGCCCACTGTAACCTGGAACTGCTGGGCTCAAGTGACCCTCCTGCCTCAGCCTCCTGAGTAGCTGGAAGCACAGGCGTGTGGCATCATGCCTGGCTAATTTTTTTAGAAAAGTATTTTGTAGAGGCAGGGTCTCACTCTGTTGCCTAGACTGGTCTTAAACTCTTGGGCTTAAGTCATTCTCCTACTTTGGCCTTGCAAAGTGCTGGGATTATAAGTGTGAGCCACCATGCCCAGCTGTCTTTCTGTTTTAAAATAAGTTGTTCACCTTCTAGGAAGGTGGGTGAATGGACACTTTTGTTACATTTGTTACAATGACTGTTTCCTTTTTATTTAGACTAAGCAATCTGGGGATCCCTGGAGTGTGGGCTTTCCATATCGGCAGCACTTCCCCGTTGGACAATGTCAGGCCAGCCGCAGTTGGAGGAGACCTTTCCGCTGCCCGCTCTTATGTTCCCCTGGGACGTTCCTTCAGCCATGCTACAGCCCTGGAAAGTGACTATAATGAGGACAATTTGGATTACTACGATATGAATGAGGAGGAAGCCGAATATCTTCCAGGTGAACCAGAGGAGGCATTGAATGGCCACAGCAGCATTGATGTTTCCTTCCAGTCCAAAGTGGATACAAAGCCTTTAGAGGGTAGGACCTCCCCTCCAGATTCTGATCTGTCCTCCCCCTTGCATCCAACACCTACTTATTGGCCATTCTATCCTGAAACAGAATCTTCCACCTTGGACCCTCACACCAAAGAAGGAACATCTCTGGGAGAGGTAGAGGGCCCAGATTTAAAAGGCCAAGTTGCGCCCTGGGACGAGAGAGGGACCAGAAGCCCAGCTCCACCAGAGGTAGACAGAGATTCACTGGCTCCTTCCTGGGAAACCCCACCACCGTACCCCGAAAATGGAAGCATCCAGCCCTACCCAGATGGAGGGCCAGTGCCTTCGGAAATGGATGTTCCCTCAGCTCATCCTGAAAAAGAAATTGTTCTTCGAAATTACCCTGCTTCAGGTCACACTACACCCATAAGTCAAGGGACATACGAGGTGGGACTGGAAGACAACATAGGTTCCAACACCGAGGGTGAGTGCATTAGAAAACTGGGGGCTGAGATTTCATCTTAACCATGCTGGTTTTGCATAGAGTTGTGATTTTTCTCTTAAGTGGGTAGGTGAAAAGTTTAGCAAAAAGAAGATTGGATCTAATTTTTAATCGCTGTGTTTCAAGAAATAGAGTAAATTTCCTTTGCCAAATAAATCTTGGCAGGCAGATTCTGTTTGGAATCACTTGATCATTAATAATGTTTTTTTAAAATATGGGCCTCATGAAGTGAGTGGGGGAAAACTGGGTTTGTTAGGCCAGCTACGCTCTCAAGTGTAATGAACTATTTCAGTTCGAAAGTTCAGCAAAGGTAAAACATTTTGCGGCTTCATACACATTCCAGTGATGGACGGGTTTGTGCTTTTTAAAGTGGTGAGTTGTGCTGGCTCAGATGAACATGCCAGATTCATACTCTGTTGTGGCACAAGCCTAACGCTTCCCTTGGCTGGGGAGATATGCTTGTGATGTGTGGGAGAGGAGAGCCCACAGGGAAAGAAAATGACTAAACACCTGTGTCTGTTGTCATTTCTGGTTCATGGCTATGCAGCTGTGGCATGAACCTCCCTGGAGCCTTGTCCTCATTTCATGACTCACTGATCGGACTGAGAGGTGAGGAGGGAGATGCCGAAAGCAGGCGGTGGTTAATTATCACGGACACGGGGCCTATGTCAGTCTTCTAGTCCTCGTTGAGACTTGTCATGCCAGCTGTTTCTTCCCCATCAGGCATGGAAAGATGTGAATGGGAAACTGACTCCAGATTGTTTGTTCCAGGGACTGCTCTTCTGACCTCTGATAGGAAGAAAGAGGTCAGAAGTGACTGCTTTGTTCTGAATCTCCATGTTTTTCCACCTTTTCTGTTTCCTGTCACTGTTGTGGCAAAAACATGGGTGACCTAGCAGAGAGGGCCTTCTGGGTTCTGCTCTGGTGTTATCTGCAGGATATTGCATGGAGAGGTACTAATTTCAGGAGGGAAGAAAATATTTTCTGACTAATGTGGCATTGTGTAAGGATTCGAGGGAGTACATTAGTGTCGGCTTCGAGTTTGAATCCTGGCTGCCAAGCTTGCTGGGTGACCTGAAGTAACTTATATAACCCATAAGCCTCTGATTTCTCAGGAATTACTTGGGAGGATTCAATGAGACAGCGTATGTGAAGTTCTTGGCTTCATGTCTGCACTCACTGGTTCTTAATAAATAGTGGCTGCTGTTACTAATTTTAGAAGATTTAAAACAGTGGGAATGGGGTGGAGGATGGGTAGAGAATGAAGAATGTGCTTATTAAAGAGTTTCGCATTAATTTGTGCCTAAGGGACCACATTTCCATGAAGTTGAAGATGTAAATTTTGTTGGAAGTCTTTAGAACCTTCAGATCCTTCTGAGAATCTCCAGAATTTACAGTATGAGTTTCCTCTAAATACATTTTAAGGCCAAGTATCAAAGATTTTCACAAAGGGATTTGAGGTAAAGATGCATTCCTGAATGGCCTTCTCATTTGTGGGTTGTGATTTCCTTCCCTGGGAAGAGCGTGGGAATATTAAAAAGCAGATCTATGGAGTCATGTATTAAAGGGTTAAGAAGGGACTGCACACCCTGCTTTGGGCTCTGAGAGCTCGAAATCACTGGAGTAAAGTGCAGGAGGCTTCAGGAACCAGCCATAGAGTAGAACAGAGGCGCAGCTATAACCCTTGTGGGGCATGAACTATGATATTTATCAGCTGCCGGATGCAGTCTACTATAGACATCTTGGTAATGGCAAAAAACGCCTGTGAAAAAGCTGGTTAATACACATTTTGGGGGAAGAAATCTAACAAGAAGTTTTTGAAACTTAGACAAAAACAATCCAGTTTTTGTTTTAAAAGAATTTAGGGGGATGTGTGAAGTATAGAAGCATGCAGTTGTTAAATACTTTTGAGGGGATGCAGTGACTGTTTCTTTCACATAAAACATTGGAGGCTCAGAGGTCTATCTGGTAAGTGTGGGCTTCCTCTGGGAAGCTGTGGGGTGGGAGTGGCAGAGACACAGAACATTGCCCGGTACTAAGTACCTAGCCATGTGGCATCTGCCTGGCATTTTCTGCTGATGGAATAGAAAGCACATGGTTTTGGTGCTGGGTGGACTTGACCTTGACTCCCGACTCTGCTATGTGGTTTGGGGCAAGACATATAGTCTGTTTGACCCTTGGCTCTCCTCAGCTCTAAAACAGAGCTAATGAAGACCTTGTCATGTACTTGCGAGAACTGAAATTGAGCTTGGGAAGCACCCTGCCCAATACATTTTAGTTTCCCTCTGAAGCTTCAGGGTAGTCATCTTGCTAAACCAAGAAATCAAGATTTAGTTAAAGGCCCAGAAAATATCACTCCTTTTTACATTTTTTTCCCCTTAGGGACTCATTTTACAGACCTTTCTTTTTGTTCAGAAATTTAGATTTTCAGATCGTATCTACACCAGGCAGGAATGTCCCGGCCACACTGGAGCTCTGTCTTCCTAGGCCACAGAACAGCGGTAGATGGATGTGCAGGCATGCTTTCTCTGAGGAGTCTTGTTTCCAGGGAGCTCTGGTAGTTTTGTTGTCAAGCCAAAAAGTTACCCAAGCACCTGCCATGTACCTGTCTCTGACTCGGTTCTAGTGGAAGTTTTGGCTGGCATTTGCTAAGTGCAGCCTGCTGCTGTAAAGTGAGAACTTGGCATTAGATTGCATTATCACAGTTAGTCCTCAGAATTGCCCTGTGGGGAGTTCGAGACCAGCCTGGGCAACATAGGGAGAACTTGTCTCTATAAACAATTTTAAAAATTAGCCGGGTGTGGTGGTGTTCACCTGTGGTCCTAGCTACTCGGGAGGCTGAGGTGGGAGGATCACTTGAGCCCAAGAGTTCCAGGCTACAGTGAGCCATGATTGTACCACTGCATAGCCTGAGCAACAGAGAGAAATATTGTTTGGAAAAAAAAGTTGTCCTGTAGGGCAGGTACTATCATCCTTCCCATTTTACAGAGATGGAAACTGAGCTTGGAAATACTTAGTGACTTGTCTAGCAAGGGCAAAGACTGCAACAAAGTCATGAAGAAATTAGAGAAAGCTGTAGGGTGATACAGAGTCAAAGGCACTGTCCAGGAGTGTCACTGCTGTGGGGGAAGTCTTTCTGAGGAAGGAGGGGCTTGAGCCAGGCCTGGGGTCAGAGTCTGAGAGGGAGAATGTGTGAAAACATTATGAACAGAGAAGTGACAAGAGCTGAGGTGCAGAGGTGGGAATGAGGAGGGAGGAAGGGAGGGAGAGAGACAGAGACAAAGGTTGATTAAGGCAGTAGGGTGAGAGAGTTGCCAGTGAGGGCTTCAGCTGCCTGGGACCATGGGACTGCCTGTGTTGTGAGCAGAAAGGAATGAGATTTACCGATAGGGGTCTTAGTTATTCTTAAGCCTGCTAAGGCGGTGCTATACGCAGCTTAATTTAATCTCAATCTGCATGATGAGTTAGGAGGAAGGACACCTGGCTTTCAGAAACCTCATGTAGTCTCACTCCACTTTTGGCCTTGTGAAAGGCTGCAAGAGTGTGTTGCAAGCTCAACTTCCACCCTGAGAAGAATTCAAGCAGGTTCTGCTGCCTGCAACCCTCCAGGTGCCAAAGACCATGCCCTGGGTGCACCTCCAGGTTGCAGAGGGTCTGTGACCATGATCCCCCAGCCCCCCATACCTGTGAAGACACCTGTATGAGGAGATTCCCTGGCAGGGCCCCTCTCCCTTCACCACAAGTGGAGAGAGCCTGTTAGTGTCATGCCAGCAGTTGTAAAAGGCCACCTCCAGGGTCCTGATCACTGTTTGCGACCAGCATCATTACATGCCACACACATCAAAATTAAACAAACATGAAAACTGGACGAAAAAGCATTCCACTGTTTTTTCATTATAAAGTTGGATATGGTTTTTCTATCTAGTCTGTCATTCTGAGAGATGGGAAAACTTAGAAGAATTTGTCCTGCAGTGAAAATGCTCATTCTTTTTTTTTTTTTTTTTGAAGTAGCAGTAAAAATTGTTAATAGTTACTCCAGCTGTCCTGAGGCAGCCCTGTGCACGAAGCCTCCTGTGTCCCTCTGTGTTGGCCCAGTGAACCCGGTCCACACCATGGAACCTCCCCTGTGGCTGGGCCAGGGCCCTCTGTGAAGAAGGGCAGGCTGGCCAAGGGCTGCAGACAAGTGCTTAAGTGTTTCTGGGAAAATGAAGATTGAAAGATGGCTGAGAACAAGTGCAGAGGAGAATTTTCCATTTTTGTTACGAACTCCTAGTTAGGACAAGTCTCAAGTCTTTTGGCAGGGCATTTCTTTCTTTCCTCTGATGTATCCCCACCCCATTTTTCTTTCTCTTAAGGACATGAGAAAAGTTAAATACAAACAAACAAAAAATAAATGGAAAAAAAAGTGAGATTTAAAAAGTCTTCATGTTAAGAATCCTTTAGCAACTATCAAACCTCAGTTAAATCCATGACAAAATGAGCTCATTCAAACCTGGCCAGCCTCCACCCTCCTGCTGTGCCCTGAGGTGCCAGCAGACCTCTTTATGGTCTGACTCTCCATGGCAGGAGCTTCCTGGCAGAGTGTGGGTCCCAGAGGAGGCCATGGACTAGAAACTGTATTTGTCAAAGTGTGGGCGCTCATCCACCTTCCTCTCACTCAGCTGGGAACCTGGTTAAAAACACTGATTTCCAAGCCCCTCCTCTACCTTCCGAACCAGAAACTGCATTTTTAAGCCATCTCACTCCTTCAACTCCTCCAGACCTCTGCTCAAATGTCTCCTTCTCCCGAGGTCTTCCCTGACCATACTATTTAAAAGAGCCAAGTGCGCCTGCCCTCTCTCACCCTCTTGTCTGACCCTGCCATATTCCTCTGCACTTCAGTGATTCTGATGCCCCCTCAATTTGATGGGATTTAGAGCCAGAAGATTGTTTAATCTCTGTGGGCCTCAATTTTCTCATTTATAAAATGGAGATAATATCTTCTTACTAGAATAGGAAGAAGTGCATGAAAATACACTCAAAGCCATGATAGGGAGGGACATGCAAATGACCACCGAAAAGAAAAACTGCCACTTTTCCTTGGATGTGTTCATCGCACATCTCATCTGGCTGGGATCCAGATCTTGATTCCCAGCCTTCAAGCAGTTCAGCCTCTTTGAGTTTCACTGCAATTCCCATAGAAATTTGAGCAGTCACGTTGGCCAGAGGTCTGGCTTTTCTCGCCCTGGATAAATAGCTGCACGTGGGCTCAGCACCGTTCTAGCTCCAGGTCTCCCCCTTCTTCAGGGAAGGGCTATCTGGCTGCTGTGCATCTGTATTACGTTCACTAAAGAATCTTCACGTTGTATTCTTGTGAATGGATGCCCAAGTGGGCCGTAAGCACTGAGCTCGGCTTCTCAGATGGCCAGGAGTGAGCACGAGAGTATTTCCTAACATTCTACCCACCCCAGGAGCTGCTAATTGGTCAGATTAAATTTGTTAACGACATTGATGAGCAACACCTAGCTCAGAAATCCAAGGCTTGTGAGTATCCCAAGCCTTCTATCAACACCAATTGGTGTGAGAATCACTTGCGGGGTGGCTAAAGTGTAGATTGCTAGGATGCACCCAGAGCGTGGAATTGGTAGGTCTAAGGTGGGCCCTCAGAATTTGCATTTTTAACAGAAGCCTCAGGTGATCCTGATGCAGTGGTGTCTGGAATCCACCGGGAGAAATGCAGCTCTCCGTGTGAAGGACTGCATGGTGCTGTGCTGAGGGTGTAAGTTGTTATTCACCCCTTGGTGAATTTCCTTGATGCCTCACGCTGTTGTCAGAACTGAACCCCACAAACCTGCTCCTCCTTAGTCTCCCTCTCTCAGAAACTGGCAGCTCCACCCTTTTAGTTTCCCACATCAGGACTGAACATCATCCCACATCCAATCCACCAGCAAACCCTCTCGGTTCCACCTTCAGAATATCCCAGACCTGGGCCCTTCTTATCTCCTGTACCAGCACTTCTTACCACCAAGGGACCAGCTCCTGTCTGATTTCCTGTAGTCGGAGCATGTTACTCTTCTGCTCAAAACCCTCTAGGGCTTCCCGTCTCAGATGAAAGCTCAAATCCTTCCTGTGATCTCTGAGACCCTGCATGAATGACCCAGGCTACCTCTTCTCTCACCATCCCTCCCACATGCCCACACACCCCTCCTGCCTGACACAGCACCGCACCTGCCCTCATCTGTGGGGTTCACTCCCTCACCTCCTCCTGGCCTCTGCTCGGTCAATTTCTCCTGAGGTCTTCCCTGACCATGCTATTTAAAAGAGCCATGTACACCTGCCCCCTCCTACCTTCTTGTCTTTCTCTGCTGTATTTCTTTGCATAGCTCTTACACATCCACCCCACTAAGTAATTTACTTGTTTATTGACTGCTGCTGGGGAGAGTGTAAGCTTCGGGATGTGAATTTTTGTCTCTTTTGCTCTCTGCCATGTCCCCAGTTTCTAGACTAGGGCCAGGTCTATAGTGAATGCTCAGTAAATATTTGTTGAATTAGTGAATGAATGAACAAAAATTGTTAGAAGCATTTACCTTTCACCTAACAAGCTGCCATTGTAAATGGTAAGTGTGCAAACCTGTGTGTGCACTTGGGTATGAAGGCAGGTGTGAAAGAGGGATTATAAATGGAGCCTTGCCTTCCCCCAGATTAGGGGCTGAATTCATCTTCTTTCCTTCATGTGGCTGTTATGAAGCTGGAAGAGAGAGTGTGTGTTCTTGGCTCAGTAAGTACCATCCTAAAAATACAATATTCCACAAAACTGTTTAAAAAGACTCCCAGGTTAGCTTAACAGTAACTAGTTAACCCATTGTAATTACAGTTTAAGTCTCATAATAGCCTTTCATGGGAGCCTGCTCATTGTTATAATTTTTCTATAATAATGTAGTACAGCTTCCAATCTATTTATAAACCTTTGCACAGTTGCACTTGTAAGTTGCTGGCTGCATCGCCCTGCCTCTTTTTACTTAGATAAAAGCTATGACTACACCTAGTTTAACTCTTCATATCTGTACTGTCCTCCATCTTCTCTCTCCTTGTTTCATAATTCAGCCTTAGAATAAGAATTGGGTTGCAGAATAAGGCTTCACAAAATAACTGAAATAAGATACAATCCGAGCCTGTTATTTCCTTAATTTGTGGGCAGAACAGCATGTAGAGTTTGGATTGATTTTTATCTGAATATTCTGAAAATGGCTGCTTTCTTTTTTTTTTTTTTTTTTTGAGATGGAGTCTCTCTCTGTTGCCCAGGCTGGAGTCAATGGCACGATCTCGGCTCACTGCAAGCTCCGCCTCCCAGATTCACGCCATTCTCCTGCCTCAGCCTCCCGAGTAGCTGGGACTACAGGCACCCACCACCATGCCTGGCTAATTTTTTGTATTTTTAGTAGAGACGGGGTTTCACCATGTTAGCCAGGATGGTCTCAATCTCCTGACCTCGTGATCCGCCTGCCTCGGCCTCCCAAAGTGCTGGGATTACAGGTGTGAGCCACTGTGCCCAGCCAAATGGCTGTTCTTTAGACCTGTAGCAGATTGCCTTTTTACTTGGTGTTCAGAAGTACATTAAGAAGAAATGCAACTTCTGGCAATGCAGGAGTGAGGAAGAGGTGCTCTACTTATTTTAGAGATGAGGAAGCTGAAAGACACAGTTTGCACAGTTTCCACAAAGCCCCCGAGGGAGGGCTGAGGTTGAGTCCTAGAGCTTGGCGCTTTCTGCAGCCCCTCATTCCTTGAGCTCTGGGAGAAAGTCCTGATGGCCCTTAAGCCATGAGCACACTCGTGAGTGTGTGAGTCCCTCCAGTAGCTGCTTCCTTACACTTAGTTGTGAATTTCTGAGCTGGAGAAACCTGAGATTTTGACACATCCAAGTTACATTCATTTCTTTTTACTCCGAATGTTTTTTTCCCTTTCTTAAACTAATAGTGATACAGTTTTCTTCACAGCCATCTATTTTACCATGATCCATCCTGGGTTTTATTTTTTTTCTGCCTTGAGTTTTATATCACTTTTCTGTTTAAGTTAAGCTTCTTCAAATAAAGTTGAGTCATGCCTAATTTTCTATTTTTATCAAACTGGAATTTCTTAGCCAAGTCATCAAGGCCCTATACTAAATCTTGAGTCATAACTTCGTTCCTACTGTGTTCTAATCAGATTTTCCACTTGAACCTACACTGTCTGTCCTGCCAACCCTCAGCTTGCTGCTTTCCCAAGGATCTGCAGGCAGCTCTCCAGTACTGTCCAAAAGTTAATGCCGCTGCTGGTACTCTCGTTTCTTACCTGTGCTGTTTTTCAACATGCTGTAATATTCATCTAGATAATCTTCCCTGCTTGCTTCTACCATTAAACCCAGTTTATAAAGTATGACTCGAATTATACTTGAAGTCTGTGCCGATTAACCCCAGACACGTGATCATCCCTAATCTAGTGCTCATGATCTCCGTACTTGGGTCCCACTGAAGGGGTCATGGAGAGTAGCAGTTAAAGATTCTCGAGTTAGATGTCCTAGGTTCAGATCCCACCTTTGCCACTCACTGCCTGTGCGACTTCAGGTGCTTTAGTCTACTGTGCCTCAGCTTTATCTGCAAACGGGTTAAAAAATTGTCCCTGGCCAGAGTGGTGGCTCATACCTGTAATCCCAGCATTTTGGGAGGCCTAGGTGGGAAGATCACTTGAGCCCAGGAGTTCAAGACTGAGACTAGCCTGGGCAACGCGGGGAGACCCCTCCCCCCAACCCACCCTACCAAAAAATAAAGTAGGCAGGTGTGATGCACGCTTGTGGCTGCGGCTACTCAAAAGGCTGAAATAGGAGGATCACTTGAGCCTGGGAAGTTGAGCTTGCAGTGAGCCGAGATTGCACCACTGCTCTCCAGCTTGGGTGACAGAGCAAAACCCTGTCTCAACAACAACAGCAACAAAAAAAGTCCCTGCTACCTAGGGTTGTTGTGCAAATTAAGAGTTGTTGGCTGGGCGGGGTGGCTCACCCCTGTAATCCCAGCACTTTGGGAGGCCGAGGCGGGTGGATCACAAGGTCAGGAGATCAAGACCATCCTGGCTAACATGGTGAAACCCCGTCTCTACTAAAAAATACAAAAAATTAGCCGGGTGTGGTGGTGGGCACCTGTAATCCCAGCTACTCGGGAGGCTGAGTCAGGAGAATGGCATGAACCCTGGAGGTGGAGCTTGCAGTGAGCTGAGATCGTGCCACTGCACTCCAGCCTGGGTGACAGAGTGAGACTCCGTCTCAAAAAAAAAAAAAAAAAAGTTGTTAAACGTAAAGCTTGTATATGTTAAGCTCTATTTAAGTGTTAACTTTGTTATATTTTTATTTGTTGATGGAGGTCTTTATCCTGGTGACATTGTTACCTATAATGCTATGTCTCATTAGTTCCTTTGCTTTCTGTTCTCCTTGGGAATACTGGGTAAAGATTGATCTTTGGATTTCTTCCTCCTCTCCTGTCTCCTCCTTTCCAGATGGACCTAGAACACAACTACCACTTGGCTTTTCCTAAGAGTAGGGTGGGTGTCCTCCTTCATGCCAGCATCAGTGTCTCACACTAGAATTCCATGCCATCCCTGCTCAACAGCATGCTCCCGGAGTCTCCAGCCAACTCCACCTCCTGGGGATGTGGAGGCAGAGGTGTGTGCAGCCACTTGGCTTCCTGGTGGCCATGCTTGGGATTGGCATATTCCCTAGTGCCCTGGAGAAAGCACCCTCCTGTCCATCCACAACCCCCACCACACCCTACCTCCTTGGCTATTTCCTTTATGAACTATGGCATTTGCTCCAGTTTCCCCATTTCTTTGCAGCACAGATGGCCTTCTTCTTTTCATGGGCAGAATAAGTAGGAAATGGAAGAAACAGCTGCCAGAGCACTGAGGTTATCCTAGTTCTCCATAATTTCTTGGAATATCTCTGAGTGGAGCCCAAGCTGTCTGCTATTGCGTGGAAATCATGCCTGTACCATATCCATCATAGTTAAACCCTGCCAAGGGCATAGGGCATTTTAATAGCTTGAATCCCTGTTGCTTTGCCCTCCTCTGTCCCCTTCTCCCCATGCCCTTTCTTTGAGGTAGGTGCGTGTGTTAAGACCCTTCCCTCAAAACAATCTTGGTAGTGAGACCAGCTATTATCTTTTTTAAGTTCAGTGTTACCTAAAAGAAGGATGGTTAGACATAAGACATTTGTTAGCTTCTCTATTATGTCTTCCTCTCAGGATGTGTTTAGGTTGAACCATATAAAAGTGCTGATATTTAGCCCTTTTGACCCACAAAAATAGTGGTTTCATGAAGTTCAACCTAACATGTACTTACTGGTTTGCTTTCATTTGACTGCACTCAAACCCACGGGTGCAGCCTCATCTTAGTTCACCAACTCTGCAAGGAGACCCAGCCGGGAGCAGTAAGCAATTCTTCTTGCCAGCAGACAAAGCAGGTTAATTCCCTTGGGTTGAATGTTATGCCAGTCTCTTAAACATCAAAAACTGTTTGTTATGATCTAAACTGCTTCTATGGAGCAGATGCTGTGTCCCTGATGCAGCAATGACATTGGAATCATTTAGTCCTTTTAAGGCAAGTTTGTTTTATTTTTCAGTCTTCACATATAATGCTGCCAACAAGGAAACCTGTGAACACAACCACAGACAATGCTCCCGGCATGCCTTCTGCACGGACTATGCCACTGGCTTCTGCTGCCACTGCCAATCCAAGTTTTATGGAAATGGGAAGCACTGTCTGCCTGAAGGTAATTGACTGGGGCTGGGAACTCCTGTGTGTCTATTCCTGCTGCTTACCTGTCTCCAGCTACCACTGTGAGCCCTGCTTTATGGAACAAACATCTCCACTACTTAAATCAGAGTGCTATCAACTTGCAGGTGCTCAATAAATGTTTGAGGAATCAACTGGTTTGGGCTGATTCCCAATTTGAGGATTATCCAGAAATGCTTCCTTCTGCCAGCTCATTAGAGCCAAAGTGTAGTGGAGAGAAGGAGGAGGGGAGAAAACAGACTGGAGGCAGGACTGTTTCATAGATGGATAATTGGTTGGTTAGGAAATCATTAAAGCGACTTGCTAAAGAGTGAGTTTTGGAAGTTGTCAATGGAATAATTATACCTGTGTGCACCCATCTCTAGCCAGCATGATGCCCAAGCCTAACTGGATTTGCTGTCTTTTAGGGGCACCTCACCGAGTGAATGGGAAAGTGAGTGGCCACCTCCACGTGGGCCATACACCCGTGCACTTCACTGACGTGGACCTGCATGCTTATATCGTGGGCAATGATGGCAGAGCCTACACGGCCATCAGCCACATCCCACAGCCAGCAGCCCAGGCCCTCCTCCCCCTCACACCAATTGGAGGCCTTTTTGGCTGGCTCTTTGCTTTAGAAAAACCTGGCTCTGAGAACGGCTTCAGCCTCGCAGGTGAGTAGGGCCTCTGAGAAGGCCAGTAGTCAGCGTTGCTTTGGCAGTGGTGCTCCTTGGGGCAGTGTGTTTAGGCCTTTACACAGTGACAGAGGAATCACTTGTTTAATATACTAGAGCCACATGTGTGTAGTTTTCTGGCCAGAGGTTGTTGGGAATGGTTTGACCTCACATCACTGATTTTTGAAAGGCAGTGATTTCATCTAAATATTCTCCCAGCTGTTCTGAGAAACAGGATGATTCCATTTAGAACATTCGTGTTCTCTTACCCCAATTTGTTGAAGCATATTTGTCAGGCTTTTTAAATTATGCACAGATCTGTCAAATGCAAAAATGGTACTTGGGGCACCTGGGGATGATTTTACTTCATGGGGAAGGGGTGCCCTTCTCCTCCCAGCTCCACAACCTATAATAGTATAGGCCAGTGCACCCCAGACTTGAACCTGCACACACATCACTTGGAGGTGTTGTCAAAATGTAAATTCTGGTTCAGCAGGCCTGGGGTGGGGTCTGTGATTTTGCTTTTCTACCAAGCTCCTAGGAGGTGAGGTACCAGTGTTGCTGGAAAGGCCACCTGTTGACAACAAGGGTTTAGACGATACTTTTTGGATTCTCACCTTCCCACCTGAAAACTTGTTTCCTAGAGGTTTGATCTTTATTGCATGAGAAATAGTTTTGTGAGAAGTTCTTCCTCCATCTTTAACTGCAGAGCTCAGTAGCTGTTAATAGGTTCCTGCCTTTAATCAAAATTTGAATAAAGCCCTTGGGTCAAAAGTAGATAAAATATGGCACACCTGGTTAAATCTGTATTTCAGATAAACAATTTTCTAGTATCAGTATTACCCACATATTGCATGAGACATACTTATCTGAAATTCAAACAAAAAACCCTGAATGTCCTAGGTGGTAGTTTTTTGTTTTTTGGTTTTTTTGGTTAGGCTTATTTGTTTGTTTGTTTGTTTGTTAAGTCTAGCAACCTTAGAGAAAAGTCAAGGACGTTCCCAAGAGTATTTCTCACAGAATACAAGCTTGTTCAAAGAGAAGCTGGGTGAGGTAAGGCAGGATGAAACCGTATTCTTCAATGGAAAAGTTTGGGAACTTATGGAATCAACAGCTGATAGTGCTTACTCTCAGATATCAAATAATCTCCCTAGGCACGGTCTCCAACAGCAGTAGAAATTGGGAGGGGGCAGTATGTACTGGTAACTGTTTAAGCAAGACCTCTTTTCATCCCTGTGCTGAATGTTTGTCATCTCCAGGTGCTGCCTTTACCCATGACATGGAAGTTACGTTCTACCCGGGAGAGGAGAGGGTTCATATCACTCAAACTGCTGAAGGACTTGACCCAGAAAACTATCTGAGCATTAAGACCAACATTCAAGGCCAGGTGCCTTATGTCCCAGCAAATTTCACAGCCCACATCTCTCCCTACAAGGAGCTGTACCACTACTCGGACTCCAGTATGTATAACCAGTCTTCACATCTGTAAAATGGGGATTATGCCCATCTCACAAGATAGATACAAGCCTTAAATGACTTACATGGCATGTCCTTAGAACAGTGCGTGGAATATAAAATGAGCCCTATTATGTTATTACTCTTATTGTTACCATGAAATATATCGTGTAAGTGAGCAGAATGGCTGCTATACACAAGAATATCTATATCCCTACCTAGTATTTTCAAATAATAAAATCAATAGCAACACTGTCCATGGGGTGGGTAGGGATGGTATAATTATATACAGTTTTTAACCATCCTACTTTCTGAAACATGGAAAAATAGTGATTATTGGAATGTATATTTATCTCAACCTTGTTTCAGCTGATGAGTTCAGGCTGCTTTAAAAAAAAAAAAAATCACAGAGGCCAGGTGCAATGGCTCATGCCTGTAATCCCACCACTTTGGGAGGCCGAGGTGTGTGGATCACCTGAGGTCAGGAGTTCGAGACCAGCCTGGCCAACATGGTGAAAACCTGTTTCTACTAAAAATACAAAAATTAGCAGGGCATGGTGGCATGCTCCTGTGATCCCAGCTACTTGGGAGGCTGGGGCAGGAGAATCATCTGAACCTGGGAAGTGGAGGTTGCAGTGAGTCGAGGTTGCGCCATTGTACTCCAGCCTGGGCGACAGAGCAAGACTTCATCTCAAAAACAAAACCAAAAAACACAGATGCTATAATTTTTTATAAAACTAATGCTAGATTTGGAGTCAAAAGGATAAGAGCTTATATCCTGGATTTGCCATTTAATATCTGTAGGGAAAGGCCTCTTAATATCTGAGAATGTATTTTCTCATCTTTAGCATGGAACTAAAAATGATTTTTCTGTATTATGTGGTCAATGTGTGCAAAGCGTGATGTGTTCTGTGAAAATACTTCCTGCGTGCAGGATGCTGCCTCCATCACAATTGCTGTTGTGCAGCACAGCAACCCGGATTGAGTTGTGCCTTTCCTCTGACCCCTGCTGCTCCTATGCTGAGAGCTGGCAGCCTGGCAGGAGATGTAGGGAAGACAAGGGGAAGCAGAGACCTGGGCTGTGAACAAAATGGTCAGTGTCCGGATCACTGACCTGAGCTTGACTCCTAGACTCAGATGTTGAGAGACAACCCTTTCCTTTCTCTGGAATCCTTCAGATTTACTGAAGTGCAAGGTGTTGGAAGTTGTCACTTCTGTGAAATGTAGAGGATGGATTGGTTTAAAATTTAGGGTGTAGAGTCAAACCAATGTGAGTTTCAGTTCCAGCTCTACCATGTAGCAGCATTGCATCTTAGGCTGCTTAAACTTTGTGAGCCTCTGATCACATGATTTAGTGCCCACCTCACCAGGCTGTTGTGAGGAATAAATGAGGCAGTATGTATAGAGCACTGTTGGCATGGCTGGCACTTAGTAACACTTATTCTTTGTGTATAATAACATGGACAATTGTAATGCCTTCTCCCTCTCAGCACTGTGACTTTGCATCCACTCAGGTTTTTGGGATTTCCTTGCAAATTTTTTCATATAAACTCAGGAAGTTCCCAAGGGAACACGCTCCAAGAATTAGATGAAAAACTCTGCAGAAAAATCCACCTCACATGAAAATCTCTGTATTTAATATTTTTAAAAAATTACCAATGTGTTTATTGCAGCTGTGACCTCTACAAGTTCCAGAGACTACTCTCTGACTTTTGGTGCAGTCAACCAAACATGGTCCTACCGCATCCACCAGAACATCACTTACCAGGTGTGCAGGCACGCCCCCAGACGCCCGTCCTTCCCCACCACCCAGCAGCTGAACGTGGACCGGGTCTTTGCCTTGTATAATGATGAAGAAAGAGTGCTTAGATTTGCTGTGACCAATCAAATTGGCCCAGTCAAAGGTAAGGTTTCCTTTTTTGTTTTTGGGTAAAAATGACATCCTTTTAAGTAGAGTTAGAATGATTCACAGAGGTTAACTAAGGGTTACCTAGTTGCCAGGCTGTGTTACATGCTAGGTATAAGGATGAATAGAGCAGATCCTTGCCCTTGAGTTGGAAACAGTGGCAGAAAAGAGTTTTAGGGCAGGGAACAGTGTCCCTGCCAAAGTCAGGAAATAGAGCATGGTATGTGAAGCTGGTTTACAGCAATACGCAACTGTGTGTGCCAGTCAGGAATATATCTGTGAACAAGGCAGACTGGAATTAGGGGGGAGAGCGATGCTGACAGGTATTTGTTACAAGTGTGATCAGAGCAGGCACTGTGAGTCTAGTTTGAAGATTCAGGAAAGATGTCCCCAAGAAAGTGACATTTTAGCTAAAAACAGATGAGAAGAATTTCATCCAAAACTAAGGTGGAGCAAAGAGCTAGTATCCGGAAAAACAAAACATCATAGAACTTGATGTATAACCTCCCCCTCCATGATCCCCAGAACATTATACTTAATGGTGAAAGACTGCATGCTTTTCCCTGAAGCTTAGGAACAAGACAAGGATGTCTGCTCTTGCCACTTTTATTCAATTCAGTACTAGAAGTTCTAGCCAGGGTGATTAGGCAAGAACACAAAGTAAAAGCCATCTAAATTGGAAAAGGACAAAGTAAAATTAGTCTCAGATGACATTTTATGTAGAAAATCTCAGGAATTTCACTAAAAAACTATTAGAACTAAAGAACAAGTTCTCAATGTTATAGGATATGCAAGATCAGTACACCAAATTGTATTTCTCTATAGTAGCAATGAGCAAACTGAAGATTAAGAAATTGTTTCAAAGAGAGATAAATTTTTAAAAAGAAGTGCAGTACTTGTACATTGCATCCCACAAAACATTTTTGGAAAAAAATTTAAGACCCAGTTAAACGGGAAGATGTTCCACATTCATGGATTGGAAGACTTAATACTGTTAAAATGTGAATACTTCCCAAATTGATCTATTAATTCAACATAATCCCTATCAGAATCTCAGCTGGCTCTTTGCAGAAATTGGCAAGCTGATTCTAGAATTTATATGGAAATTCAAAGAACACAGAATAGCCAAAACAATCTTGGAAAAGAAGCATAAAGTCAGACTCATTTCTCAAACTTGAAATCTAGAGTAATCAAGACAGTGTGGTCCTGGTGTAAGGAGACACGTAAAGATCAAAGGAATAGAAGTGGGAACCCAGAAATACTCACATTAAAAGTCAATTGCTTTTTCAACAACAGTGCCAAAACAATTCAATGGAGAAAGAATAGTCTTTTAAACTATTGTTAACTATGGTGCTGGGACCACTGAGTGACCACATACGAAAGAATGAAGTTGGACCTTTTACCTCACAGCATATCCAACTCAAAATGGGCCAACAGACCTAAGTGTAAAAGTTAAAACTTTTAGAAGAAAACATACGGGTAAATTTTTGTGACTTTGAATTTGGTAATGGTTTCTTAGGTATGACACTAAAAGCACAAGCAACAGCAAAATAAAGTGGGTGTCATCAAAATTTTAAAAGTTTGTGCTTCAGAGGACATTATTTAACAAAGTGAAAACACAACCCATAGAATGGGAGACAGTATTTTAAATCATGTATTTAATCAGAGATTTGTTCTAGAGTATACGAAGTACTCTTATGACTCAATAAAACAAGCTAACTAAAAGATGGGCAAAGGATCTGCAATGACCTCTCTCCAAAAAGATATACAGATACCCAATGGGCATGTGTAAAGATCCTCAGCATCATTAGTCATCAGGGAAATGCAAATCCAAACCACAATGAGATACTACTTTATATCATGTGGTTGAGTATAATCAAAAAACGGGTAATAACAAGTGTTGGCGAGAATGTGGAAAATTCGGAACCCTCATACATTGCTGGTGTGATTATAAAATGATGTGGCTACTGTGAAAAACAAAATAGTGGTTTCTCAAAGTGAAACACAAAGTTACCATTTAATGGAGCAATTCTACTCCTCCCTATATACCCAAAAGAAATGAAAACATAGATCCCCACAAAAACTTATTCGTGTGTATTCATAGTGGCATTATTCATAATAGCCAAAAGGTGGAAGCAGCATACATGTCCATCAGTTGATGAATGGACACCAAAAAATATATTCATATACTGGAATATTATTCAACCATAAAAAGGAATGAAGTACGGATACATGCCACAACATGGATGAACTCTGAAAACCTTAAGTGAAGGTAGCCAGTGACAAAGGACAGCATACTGAATGGTTACAATTATGTGAAATATCCAAAATAGGCAAATCCACATACATAGAAAGCATATTCATGGTTGCCCAGGGCTAAGAGATAATGACTGAATAGGGAGTTAATAGCTAAAGGGCACACGGTTAATTTTGGGGGTGATGAAAATGTTCTGAAATTGATTGTGGTGACGGTTGTATAACACTGAATATACTAAATTGTTTAATTATGTACTTTAAATTGATTAATTGTACGGTATGTGAATTACATCTCAACTGAAGGCCAGGCATGGTGGCTTATGCCTGTAATCCCAGCACTTTGGGAGGCTGAGGTGGGTGGATCACCTGAGGTCAGGAGTTCAAGACCAGCCTGGCCAACATGGCACAACCCTGTCTCTACAAAACAAAACAAATATATACAAAAAAATTTAGCCAGGTGTGGTGGCGTGTGTCTGTAGTCCCAGCTACTCAGGAGGCTGAAACAGGAGAACTGATTGAACCCAGGAGGCGGAGGTTGCAGTGAGCCGAGATTGTGCCACTGCATTCCAGCCTGTGCAACAGAGTGAGACTGTCTCAAAAAATAAAAATAAAAATAAATTGAAGCAAACAGTAGTAGAAACAAAACTCTAAAACCATTCTCATCAGGCACAGTGGCTTACACCTGTAATCCCAGCTACTCTGGAGGCTGAGGTGGGAGGATCACCTGAGCCCAGGGGTTTGAGACCAGTGTTGGCCACATAACAAGACCCCGTCTCAAAATAAGCAGTGGTTCTCAAATTTCAATGGCCATTAGCCTCACTTGTGAAGACTGATTTTAAAATGTTTTAGGCATATCATGTCACAGAAAGACATGCAGGAAACTTAAAAGCATGTTACTCTGTGAAAGCAGCTAGTCTGAAAAGGCTACATACAGAATCATTCTAACTGTGACATTCTGGAAAAGGTTACACTATAGAGACAGTAAAAAGATCCGTGGTTGCCAGTGGTTCAGGAGGAAGAAGGAGAAGGATGCATAGTTGGAACATGGGATTTTTAGGGCAGTGAAACTATTCTGTATGATACTGTAATGTTGGATATAGGCCATTATGCGTTTGTCAGTCTATAGAACTGTCCAACACCAAGAGTAAGACCTACTGCAGACTATGGGCATTAGTTAATAATGTGTCAGTATTGATTGGGGATAACAAATGCACCACACTAATGCACAATGTTAATAATAGGGGAAACTGCACATTTTGGGTGGAGGGATATGGGGGCTCTGTACTTTCTGCTCCATTTTTCTCTAAATGTAAAACCATCCTAAAAAGCAAGGTCTTGATTATTAAAAAATGTTTCAAGCAAGCCAGAGGGAACTCTACAGATCAGAAGTGGCTTTGTCAGATCAAGGGAACATTTTAATTCTGAAAACCAGGTCATGTTTTCCTCTAGAATGTAAGAGCCACACCAGGAGAAAAAAACCATCTTCCTCATTCAGCCACTGTGTTGAAACTGTTGAGCCCAGAGTTAGCTCCTCAGCGAGGTGAATCTGTAAGTGATACGCGGTTCTGTGCTTTGTTACTAGAGCTGAGGGCTCCTTAAGCCTCAGCAGGCTCAATGAAGAAGTGTTGCTTCAGCAATATGACAAGATTAAGGTACAAGGACTAGATGCTTTTCTAGGATGCGAAAGTGACTTGTAATGAGAATCCTGAGGTGGTTTGGTTGATTGGTTTTAAGAAACTTGGTTGGGAATGTAGGCATTGGGTGCCCAGAGATTGGATTGTAAGGTAGCAAATGAACACATGAAAATGTGAGTTGATTTTAGAGGAACATGTAAATTAGAAAGGGAAAGATTGCTGCAGTAGATTTCTCAAAGAGAGATTTAAACCTACTGAGGAGAATGGTCTTTACCTTTAAACGTCCAGGTCAGCCCTGTGTTGGGTGTAGGCATCTGATCTGTAAAAGCAACTGTTCATGAAATAATCTCCCAGGCTATGGAGTCCCCTTCAGATTCTGGAACCATTTAGGAAAAAGATGTGTCTCTGGGTATATTTTTCCTAGAGACATACCAAATGAGAGTAAGAAAGGATCAGAGAAAGCAAACTGGCAGGTACGAAGTTGCTTGTTTTCTTTAGAATTTTATGATTTTCCCTCCCACCCCAGTCAAATAATAATATCAAAGGATGGTTTACTTGGTGCCAAGTACTGTTCTATGTACCTTACATGAATTAACTCATTTAACCTCCACAATGACCACTACCCAATGGTGGGATGGGGGTGGGATTATTTCTTATCCCATTTTACAGATGATGAGACTGAGGTATGGAAATGAAATAACTTGCCTGGTCATAGTAAGTGGTGAGCTGGGACTCAAACTCGGGCACTAGCTCCAGTACGCACACCCTTACCCCTCATGGCTCTGCTGTTCCACATTGGCCTCATGACTGCCTCATAATTTAGACCAAACTTTGAAAGAGGCAATGTGTGTCTTTTAAACCCTTTGTGTTTGAACCCTACTTCATACACCCACAGCAGTACTGTTCATTCTATCTGAATAGGAGGGAAAAAAAGAAAAACGACAAAAAAGAAACACCCAAAAGTTTTTTCTTTCCCCTCTTGCTACATAGCAGTATCTTCCTAAGAACTGCTCACTTTTTCCAGAGGGAACGATCATCTGGTTGGAATTCATGTGAAACAGCGCAGCTGTCCACACCTGATGTGGGTGTGGTGCGATTTCCCAGAGCGAGGATGCAGAACTGGGGTGTCTTTCCCAGTGAGTAATCGGAGCCTCTGTCCCTCGTTGACTTCTCAACCAGCAGTGCCACCCCCCACCAATTGTTTGAGCTTTAAGCTTTAAGTGTGAGTTAGCTGTTTGTTGTTGTTGTTGGTTGGTTGGTTGTTTTGTGGGGTCATAAAACACGATCCAAAAATGCTTCCTGTCCTTCCACTTCAAGGGTCCTTTTGGCGAGTTGAGGAGGCTCTGGGCAGAGGGCTGTGCAGTGAAGCTGAAGGGACTGTTCCTTTAAGGAAAACCGCTCTTCCCCTTGATTAAATGAGTAAATTAGTTCCAGATCCTTTGTTGGAGAGTCAAGCAGTTTAAGAGGGTGAGGGTGAAATAGAAAATGTCTTAAGAAGGATACTGCTGTTCTTTACTTACTATAATAGGAGAAAAGCTTACAAGTCATAGAGAATGAATCGTGAAATGGTTTTAGAAATGTATTTTAAAAATGTTTTGGGAAGCCAAGTTCAGTGAATGGGGCCCCGTGCTCAGAAGAGCTCCATGCTTGGTTTAACGCTTTGCTTTGAACCATGGGCTCCACATTTTCATTTTGCACTGGGGATTGCAAATTATGGATCTAAACCTGTCAGTGACATACATTTTAAATCAGTATTGAGTAATTAGGGACACTTTCTTCTCAATTTTAGGTAGGATAATATATCCTGTCCAAGTTTGCAAGTCAACTTTTGAGCTGAGTTTTTTTTGTTTTTTTTTTTTTTCTTTTAATGCCTAGCAGGGTGGTAAGCTCTTGAGGTCCATGTGAACACACTAATCTTTGCTGGAATGTGCCATGGTGAAATTTTGATGCTGGAAAGTACTGAATAAGAAGGCTAAGCATTAGTATTTATAAATCAAAACATGTTGACCATTTACTTCCTGCTTTGGTGGGGTATGCCAGGCATTTTGTACAGAATCTTCCTAAAATGGAGAAAGAATGATGGGGGATGATCACGTTCTTGTCTTACATTGGGTCCTAATGGATGAGGACATGACCTTGTCCTTAGTTATAACCTATTGAGGACTGACTCAGGAACCTGGTCTAGGCTCAAGTTAACTCAGCAACCACAACCCCAGTGCGGTGCCTCCTTTCTGTCAGCTAAGAGATCCAGAAGAATGGACTCCCAAGGATGTCTGCATGCTTCAGGGAGCTAGGCTTATGCTGACATAGTTCATCAGGTTTAAAAAGTGCTGGAATTATTTATTGGTCCTTTGTTTTGGCAAATATTCTGTTACTGTGGCCAACAACGTTGTGGTGAACTGAAGATAAACCCATAGCCCTCCTTATTTTCAGCCAATAATACGGGAATCAATAATACGGGAATATTCCACTACAAGAACACACTGTAGTGTTTCTTATAAAGTGGGATGGAAAGAGTTTACCAGAAAACAAGGCTGTCTCAGTCAAGGCATCCCAGCTCACAGCAGGCTAAGAGAGGGCACTGGAAGAGCCGTAACATGGGCAGTAGGGCAGGCACTGGGGAGAATGCCAGACGCCCTGAAGGACTTGGGAGTTGAGTCCAGTCTGTGAGGTCAGCTGCAGCAGTCAGCACTTGGGATCTAGATTAGGAGTCACTTTGGGCAAGTCTCCCCCCATAGCAGTGGGGTTGTGGTTGCCGAGTTAACTTGAGAGTATAGACCAGGTTCCTGAGTCAGCATCCGTTACAATGGATAACAACAGGGTCATGTCCTCATTGAAGGCTCAGTATAAGACAAGAACCTGATTCTCTCCTGTTGTTATTTCTCCATTTTAATAGAAGATTCTATTAAAAAGTGGGGTGGGAGACATGGGTCAGAAAGAGTGAAATGATAGAGAATCCAGGAGGAGGTGGTAAAATGGGTGGTACTGCCAGTGTCTGCCTACAGATGCCATGATGCTGGTGTCTGTGGGCAGTGAGAACTGGCGAGCAGGATGGGACTCAAAGGATGCTAAGCTGGCTATCAAGACAGGGCTTCAGGCACAGAAGTATGAGGCAGAAGCCTGAGTTATTACAACTTAGATGGAGCCCCCTTCGTAGCAGAGATGGCTCAATGTAGAACCTGACAGGCTTAGCTGGGGCTCTGGAAATCTTTTGAGTCTAAGATAAGAGTTAATTCTAGGGGCTGAAATTGAGCTAGAACCTCAAACAATGATGAACAGTGGCCCCACTGAGAAGGCAGAAGGAGTGCAGTCAGTAGAAACTGGTTAGACCTGCCAATGGGGAATTGCCTTTCAAATATGTTCTGTTGGGTTTTCTTAATTTTCTTTAGCAAGATTGGCAGATGTACATATTCCTATTTCCATTTTACATGACAGACTCAGAAGTACACAGAAGTGCCAGAGTTGATAGATTCATTCTACCTGAGCATCTGACACTCCTTCCAATACCTCTGTGCCACTGGCTTAGACTAGATAACTTCATGAAGTTCCTTCAGTGAGGGTTGCAGCAAAGCAGTGGAAAGCATGGGCTATGGAACCAGACTGCTAGACTTTTATTCCAGCTCCATCCACCTCTTCTGACTGTAACCCTGGGCAGGTTATTTGGTCTCTCTGTGATGCAGCAAAAGTGGAAATAGTATTTTCCTCACCATGTAGTTAGAAGGATGTGATCAGGCATCCTCCTATCTGTTTAGAACAGTGCCTCACACATAAATGCTCAATGAGCATTGACTATTATGTAGAAATAAATATATATTTTTTAAGACATGGTCCTGTTCTGTCACCTAGGCTGGAGTGCAGTGGCACAATCATGGCTCACTGCAAGCTTAAGCTCCTGGGCTCAAGTCATCCTCCCGCCTCACCCTCTGGAGTAGCTGGGACTACAAGCATGGGCCACCATGCTCAGCTAAATTTCTTTCTTTTCTTTCTCTTTTCTTTTCTTTTCTTTTCTTTCTTTCTTTCTTTCTTTCTTTGAGATAAGGTCTTGGCATATTGCCCAGGCTAGTCTTGAACTCCTGGCTTCAAACTGTCCTCCTACCTCAGCCTCCCAAAGTGCTGGGATTACAGGCATGAGCCACCATGCTCAACCAAAATAGATTTCTCTAGGGAAGGTTTCAGTCGTTAAGTAATCGCTACCTAGTGAGTAGATGGATCCTTGGTAAGGCTACTCCTGAAGAGTAAATACTGGGAAAGTCAATCCTGTTTAGCCTTAGGAATCTTTAAAAAGCAAGATTTTTTAAATTAATTGGATTTACCCATAAAAATTGGGAATTTTAGTAAGAGATCAACAGATTTAGAACCAGGAAGTTGTAGTCTGAGTCTTTGCTGTGCCACTTCCTGACTTTGTGAGCTTGGGCAATTTTTCCCACGTCTCACTCGATTTCCTTATCTGTGAAAATTACACATAATGGGGACAACAACTCACCACATAGAATTATCCCAAGAATCACAGGAAATAATAGAGCAAAAGCACTTTTAAACAGATGTGTTCGGCATTTTTATTCTCTGGATGCAAACCTACTGAAAGCAAGTAAAGGTACTAGTTGTCTGTAGGGTAGGCAATAGGAAGCCATGCTGGAGTTTAAAACTGCAGTGCAGAAAATCCACCCTAGCTTCAGATATGGATAATTTAGTAAGGTCTCCAGATGTGTCACAAAACACAGACATGCAGTCAGTTCCGAGGACTCCTCTATCTCCATCTGTGACATTCTCTTACCAACTGCCAGATTGTGCTTTTATTTCCCCTCTACTCATGCAGAGGATTCAGACCCCACTCCGGTGAATCCTTGCTATGATGGGAGCCATATGTGTGACACAACAGCACGGTGCCATCCAGGGACAGGTGTAGATTACACCTGTGAGTGCGCATCTGGGTACCAGGGAGATGGACGGAACTGTGTGGGTAAGAGCCATGTTCTCGTGTCTCCTTGTAGCCCTTGTTTTTCCTCTGCCCTCCCCAGCATTATGTCTGTAGAAGACAAGTATCTGTCACCTTTACAACCTCCATTGTCAATGATTTTAGCAGCTGTTAATCTGAATATAGTTATTTAAAAATTAAAGCATAGCTGTTTAGGTTTGAAAAGATGGTTTGGAGTGGAGTGGATTTTGCACTGGGGCTGTGAAAAGAAAACATCTGTTGCAATTCCTGGATGTTTTAAGTTTTGTAATTTTGAGCTTGTAATAAGTAGTTCTTAGACTTACTAAAAAGTACATTTTCTGATTTTCTTTAAATTTTAGACAGACATTGTGTGTCTTATATCCCCAAAAGGCAACGGTAGAAATTTCTTGATAGTAAAAAATATTGTTGGTTTTCTTCCAAGTATCCATTCTTTTTAAAACAGTTAAAGAATTCTTAGAATATTCACTTAAAAATTTATCTTCCTGTGGTGTTTACTGAATGGCATGAAATTTTTACTATTTCTGATTATCTGCAACATGCATTCATATCTGATTTTTAAAAATTCTATATCTGCCAACCATTTGTCCCATTGAAGCATCATACTGATGAGAAAACATTGAGTTTTTAGACCCTCCACTTCTGGGACGCTTGAATTAAGCACAATTTTTCTCTTCTCATTTCTTCTTAGATGAAAATGAATGTGCAACTGGCTTTCATCGCTGTGGCCCCAACTCTGTATGTATCAACTTGCCTGGAAGCTACAGGTGTGAGTGCCGGAGTGGTTATGAATTTGCAGATGACCGGCATACTTGCGTCTGTGAGTTCCAAAATCATTTTCCTGTGTGGCCAAAATGGTGCTCTTTAATCTTGCTCTTTAATCTATGAATGTTTTGACTTCTGCTATTCAGAGGCTCTGCTATATGGTTTTCTTAAGAAGACAGTTTACATCAAAATAACCTAAAGCTGGCTGGACGTGGTGGCTCACGCCTGTAATCCCAGCGCTTTGGAAGGCTGAGGCAGGTGGATCTCTTGAGTTCAGAAGTTCGAGACCAGCCTGGGCAACATAGCAAAACCCCGTCTCTACAAACAATACAAAATATTAGCCAGGTGTGGTGGCACATGCCTGTAGTCCCAGCTACTCAGGAGGCTGAGACAGGAGGATTGCTTGAGCGCAGGAGGCAGAGGTTGCAGTGAACTGACAGCATGCTAGTGCATTCCAGCCTAGGTAATAGAGTGAGACTCTGTCTCAAAAAAACAAACAAAAAAAGCCCAAAATCTCTCAAAGCTATGGCTCAGTTTCAGCCCTGTTTATTTTCACTGATTTTCCCTAAATAGATATTTTTGGTGTTGAGTTATTGAAGGATGCCCACCTCAGTTGGGATTTCTGGCCCAGTCATGTAACAAGATGATGAACCTCACTAGTAAACACCTCCAGCTCTTTAGATAGAGCCTAAAGTATTTTTCAAATTAGAAGAGATGGATTTATAATTCACTGATGCATGTCCTACTTGACTGGCTAAAGATCTCCTTCTGTAACAAATTATCCCTTCTATATTTCCAAAAAATACTACAGACCTAAAAATGGATCAAAAGAACTATCCCAATTCATCCCATTGATAAAGATGGATGAGAGTAAAGAAAATGCACTCTTTAGCCAGGCGTGGTGGCTCACGCCTGTAATCCCAGCTACTCAGGAGGCTGAGGCAGGAGAATCACTTGAACCAGGGAGTTGGAGGTTGCAGTGAGCCGAGATTACGCCACTGTACTCCAGCCTGGCAAAAGAGTGACACTCCATCTCAAAAAACAAAAAAAAAAAAAAAAAAAAGAAAAAAGAAAATGCACTCTTTAATTCAGTGAGATAAGGGTAGAAGTGATAGGAGAAACTGTGTGTGTGTGTGTGTGCGTGTGTGTGTGTGTGTGTGTGTGTGTGTGTAGCAATTGCTCTGGAGTGTTATAAACTTAAGTGAGGACTGCTTAGGTGATGGGTTTTTGTGCTTAGTATTTTAACCACAAATTCATACCAGTACTTGAACTTTAATAGCATACAAACCATCTAGGAATCTTGTTAAAATCCAGATTCTGAATCACTGGACCTTGGGTAGGGTCTGAGAACCTGCATTCCCTGGTCTGTTGCTGTTGGTCTGTGGATCATGCCGTGAGGAGCGAGGCTCACCCTTTGCAGGCCTAAACTCTGGATGCCCTTGTCTTCTTCTCTTTTCAGTGATCACCCCACCTGCCAACCCCTGTGAGGACGGCAGTCATACCTGTGCTCCTGCTGGGCAGGCCCGGTGTGTTCACCATGGAGGCAGCATGTTCAGCTGTGCCTGCCTGCCTGGTTATGCTGGCGATGGGCACCAGTGCACTGGTGAGTAACTGCGGGTCAGCCTCAATGACTGGAAAGTTGCTTTGGATGCACATCCCCACATAGATGGAGCTCTCCTAGAAAAGACAAAGGACTTCCTTTGACTCTAACAGCCCTGTGGCTGCCAAAATAGTGAGAAAAAAGCATCCTTTGAGTTAGAAAGGGGAGCCAAGGGTGATTTCCTCTGGACTAGATGGGCGAGCATATATGGCTTCCTTGGCAGAGACATTCCTGTAGCACTCGGGAGCTTCTAATCTTGGTTCCTTGGAGCCAGTGCAGGCTGGAGGAATTTAGGGAAAGTTGCATACCTTCCTGTTAGGCGGTCTCCACCTTTCAATCTCTTTGGTTGATGGCTTAATTCAATACTTGTGGTTGTGCTCTTCTCCTGCTTTAAGTGATATTTTAAGCAATCTCTAAACACATATATAATTTCTAATTTTTCTCCTCTTTCAAAAGAGAGAAGAACTCCACACATATAAAAAGACACACATATCAAAACTTTTCTCCCAGAAATCTATCTTTAAGACTTAATGCAGTATTTTATAAAAGCACCAAACCATTTGCAAGGCTAGCCATTGGAACTTAACTTAGAAAGAACGTGTGAGGTTGTTATTTAAAGGCTAGACATAACTCTCTGAGTATAAATGTCCATGAAACTAGGATTAGGAGTACTTTAAAATAGAAATCATTCAATAAATCTTAAATCACAAAAGGTTTTCCAAACATACACTGTGGTATGTGATCAGATTGAAACTCAGTTTCATGTGAGTCACACACACACAGTTAGGGTAAAACGACACACTGGGGATGAGAGAATGGTGGGAAAAGTGTTTGGAATGGGAAAGGGCCTGCTGGGGAACATGAACCTTAAAAGGCAGACTTTCCCCTGCTCCTGGTGTTGCTGTCTGCATCTGCCTCCATCCGCCCAGGCCCACTGAGCTGATGTGCTAAGAACAGCTTTGCAATTCCTGGGAGCTTTATACCAGATCCAAATAGCACAGGCCTCCCTCCTCCTCACCAGATGTTTGATTCTCATCCTTCTCCCATTCCTTTTTCCCTTTGGTTTTCAGCAGGCTGGGCTGAGTGGACAGCAGGCTGAGGCCATGTGTCACTGATAGAACAAAGGTCACTGTGACAGCAGCTCAGCCCTCCACTTCTCTCTGGATGGGGCAGGCGTACATGGTGATTTCTGAGCCTCATTCTTACTCTTTCCACTTGTGCCGTACAGAAGCTCTGCTGCATGGTTTTCTTGAACAATTTATGCTGAACTAACCCGAAGCTGTGGCTCAGTTCAGCCCCCCCTTTTTTTTTTCCCCTAAATAGATATTTTTGGTGGTGGTATTGAAAGTTGAGGCTATGGCTTGAATATTTGTCTTCTTCAAAACTCATGTTGAAACTTACATTCCACTGTGGCAGTATTGAGAGGTAGGGCCTTTAAAAGGTGATTGGATCATGAGAGCTCTGCCCCTATCAATGGATTAATGGGTTATCTTGGGAAGGGAACTAGAGGCTTGATAAGAAGGGGGACTTGCCTAAAATAACATGTTAGCACACTCAGCCCCCTCACCATGTGATGTCCTGCACCACCTCAGGCCTCTACTGAGAGTCCCCACCAGCAGGAAGGCCGTCACCAGATTTTGCCCCTTGACCTTAGACTTCTCAGCCTTTAGAACTATAAGAAATAAATTCCTTTCCTTTAGAAATTACTCAGTTTGATATTCTATTATAAACAACAGGAAATTGACTAATACAGATGGTAACCCTCAGTTGGGATTCCTGTGTGTCTTGGTATTAGGCCCAGTAATGTAAGAAGACTATGGACCTCTTGAATAAACACCCCTAGCTCTAGATAAAGAGTATTTCCCAATTAGAATGAGGTAGATTTGTAATTCAGAGATGTTTGTCCCAGTTAACCAGCCAGGAGCTCCATCTGTCATAGATACACTGGTGAGAAAACATTGAGTGTATCTATAATAGACACACCCTCTACAGGTATGGAGTTCAGGGTGAGGTGCCAAAGCCTGACAGTGGGAATGATGCTTTTCCTTCTTGTGGAACACATCATTTGTTTGGTTTAACCCTAGTACCAGCTCTAAGAAATGTGAATCCACTGAGAAAAATTTGTCTGTAGAATTTATTTAAACATCTGGCTGCTCAGTTCAGCAGAGATGGTGCTTTTAAAATATTTAGTTCCTTAGCTCTCTGGTTTAAAGCAAAGACGTTGAAATTAACATCTAGATATGATGAGTGTTAATCAGAATATTAATTTAGATTTGATGCTGCGTGCTTTGATCACTTCTAGAATGATTCTCTCCCTCCTTTTTTCTTCTACTTGTCCTGCAAGACTTTGGTTACCTTCTGGGGTCATGTTAGGGCTCTGAAATTGACTACTTTTCCATATTGGGAATTTAAGTATTGTCATTTTTTAATTTGCCCTCTCTATTTTTGTCATTTTCAATTGTCCCTGTTTTATTTCTGGTTCTCTGCTTTTAGGATTCTTTCCAAAGCCTACAAACTAAAAATATGCCAAACCCATCAGGTGCTTCCCTCAGGTATTTGTTATCTATTGCTGTATAATAAATTACCCTAAAATGTAGCAGCTTCAAGCAATAGACATTTAATATCAGTGGTCCAGGGACCTGGGAATGGCTCAGCTGGGTCCTGTGCTTTAGGATCTCTCACAAGGCCACAGTCAAAGTGTCTGGTGGGTCTGTGGTCTCATCCGAAGGCTTAACTGGGGAAAGATCCACTCGTGGTTATGGGCGGGATTCAGTTCTTTGAGGACCATTGGATTGAAAGCCTTGGTTCCTTGCTGGTTGTTGGCTGCCTTCAGTTTCTTGCCACTTGGGCCTCTCTGACACTACAGCTTACTTTATTAATGCCAGAGAAAGTCTGCTAGCAAGATGGAAGTCATAATCACAAAAATGACATCCCTTCAATATTGCTTTATTAATTAAAAAGCAAGTTACTGAAAGGGCGGGGATTACACAAGACCATGAATACCACTAGGTAGGGATTGTTGGGGGCCATCTTAGAGGCTGCCTACCACAGCCACTTACCATGTAGTTGTCTTCTAAACTTTCAGATTGTGGAGTAGTAGAGAATGAATGGTCATTTTCCTAAAGACCCATGTATAAATCAGGCTAGGAATCATGAAAGTAACTTGAAGAATAAATATAGAAATATATGTGTATGTGTGCATATTTAAAGGCATTCCATAGTGTACATCTGTCTCAGTGACCACAGAATAGAGGCTCTATTTTGTGGGAGCTATGCATTATTAAAGCACATGCTCTTTTACTCCATCAAACTAACAATAAGGGGGTGTGGGAGTTTATCTCCAGCCACAGTTTGTTAAAAACCCAGCTCCCTGGAGAGGCTGCACTTGGATTTGGGTTCTCAGTCTGGTCTGAGTCACTAGCCAGGAGGCTCTTATCCAAGTAGAGTTAAATCCTCTGCAGCTTCCCTCAATCTGGAGTGATTTCAAACTTGTGTCGGTGTGAGCTGGATATTTCTCAGACATGTTTGTCCTTTTGGATTGTTGTGACTTGGTCAGGTGCAAAAGCAGATTGTCTTGAGTTGGGACCTTCCCAGGAGGAGCAAGTGTGAGTGGAAGAAGCTGGGTTACAGATGGCCCATTACCCAGAGCCATCATTACTCAGGGGCCTGAGGGTAGATACTGACATTATTCTTTCTTGGGTTTCCTGGTGTCTTTTCTTTTCTTATTTTTTTAAATTTTTATTTATTTATTTATTTTTTTAGGCAGGGTCTTACTTTATCACCCAGGCTGGAGGGCAATGGTGTGATTACAGCTCACTGCAGCCTCAACCTTCCAGGCTCAAATGATCCTCCCACCTCAGCCCCGCCAAGTAGCATGCCCAGCTAATTTTGGTATCTCTTGTAGAGATGGGGTTTCATCACGTTGCCCAGGCTGGTCTCAAACTCCGTCTACCCCCCTCAGCCTCCCAAAGTGCTGGGATTACAGGCATCAGCCACTACACCTGGCCTAGCTTCTCTCTTCTTTGATAACGAAAGCATAATCTCCATTATGTGCCTGGCCAGGTTTCCTGTTCCAAGAATGTAGGTAGATGTTGGGTATGGTATGGTAAAATCAGTGTGGTTATAGGAGAAGGCAAGGATGAAGCTTGAAAGGAAGTAGTTTATTACACTCACAGCGCTGGAGTGGGTTCACCACATGCCACACAGGGGTGCAATCAGCAGGGTGCCCAACTGAACAGATTATGGAGTAGAGAGAGAGTGGGACCTGTGGGCTGAATCCTTTATTGGGATCTGGGATGGGTTTGAGGTTAATTGATGCCAGGAAATTTCGCTGGGCTCAAAGGCAAGTGGGCAGTGGTGAAGGGGTGGGAGCCTGGGGGAACTCGAGGCCAGGGGTTAGGTTTATCATCCAGCAGTTCCTGCTGGTTTTGCTCAGTACTGGGGCAGTGAGAAGGATGTTGAAGCACGAAAGCATGAACTTGAAGGATTTTTAACACATTTTCCAAACAGGTTCTTTACCAGCTTAATAGATGATAGAGTGGAGGATTGCACTGAGATTAAGCTACCTCTCATTACCTGAGTGATAAAGGGGCTCTACGACTTCTTGACCGTTTTTGTCTTTATAGCAGTCCCTACAGACCCCTGCTAGTAATGACGAAGCATAAGCAGTGGCCTCCTTCTCCAATGGTACAATAAAGTTCCTCCCTTGCCAGGGGGCTGAAAGTCTTTCCATGTTTTCTCTCTTGACATCTGACGTCCTGTGCATGCCCAGGCCCCGGAGGAACTGGCAGGACTCTAGTCTCTATCATGGTGTGAGAGGCCCTCCAAAGAGGAGTCAGGACTGCGATTCAGGGAGTCTCAATCTTTGGGGCAGGAATTTCTCACTTGTGATATCTTCAGTCTCTTTGGGGACTTTCTCCTCCTTGTTGGTCATTTCTCATAGTTTCTGTCTACCCAAAACTTTAGTATCTTTGATGATGCCAACAGTATCTGTGGGGAGGAAGGCTGGTCTTTCAGACTGAGTCAGAATTCTTAGGCTGAAGGTTCTGAGCACATCAGTGATTTATTTGGTAGCTCTGGGGAATCCCCTCTCTCTTTAGTTCAAAAATAACAATAAGAAACTGCTCCATGGGCTCCAGAAATAGGCCCTGTGTCTCAGGAATTCCTGCTTCCTGTCATTGCTTGGGGTTCCTGTTACCATTAGAAGTACTTTTAGCATGCGTATTGTGAATAGCTCTAATTTCCTGCATTTGGCTGGATGTTAATTTTTACAGCTTTAGTTTTACAGCCAGTTTTACAGCCTCTTCCAGGTCCAAGGTATTGGATGGTCACCAGTTTTGCCCAGCTGGGCATTTGAGTTGTCCTGTTGAAGAGGCAGAGCCAAGCTCAAGGATAATTATGACAACATTGGTTGATTTCAGGGTAACTGAGGAGCCAACCTGGTTTGTTTCTACCCTTGCAGATGAATTGATATCTGCTTTCTTGCCTTTGTAGGTGAAATGATGGTATCCAGGGAGGCCCACCACTCACCTGGGACTCTGTGGGTTGCATTGAGTATTCAGAATTTTTGGGGGAGGACTCCAAGGAACTGATATATGCTGACTAAACTCCCCAGAGACAGAAGATAAGCAGAATGCTTACTTTCTAATTATAACATTAGAGATTCCTCTCCAGTGAACAGAACACCTACACTTAATGCCCAGTGTGTGTACTTAATGGTACTCGAGAAAGCACATTAGTTATTAAAGGATGACCCAGTGACAGTGTGGTCTGGACAAAGGGTGGTGCAGGTAACTCTAGAAGAGGTTCCATGTGGGTCATGGGAGCCTGGTTGAGGAGCTAGCCCTGTTCCCAACCCATCCACATCAAATTTAGAGCTTCAAATATCTGTCTTCCCATGCCGATGTGTGTCTACCATGGGCTGAACCATATTGATGCAACACATTAACATTTTCTAGGTTTCACACTGATCACACCATCCCACATTTTGGATTTTTTTTTTCTATTCGCACATTTTAAAGAAATTTTTGGTTATTACTATGGATGGAACTACTGCTTTGTTTTATTTTCAGCCAAGCCTTAATCGGACCTACATCCTTCGTTTATCCTCCTTTTACTCTGAAAGACTTCCTGTCTCTTAAGGTAGCTTATCTTGTCCCTTGGGCGTTAGTTTTAACCATTCAATTCTCAGAGCTGCTTTTTTTCCGCTGGGGATGGGAGGGGTGGGTGACTTGCTATTGTTGGCATATGCGGATTTCATTAAATAAAAGGAATGTAAGTTGGCTTTTGTTTGAAGTGTCAGGATTTTGTAGTTTTGAGAAATATTATGGTGAAAATTAATCCTCATGGTGCTATGTGGAGAGTGTAGGGGCCTGCATTGTTTGTACTGATATGCCCGGCAAATTTAGATTTCCATTTTGTAAGTATTATTTCAAAACCCTAGATATTTTTTTCTTATTTCTTCTAAAAGTGGAAAGTAAAGAAAATACCTGGTTAATGGGGGTGTGGCTCTAGATAGTAAGATTCTGATTAGGCAAGACAGAATGTACTTCTTAGCTGAAAAATATTTGGGCCTCATCTGGCTCCTTTGCATCTATAGACGAATGTTACAGGGAGATGGTGCCAACAACGAAAGAAAAAAAAAAAAACCATTGTTGGATATATTTGTCTTTATTGCAGCATTGCTGAAAGGAAGTTAATGACTTATAGTCTAAAGGTTACTTCAAAGGTAATAACTTCCTTGAATTCACTGTCAATGAAACATGCTGTAGGATGTGTTTTTTTTCTGTGAGTGGCTACCCATTTGATTTCTACACTGAACATGTTTAGTCTAATGTGTTAATTCACATGTTCCTTGATTTTTTTTCTTCCTTTCTATTAAGCTTACCTTTAGGTGTCAGCATTTTTCTGCTCATGCTCAAAGGTCTTCTGAAGCTGACACCTCACTGGATATTGATCCACGTACCCAAAGCCCATGCAGTCGCACAGATTGTGTGAGTGAAGTCATAGTGTTCTTTGCTTCTTTCTTCTGTTTCTGACCTCTGCAGATGTAGATGAATGCTCAGAAAACAGATGTCACCCTGCAGCTACCTGCTACAATACTCCTGGTTCCTTCTCCTGCCGTTGTCAACCCGGATATTATGGGGATGGATTTCAGTGCATACCTGGTAAGTTTCAGAGGAACAGATTAGGCACATGAATCTCTTAGCTCCTTCAAGGATATTTTTCTATGACAGCCCACTCTTTATTTAGCCTGGTCTGGAGCCTCGGTGGATTTTCCAAGCTGTGGATTGTTTTGCTCGGTTACCTCCTGTTGCCTAGTTTACTGATAGTTCACTGATTTGTAACATTTCTGGAGGCCTGCAGGAGATGACCCACCCATCGTCCTACCTCATAGCAGCTCTGGTTAACTGCCCTAGTGATCTGCTTGACCTTGATGAGTGCAATTTGGATGAGGTGTTGAGATCAAGCTTATTAAACAGAGCTATATGTGCCAGTAGCCAGGGTTAAGCCTGTGGCGACCGTGTTAAAGGAGCTTGGCCAGCTTGGTGCAGTCTAGTGAGTGCCGTTGGCTTGCAGCTTCTCAGACTTAATCTGTGGGCCTCAGGGCATGAATGAGCTTTGGCTTGTTTTCTCCAGAGTCTCTTGGGATGTTGGGCAGATGCCACAGCTACCTCTCATTTTCCCCAGATGACAATAGGGAGGGGCTGGGCTGCTTTACACTTAGAGCCAGCTAGGGACCTATGGAATGAACAGGAAGAACTGGAAGAACTGGAGAGAAATGAGATAAATAGTGGCAAGGTATTATAAAATAAGAATCTCGGGCTCCAAAATCCCAGCGCCTTTCCATGCCATGCTGTGGGCTGATGAAGTGGATGGGTTGCGATGCCTTCTATTTCTCTTTTGTGTCTTCCTCTGCCTTGATCCTGGAAGACTCCACCTCAAGCCTGACACCCTGTGAACAACAGCAGCGCCATGCCCAGGCCCAGTATGCCTACCCTGGGGCCCAGTTCCACATCCCCCAGTGTGACGAGCAGGGCAACTTCCTGCCCCTACAGTGTCATGGCAGCACTGGCTTCTGCTGGTGCGTGGACCCTGATGGTCATGAAGTTCCTGGTACCCAGACTCCACCTGGCTCCACCCCGCCTCACTGTGGACCACCACCAGGTGAGCTTAGGCCTGGAGCTCAAGAAGCAGAATGGCACTGTTGGTGGGTAGATCATAATTCCTGCCCAGACCACGCAGGCACAGGGCCAGTCACCATTCTTCATAGCCTCTTTCCTCCTGAGAAGACTTGAATAATAGTGCATACATATATGCATGTTTGTGTCATAAGGACATAGAGATATGCAATACATGACACATACGATCTGTTACACATTGGCCTCTTAGACCCTTGTCCAGTACAAACCAGAAGTTGAGATTGTGTATGTAGGTCAGACTGAGACCACTACCCTAGACCTGTTACAGCAGCTTAGAGAGATCTGACAGTTAGAAGATCTGGCCAGACTGGCGTTTTGACCAGAAGGAAAACTGCCTTCCTGTGTAACTATCTCGCTTACCTCTGCCTTTTGAATGGCAGGAAACAGTATGAACGCTGTGTTACTACCAATAGGAAAAATAAGAAAAATAATACCTGCTGGTGGATCCAGTTAGTTTTCTCTAAACTGACAATCCCAGCCCTCTGTAACCTAGCCCAACATCTCAGAGGAGGCACAGGCATCTGGTTTCTGTTAGCCCATACAATCTGAGAACATGCCTGCTACCATCTGAGCATTCCCTAGCTGGGTGGGGCATGGTGATCAAGTGCTCACAGTCGATTCCAACAGCAGGCAGATAAGGCAACTTTCTGTTCCTTGTTGAATTATTCAGGGATGGGTAAAACTTGTTTCCTTAATCATTACAGAAGAACTTTATTTAATGAAGAGCATAGGATTGGCTTGATACCGTTTTAGCCAAAATGATTCCGACACAGCTTGCTATCCAAAGATCCATTTTTACTATCAAGAAGGGTTCCATAAATACTAGTCTTGGCTTTTAATGTGTGAAAGTAAGAAGAACTGGAGAATCACCAATAGTTTTTTTCCCTTTTAATGGTGTTAATTGTTGCCCGGGTATGGTGGCTCATGCCTGTAATCCCAGCACTTTGGGAGGCCGAGGCAGGTGGATCATGAGGTCAAGAGATTGAGACCATCCTGGCCAACATGGTGAAACCCCGTCTGTACTAAAAATACAAAAATTAGCTGGGCGTGGTGACACGCATCTGTAGTCCCAGCTCCTCAGGAGGCTGAGGAAGGAGAATCACTTGAACCCAGGAGGTGGAGGTTGCAGTAGGCTGAGATCATGCCACTGCCCTCCAGCCTGGCAATAGAGTGAGACTCTTTTTTTTTTTTTTTTAAAAAAAAAAAAAAAAAAAAAAAAAAAGGCCAGGTCTTGGTGGTTCTCAGATAGGTAAAAATTGGTAATGGCTTGATCCGTAGTCCCTCTTTGTTTCTATTTTTAGGAAAAGATTTTAAAGGTCCAAAAAAGGTACAGAGAAATTCTATTTCCCTCATGCCTTCTCTTTGAAAATGTCTTGCTTCTAACTCCATCTGGGATTTGAAAAAATCAGATGGTTGGGAGGTACCTTTGGGGAATGGTTCAGAATTCGATTAAATTTATTAAGACAAGCATGTGTTAAAGACAATGATTTTAAAGGGGGAACCAAGAGACTAAGAAGTGAATGACGAAAATAGGGCCGTGTTCTCTTGTGCGGACTTTCTCCTGCCCACACTCTCTCGGCGCTGGTTTGGCCCTGGCTGCTATCTCTGACTGGTCTCATGTTTGATGGGGTCATCTTGAGGGAGGGTAAGGACGCTCTGTGCCCACGATTTCAAAATACTTAAGCCCCTGCCAACCAGAAGCACAAGAGAAAGAAATTCATGGTTGGGTTGAAAAGTAGCAATAGTAACGAATGAAAGGGATGCCCATGTATGAGTGATTTGGGACACCCATTTCCCAGGAGTTAGGCACGTCTCTTTGTTTGGAATGCAGACACACAGTACAGGGTGGTCCCTTAAAGCCAAAATGGATCCTTGGAGTTCTGAATGTGGAGCAGGGGTGGAGTTGGGAACTTCTCCAGGGAGTCCTGCAGTGTTTGAGTTAGTAGCATGTCCCTCTCTGTGTTCCTCGAGACACATTTGGGTGAAGAAGTCAGAGTCTTACCTTCTCCACGGGGTCTTAAAAAGAGCTTTGTCCTCCATGGGTCATAAGCTACAGTGACAACTAAATGGCATTTGCTTCCCCCAACTCTGGTGAGTCGTGCAGTCGAGCTAGAGCTAGTTGGGTTTGAGCTCTGACAACTTCATTCGCAGTCTTTTGTGTTCCAAAAGGAATTGTAGGTGCTGGAACCTGATCATAATGTTCCCAGCTTTGTTCTTTAGAGTCATTGGAGGGTTTTGAGCAGAGTGACATGAAATGCCTTTATGTTTTAAATGGGCCATTCTGGCTGCTGCTAATTGAGTTTACACTGGTTTTGGAGAGAGTGAGGGCATAGAAGGGTGGAAGCAGGAAAACCAGTGGGAAGGCTGTTGCAGAAATCCCAGGGAAAGGATGAGGCTTTTTGACCAGGGTGAGGGGGTGCAGTAGTGAGAAGTAAAGATATTCTAAGTGGATTCTGAAGGTACCGCTATAAAGAGTTTTTGACGTATCAAATGTGGATGGTGAGAGAAAGGAGGGTCAAGGATAATCAGGTCTGAGCAGTGGAAAAATGGAAGTGCCATTTACTCATATGGGAAAAACTAGGGGAGCAGCTGGTTTGATGGTGAAAGCAGGGGCTCAGTTTCTATTAATTTCTGATTTCTATTATACATCTAAATGGTGGTAGCAAGTAGGGTTACTGGCTATGTGATTCTGCAGACCATACGCTTTAAGTTGCAGGAATTAAAAAGGAAGGAGAAGCACCTTCTCTTGTTTAAGTTCCTTTGGGTAGTCCTAACATAAATGAACAAGTTATCTCAATAACCTGCTGCAGCAGAGTCTTCTCAGAACAACCTGTATTTTGGACAAAGCCTCAATGGCACTGTGGAAGCAGCCTGGGAGGAAACTGCTTTGCAACTGAAGCCAGCAGGACTTTAACCATGGAGTGAGCTGTGAGGGAGGGGACAAGAGGAGAGGATGCTAGAGAAAGAGGGGGAAAGGGCAACATGGCAGGAAGGTAGAGCCTGCAGGAAAAGATTCAGCTTTGAGATAATCCCAGGCACAGGGTGGCTAAAGCACTTCTGGAAACTGGGCTGCGGAAGAACCATTTTTAAGCTGTTTGCCACCACCTCTGCTATGCTTCGCTACTAATTCCACTCAGTTTTACCTTTACTCCATGTAGTTTTCCAGTGGGTAGACAGAGGGCACCGTGGCGCTGGGCTTTCAGTAATACTTTCTAAGACACACACTGGTCAGTGGCAAGATGGCCCTCTCCTCAGCAGCTTCGAGCTTGAAGCTTGAAGCAAGTGGGGAATGAATACAAATTGGCTTTAAGCATCACCTCGGCCACTGAGTCCCCAAGGATCACCTGCACAAGTGCTCTGTCAGCAGAGGCGCCTGAGGTACAGGCAGGATGGGCCTGTACAGGCCTTGGGGGCCTCTCCTGGCCAGAGGGAGATCATGCCCCTTCCCAGGCTGAGTGAGCTGCACTGCTGATCTTACCTCCTCTTGTTCTTTCTTGATGTGGCTGGGCCTTGATGACAGACCCTCCTGGCAAGAAAGAAGCATCAGATGATCTCTTTCTGATTCCCATGGTGGAGAAGTACTTAGAACACAATTGCTTCCCAAGTTTGGTGTCCACAGGCTTGGCTGAGACCTGGACAGTAGGAGAAGGAAGGCCAGGAGGCCAGGCATGGGGTCTCGAGCTACATTTTGCATTCTGTCCTTGGCTCACAATCAAAGGTTTTTCTTCTTCCCTCTTCCCCATCTGCTCAGAGCCCACCCAGAGGCCCCCGACCATCTGTGAGCGCTGGAGGGAAAACCTGCTGGAGCACTACGGTGGCACCCCCCGGGATGACCAGTATGTGCCCCAGTGCGATGACCTGGGCCACTTCATCCCCCTGCAGTGCCACGGAAAGAGCGACTTCTGCTGGTGTGTGGACAAAGATGGCAGAGAGGTGCAGGGCACCCGCTCCCAGCCAGGCACCACCCCTGCATGTAAGCACCTGGCCGCCCCCGCTCCCCTCAGCTGTATCTAAGGCCTTTGCTAGGGATGCTGCCTGCTGTGGTGAAGTGGGGGGACATGTGGGGTCACCAGGTCTAATGAAAGAAGTCACTATGTGCTATGTTGATTTATAATCTGGTCCACACAATCCCAATTTGCGTTTGGTGTCTGGCTTTTGTCATTAGCAGCTTCCATAATTGGAACATCTGCAACTCGGTTCAGCAGGCAGTTACTCCCCCTCCCCAGCCCAGGGTGACAGGGGACACGTGTCACTCTGGAGTCCTAAAAGGAAGCTGACACAATGCTGGCTCTGGTTTTTTTTCTTCTCTTGAAAAACAAAAAAAAAATCTGTTCTGCTTTGTTCTGAGGGAAGTGTTTTGCTGTCTTCTTCCCTAGTAAATGGCAGATTTACATAATTGATCCTTAAAAAAACCCTACAAAATAGAATTTCTTTTGAAGAACATCTGGAGCACATCTGCGTAGGGCGAAGAACTTTTGATAATTTTTGGAGGCTCTGGTATGTGGTAAAGTAACTTTTCTTCCCATCTCCCTGCCTGCCCTTGTTCCCCATCCTGCTCTCCCACCCTCTCTCTCACAGGTATACCCACTGTCGCTCCACCCATGGTCCGGCCCACGCCCCGGCCGGATGTGACCCCTCCATCTGTGGGCACCTTCCTGCTCTATGCCCAGGGCCAGCAGATTGGCTACTTACCCCTCAATGGCACCAGACTTCAGAAGGATGCAGCCAAGACCCTGCTGTCTCTGCATGTAAAGTGGATTTCTCCTGTGGGGGGCGGGGCTGCGTGGCTTTCCCAGTGGGAGCCACCTCACAGGCCCTGTTGCAGTGCAGTGGACTGGTGCAGGGAAGTCCTGGAGGGTTTCTGAGCTGCAGCCCATCGGCATGGGCCCAATGCCACCACCATAGAACCAGGGCTCTCTCTTGCTGGGAGTCACCTGTCACTGACCAAGGCTGTGCTCTCTGGTTCATTCATGGGGTTTCAGATAA